>NC_140487.1:118077714-118440214 GCF_964271855.1 Acomys minous
TGGGCAGGACACTGGGGTCACAGCTCATTCCGTGGTGGTGTGGGGGGAGGGATGGGGGAGCTGCTGAGGTTCTGAGTAGCGACAGCAAGCTAGGGGGGCTAGAGCTGGAGTCTGGGGTGAGGAGGAGGGGCTGTGCTTCATGGAAAAGGCTGAGCAAGGATGTGTAGAAAGTGATGTGGCTACACAGCAGGTGCCGGGTAGGTGTCCCCCTAACTTTCAGCTCACATTGGGGCCTTACAGAAGGTTGGCCAAGGTGGCAGAAGAGAATGAGGGTTCAGGCACTACACGTCTCTCTGATGTCTCTTCAGGATCTGAGGCTTAGCAACCATGAGGGGCAGCAAGGATCTGGTGTCTCCCAGGGCCAATGGGCCATCTGCACTTCCGGCCCCCAGCCATGTCCTTGGCCACTGGCTGCCAGCCCAGCCTAGAAGCTGGCCCTCTCTGGCTGTAGACACCCAGCACCTGGAACTGCACCCTGTCACATCCTGAGTTCTTTGTTTTCTCTGCCCCCAAACAGTAAGGATGGTCAGGTTCTAAGGAGGCCGACAAAAAGGGAAAAGAGTGACTTTGGGCCTAGGGTCTGTAATGGCCTAAGGGGACTTCATGGGTAAGGCGGAGAGGAAAGGGGACGCGAAGGGGAACCGGCTCTCACCTCTGATGCCTCGGCGGATGCGCGGACACGGACCCCACAGCTCTTGCAGAGTCACTGGCTTCCCAGAGGAGCCCTCACGCAGCCCCACTAGTTCCTCCATCTGGTCTGTGATAACAGGTGAACAGCTTTTCGGTGACAGCCACTCTGTGCCTATGTCCCACTTCTAGAGTCTTCCAACTCTGCACCTTGTGAACTGAAGGCAGAGCCCTGTGCTCTAGGGTGGTGGAGGTTGTGCTGTGTAGGCTGTGTGTTGGGGGGGGCGGGGTTCACCGGTACCTGTGTGCTCTCTCCTCAAAGGCTCTCTTACCTAAGCGGTGCCTGCGCACCGCACTGTCACCGTGTGTGTGGAGTAGGACGTCTAAATCCAATCCACGTCCAGAAGCAGATGGGATGGGTTAGGACCCAGCTTCCTTTCAGAAGCTCTTCCCTGCTGGGGCTCCCTGCTGGCCACCCTCCTGGGACTCTAGGCTGCTCAGAGCAGTCATTGTGCTCAGGGATGACCCTGTCCCTTAGTACCCACGGCTAATGCCCTTTAGCCATCCCTCAGTACCCTGTGCTCCTCAGCTCAGTTCCACGGGAAGCAGGAAGCCCCCCAGACCCAGAAAGATGTCCCCAAGGGCTGATGGGTTTCTGGTACTGCTCCTGTGGGCAACCCTCCCTGTCTGTCCTGATTCTGGCAGGCTCCACCCAAGCTCAAGTCGGTGCCTTCCTCAGCACCATCAGCGCCTTACCTCCCGGTCCCCGGTCCGCCTTGCAGAGGTCCTGCCTGCTGCTCCTCCTCTAACACAGCCTCTCTTTGTTTGCAGCGCCTGTGCACCTGGACAGGTGTGCATTCCACCAATCAGCATCCTCCCCTCCCCCTCCCAGGCTCGAGCTTACCGTGACCACGAAGAATGTTCCAGACAAACCAACCAGAACTACCCCAGCCGACAGAGCACGAAGGGCACAGCTTCTGAGAGGTGAGGAAAGGGGTACAGGGATAAGTAACCCACCTGTGAGAGCTGGCCACAGGAGCTCCCAGCTGTGTTGCAGGAGTCTGGGTTCCTGGGGTCCAGGTGTGAGAGTAGGAGCTGATGAGCACGCAAGACACAGGAGGATTCTTTGGCTGTAAATTGAGCCTGGGGTCTGCTCTCTCTCTCTCTCTCTCTCTCTCTCTCTCTCTCTCTCTCTCTCTCTCTCTCTCTCTCTTGTTTTTGTTTTTCGAGACAGGGTTTCTCTGTGTAGTCTTGGCTGTCTTGGACCCGCTTTGTAGACCAGGCTGGCCTCAAACTCACAGCGATCTCCCTGCCCCTGCCTCCTGAGTGCTGGGATTATAGGCGTGCGCCACCACGCCTGGCTTGGGGTCTGCTCTCTTAGGCTGGCCACTGCAAGGAGATGCAAAGCGGAGTGGAGGAGAGCAACAGGTGAAGGTGTGGGGGTGCAGGGAAGGGGAGTCTCCATAGGTGTCCCTAACTGGGAGCTGGGCACTTCCCAGAACAACTCAGGGCTTCCAAAACCCAGGAAGATGGCTAGTTACTCTGTTCAAAAGAAATGACATTGTAGCCGGGCGTGGTGGCGCACGCCTTTAATCCCAGCACTTGGGAGGCAGATGCAGGCGGATGTTCGAGACCAGCCTGGTCTACAAAGTGAGTCCAGGATAGCTAAGGCTAACACAGAGAAACCCTGTCTCGAAAAACTAAAAAAAAAAAAAAAAGAAAGAAAGAAAGAAAAGAAATGTCATTGTAGAACTGTGGGGCTTCTTGTCCAAGATCACGGAAGCCATCTAGCACGTTGATATGGACCTGTAATGTCACCTACTTGGGAGGCTGAGGCAGGAGCATTTCTTGAAGCTGAGAGTTGCAGATGAATTCGAGCAATAGAGTAAGAAGTCATTCAGGGGTTGGGGATTTAGCTCAGGGGCAGAGCGCTTGCCGTCCTCAGGTCTGGGGGAAAAAGTCATCTTACAAAAGGGGGCGGGGAGGGGGGATAGAATAAGCTGAGAAGTCATTGTCACTGTTGTTGTTGGTTTATCTTTATCTTTATTAAGGGGTTAGCAAGGGAACACGGGCATTAGCAAGAGAATATGAGGCCTCACGCAGCCTCAGTAAGTACGTACTCTGGCTTAGCTATACTGCTAGTGCTTAGCTTTTGAGACAGGGTAGCTCCAGCGGTAAATACGTGCTCTCTGGCTTAGCTACACTGCCAGCGCTTAGCTTTTGAGACAGGGTCTCACTATGTAGCCCCAGTCCGGTGTCAAACTCTGAATTCTCCTGCTTTTGTTTCCTCAGCACTGGGATTACAGGCATGGACCCTGTACCTACCAATAGAAAGAGTTTTTCAAATTAATTTTGGGGGACAGGGAGAGCTGGAGAAATGGCTCAGTGGTTAGGACTGTTTGTTGCTCTTGCAGAGGACCCAAACTCAATTCCTACAACTGCTTGTAACTCCGGCTCCAGATCTTCTGCTCTCTGCTCGCTCCCTCACGCCCCCATACCCCCTGACACACACACTCGGCACATATCAGGTAGGTTTCAACCTCCCGTCTGAGCCAGGTGGTGGTGGCACACGCCTTTAATCCCAGCACTTGGGAGGCAGAGGCAGGTGGATCTCTGTGAGTTCGAGGCCAGCCTGGTCTACAGAGTGAGTTCCAGGACAGCCAAGACTAACACTGAGAAACTCTGCCTTGAAAAACAAAACAAAACAACCTCCCATCTGTCCTGTCCAAGCCCAGGGAATCCTATCACACACATACACATACATAAAATATACATTTTTAGTTTTTTTTTTTTTTCGAGACAGGGTCTCTCTGTGTTAGCCTTGGCTGTCCTGGACTCACTTTGTAGACCAGGCTGGCCTCGAACTCACAGCGATCCGCCCGCCTCTGCCTCCCAAGTGCTGGGATTAAAGGCGTGCGCCACCACGCCCGGCTAAAATATACATTTTTAAATATTAATAAAATGAATGGCCTGGGCTAGCAAGATAACTCAGCAGGTAAGGAAAGAACTGAGTACTGTAGGTTGTCCTCTACTTTCTACATGTATGTCCTAGCACACACGCACACATGCACACATATACATGCAAATAAGTAGATATCATTTAAAAGTAAATAAACCACTTGTAGCCTAAGTGCACAGTGTGTGTGTGAAGCCTACAGTGCTGTGCAGCCATGTCCCCTAGGTCACACTGACATTGAAGTGAAAGAGGATGGGCATCCACACAGGGGAAATCTTCCTGAAGACAAGCCCAGGGGCATTTGCCAAACATGATGGCAGTGTGGGAGGAGCCTATGGGAAGTGATGGCATAAATGGAGGATGCATGAGGTCCCCAAGGTGTCAGGTGCAGCTTCGGAAGCCAGTGCACAAAAAGTGGGAAGAGGGGCAGATGCCAGTCTCTGGGGAGCCCCGGCAGGTGCAGAGCTGGCTGGACTGTAGCCTAGTGTGGGTGGGGTTTCTTCTCCTCTCTCCTCCTCCTCCTCCTCCTCCTTCTTTTTTAAAGATTTATTTACTTTATTTATTGCATATGAGTGCCTTACAGAAGAGGGCAGCAGATCTCACTATAGATGGTTGTGAGCCACCATGTGGTTGCTGGGAATCGAACTCGGGACCCCTGGAAGAGCAGATGGTGCTCTTAACCACTGAGCCATCTCTCCAAACGCCCCCCCCCCCTCTTCTAATTGTCTCTGTTACCCAGGGTGGATTCAGACTCCTGGGCTGAAATAATCCTCTCGTCTCAGCCTCCTTAGTAGCTGGGAGTGCAGACACATGCAGACATGCCCAGCGGCTTAGTTATTTTCCATTGCTATGATAAAACACCACTCAAAAGCACCCTGGGGAAGAAAGCGTTTGCTTAGTTTGTACATGCCAATTGCAGTCGCTTGTGAATGGAAGTCAGGGCAGGAACCTGGAGGCAGGAGCCGATGCAGAAGCCCTGGAGAAATGCTGCTTACTGGCCTGCTCTTCATGGCTTGTTCAGCTCATTCGTGTGTGTGTGTGTGTGTGTGTGTGAGTGTGTGTGTGTGTGTGTGTGTGTGTGTGTGTATTTATATATACTCAGAACCACCAGCCCAGGGGTGACACTGTCTACTATGGGCTAAGCCCTCTCACATCAATCAGTAATTAAGATGATGCCACACAGACTTACCTACAGGCTTTCCTGATTGGGACATTTTCTAAATTAAATTTCCCTCTTCCAAAAGAGAAACTCTATCTCAAAAACAAAGAATTTCCCTCTTCCCAGACAACTAACTAGTTTGTATCAAGTTGATAAAAGCTATTAGTCGGGCATAGTGGCACACGCCTTTAATCCCAGCAGAGGAAGGCAGATCTCTGTAAGTTGGAGGCCAGCCTGGTCTACAAAGAGAGTCCAGGACAGTCAAGGCTACACACAGAAACTGTCTTAAAAAACCAAAAAAACAAAACAAAACAAAACAAAAAAACCAGGCCGGGTGTAGTGGCGCACACTTTTAATCCTAGCACTCGGGAGGCAGAGGCAGGCAGATCGCTGTGAGTTCGAGGCCAGCCTGGTCTACAAAGTGAGTCCAGGACAGCCGAGGCTACACAGAGAAATCCTGTCTCGAAAAACCAAAAAAACAAAAACAAAAACAAAAACAAAAACAAAAATCCACACCAAACCAAAACAAAACAAAAAAAACAAAACAAGACAAAACAAAACTAACTATTATAGCCAGGCATGGTGGATCTCTGTGAGTTCGAGGCCAGCCTGGGCTACAAAATGAGTTCCAGGACAGCCAGGGCTGTTACACAGAGAAACTCTATCTCAAAAACAAACAAACAAACAAACAAACAAACCAGGGGCTGGAGAGATGCCTTAGTGGATAAAAGCACTGTGTGCTCTTCCAAAGGACCTGGGTTCAGTTCTCAGCATCCACATGGCTGCTCACAACTGTCTATAACTTCAGTTCCAGGGGATCTGACATCTTCACACTAATGCACATAAAATATAATTTTAATAAATTATTAAACAAAACAAAACAAAAAATCAACCACTGCAGTTGACCCTTTGTCAACTTAACACACAACATCATTATTATACCACAAAGTTTTCTTAGTTAACCCCAGTCTCCCATGCTGAGAAGGGATACAAACATAATACAACTTTTAAAAGTCTCATTGTTTTAAAAAAAAATAAACACTTTAAAAGTTTGGCCTTCATAAAATAACCGTGGGTTCCTGTAAGATGATAAATAAGTGACTTCCTATTCCATAAGGGAAGGACCGAACACAAAGCGAAGTCCAGAAGCGAGGCTAGCTCGGCTGTCTCGGGCTCATGATCTGCTGGATCCCAGGATCTTGGGCAGCGCCTCTTCTCCACCTCTGTCATCCTCAGAATGCGCAGTTTGTCTTAAAGTCTCAAGCCACTGTCCTTGGCAGATGTCCCATTGCCCTAGAGTCTCCATACAGTGGGGTCTCCACAGGAGGCTTCCCCAAGGATCTCCGGCTCCCTCTTCAGGGTCTCTGACCCTTCCACCAGGCCTCAGCTTCTCTCTGTGACCTCTTCAAGCCTGGAGTCTCAATTGCAACTGAAGACACCATTTATTGGCATGGACAATGTATAGTCCTTCAATGTAGAGTCTCACTACCTTTGTCAGGGACCAACTGGCTATGAATGCATGGATTCTCTTCTGGTTTCTCTCTGTGGCCCACTGGTCTGTACAGGTTTTGGGTTTTGTTGTTTGGTTTTTGGGTCTTGGTTGTTGTTGGTGGTGGTGGTGGTAGTGGTGGTGGTGGTGGTGTGTATGTGTGTGTGTGTGTGTGTGTGTTTTGGCTTGGTTTTTCGTTTTGTTTTGTTTTTTGGTTTTTTTTTTTGAGACAAGGTCTCTCTGTGTAGCCTTGGCTCTCCTGGACTCAACTTGTAGACCAGGCTGGCCTGGAACTCACAGCGATCCACCTGCCACTGCTTCCCCAGTGCTGGGATTAAAGGCGTGCGCCACCACGCCTGGCTGGGTTTGGTTTTTCAAGACAGGGTTTCTCTGTGTAGCCCTGGCTGTCCTGTAACGCACTATGTAGTCCAGGCTGGCCTTGAACTCAGAGATCTGCCTGCTTCTGCTTCCCAAGTCCTGGGATTAAAGACACAGGCCACCACCGGCCAAGCTATACAGTTATTTTTATGCTAAAATCATGTACCTTCAGTTTCTATCCTTTGAGATCAAGTGTTAGATCCCTTCATCTTTTCATTTTCTGCCCAGGATTCCTTTCACTTTGGGGATCCATTAAACTTCTAGAGTATTTCCCTTTCCTTTCTTTAAAAAAATTTTAAGCTGGGCATGGTGGCGCACGCCTGTAATCCCAGCACTCGGGAGGCAGAGGCAGGCAGATCGCTGTGAGTTCGAGGCCAGCCTGGTCTACAAAGTGAGCCCAGGGCAGCCAAGGCTACACAGAAAGACCCTGTCTTGAAAAACCAAAAATAAATAAATAAATAAATAAATTTTTACTTTTTGCCAGGCAATGGTGGTGCTTTAATCCCAGGACTCAGGAGGCAGAGGCAGGCAGATCTCTGAATTGGAGGGCCAGCCTGGTCTACGGAGCAAGTTCCAGGGTGGCCAGGGATACACAGAGGAAACCCTCTCTTGAAAAACTGGGGAAATTTTATTTTTAATTGTGTGTATGTGAGTGGAAGTTCCCCCTGGAGGCCAAAAGAGGTCATCGGGATCCCTTAGAGCAGGAGTTACAGGCAGTTACGACCCACCTGGCTGCTGGGACCAAACTCAGATGCTCTGCAGGAGCAGTGAGGGCTCCTGACTCCTGAGCCATCTCCATCCCTGAGCATCCTTTTCTGATCTGTGAAGGATGTCATTGGTATTTCGATAGAAAATTGAATTGAATCTATCGATTGGTAATATAGATATTTTAACAAATTAATTGAATTGAATCTATCGATTGGTAATATAGATATTTTAACAAATTAATTCTTTCATTCCATGGATATGGGATGTCTTTCCATTGGGGGTTTTCTCTTCAATGTCTTTCACTGATTTTTCTGACTTCCGTCATAGAGATTGTTCCATTCTCCCTATAGCCATGGCTGCCCTGAACCTTTGCTCTCTACAGCAGGCTAGCCTTGAACTCCAAGGTCTGCCTGATGCTGCCTCCAGAGTGCTTGGATTAAAGTCAAGCAACACCATCTCTGGCTTCATTTTGAAATTTTTATTTTGATACTTTTTTTTTTTTTTTGAGGCAAGGGATACTTTTTTTTTTTTTTTTTTTTTTTGAGGCAAGGTTTCTTTGTGTAACAGCCCTGGTTGTCCTGGACTCACTTTGTAGACCAGGCTGGCCTTGAACTCACAAAGATCTGCCTGCCTCTGCCTCCCAAATGCTGGGATTAAAGGTGTATACCACCACACCTGGCACTAGATTTTTCTTTAATTGTTATTTGTTGATTTGTGAATTTGATTGGTTTCCTTCGAATAAATCTAAGTGTGTTTTTGGGTTTTGTTTGGTTGGTTTTTTGTTTTGTTTTATTTTGGAGACAGGGTCTCTCTGTGTAGCCTTGGCTGTCCTGGACTTGCTTTGTAAACCAGGCTGGCCTCAAACTCACAGCAATTCACCTGCCTCTGCCTCCCGAGTGCTGGGATTAAAGGCGTGCACCACCATGCCCAGCTTTTAAGTGTGTTAAAACAACAACAACAACTCTTTTCCCCCCTATTTTTAGTGGAGCAGCACTGGAGACTGAATCCAGGTTCTTACTCATTCTAGATAAGCATTCTACCACTGAGCTGTGTCTGCAGCCTTCTATTTCTTTTTCATGTCTTCATGTGTGTGCATGTGTGTGTGTCAGTGTGTATGCACATGTGTGGCGAGATGCTGATACCAGCTGTCTTCCTTAGTCTCTATTATATATACAGTGTTCTGCCTGCATGTACACCTGGACACCAGAAGAGGGCACCAGATCTCATTTATAGACGGTTGTGAGCCACCATGTGGTTACTGGGAATTGAACTCAGGACCTCTGGAGGAACAGTCGGTGCTCTTAACCTTTGAGCCGTCTCTCCAGCCCTAGTCCCTGTCTTTTTGTGTTTTGTTGGTTTTTGAGGCAGGGACTCACTGTGTAGCTCCGGCTGACCAGGAGCTCACAGAGACCTGCTGGCCTCTATTTCCCAAGTGCTGAGGTAAAGGACATGAGCCACCACTGCTCTGTTTCCCTTCCTTCCTTCCTTCTTCCTTCTTTCCTTCCTTCCTTCCCCTCTCCCTCCTTCCCTCCCTCCTTCAACTCTTTTTTTTTTCCCTGTTCTCTTTTCTTGGCCCCTTTCAGAACTATTGATGCATAGATTAGGGGTGGGAGTTGGAACCAGGTCAGAAAGGACATGAAGCTGGTGGGTGGTGGCTTTTCTGAGGACAAACTTCCCATGGATATGGATGTCCTCTGGAAATAGGACATGGTTGGGGGGGGGGTGGGGAAGCATGAAAGTGGGCATGGAATCTAAGTGAAGTGGGACCACAAAACTTGGGGAGGACAAAGGGCAGGGTGTGGGTACAGCAAGGCAATGTACCCATTGGGCATGGTGATTGGGCAGGTGCAGGCCTATAGATGATGTGTGGCATTTGGGGGTACAGGGCATTCAGTACTCAGGAGTTTTGAATATGGTTGGGGTACAGATCATGGGGTGGTTTGAGGTATTGGAGTGTCCTGGAATTATGTTTTAGATAGTCACCTGAGAGCTATCCATGCCCACATTACAAAGCCCACAGCCATGGCCCGTGGCTACACGGCCCACCACGTTGAGTGGGAGGGCTGGAGGGCCCAGTGGTTAGGGTGGAGCTGTGTGAGGCTGGCTTCGCTGCTGTGCCTGAGTTGACGGTGGGGGGGAGAACCTGGCTCAAATGTGCAGGCGTGAAACTTGGTCCTTAGGGGACACATATCACTCTGCATGTGTCTAGACAGACAAAATAACTGCAGGATAGAAAAAAGGGGACTCGGCCGGGCAGTGGTGGCGCACGCCTTTAATCCCAGCACTTGGGAGGCAGAGGCAGGAGGATCGCTGTGAGTTCGAGGTCAGCCTGGTCTACAAAGTGAGTCCAGGACTGCCAAGGCTACACAGAGAAACCCTGTCTTGAAAAACAAACAAAAACAAAAAACAAAAAAAAGAAAAAAGGGGACTCCTTGATGACTGTGGTGTAGAAGGGCTACTAAGCCGTCCCCCGTACTCTGCACACCCTTAGGAAAGGTGAGGGGATGGCCAGCGGCTATAGACATCAGCTTTATTTTTCTCGGAAGCTCCCGGTTGGCAGCAGACAGCCCCCGAAGTCACAAGTGTCCCTGTTGATGACAGTGCGCATTGATGCCTCATTTACTCTCTGCTCCTTCCGGATGGGGAGAGGTGAACGTGGGATGCTCTTCTTGGCCGAGTGGAGATGCCCTGCCGAGCCAGGAAATGGGAGCTGTGCGGCCTCTGAGCGACTGGACGCCAGGCTGCTGAGCCCCAGGCGGACTGACTCACTTGGGGGTGGGCGGATTGGTCAGGGTTGAAATTGCTTTCTTCAGCTATGCCGGAGAGACAGAGGAGAGGGAGGAGGAAAGATTAGAAGCGAAGACACATCCACTCAAGGGCTGACTCCTCTAGGGAAGATTTAGAGCAGGATCCTGTCCCATGCATCGATGAGAATGCCTGGTCAGCCTGGCACCGTCAGCCTGGTGACTGTGGTCCCGGGCCCAGTGGCCACTCTCACCCAGGAACTGGGTAACGTCGTGGTCCTACGTAGACCTTAAGCTTTGGCTGGATGGAATTTGGTGTCCCTGCCTCTTCCGCTCTGCTCACCCCCCACGACCCCAGTACCTCTGCCCAGGACACAGAGCCCACAGCTCTGCCCCGAGATGTCACAAACAGCAACTGAAGGTTCAGCAGCTCAAAGAGGTTGTGTACCTGGAGGGAGATTGAGCGGAAACACTGACACCCCCTGCTTACATACCAGGCTCCATGCCCGGTGAGCAGATTGCAATATGCAATCTGACCACTAGGGGTAGCCAGAGTCCACAGAGGAGATGGATGAAGCCTCGGATAGAAAGGACCTGGGATCCATCATTTTCCAACCTCCTCCTCCATCAGGCCTCCAGCTCCACCCCTACTCTCTAATTCTCTCTTTACCTCATGCAGGGAGGTCTCTGGGGACAGCTGTAGTGTCACTGGCTGGGTGGGACAGTCACGAGCTAAGATATCCTGGAGGCAGGGCTGGGGATACAGGAAAGGATGGTGGTGACCTGGGCTAGCCACCAGCTTCTGAACTCCTCTCTCTAGGAGGCTAACTGCCTCCTCCCTTCACAGCCCAGCTCACCAACCTCACCCTGTTCCCACACCTGGTAGGAGGACCCACCTGCTGGCCTGGAGCCCAGGAAGTTGACTTGGTCCGAAGGGCTTGCACCAAGTGGGTCCTTTTTACAATGCCCACCAGGATCTGAGACTCTAACAAGTACAGGAGGGAGGGGCACATCACAAAAATAAAACAAGCTGGGCATGACGGTGCACGCCTTTAATCCCAGCACTCGGGAGGCAGAGGTAGGCGGGTCTCTGTGAGTTCGAGGCTAGCCTGGTCTACAAAGCGAGTCCAGAACAGCCAAGGCTACACAGCGAAACCCTGTCTTGAAAAACAAAACGAAAGCCGGGCGTGGTGGCGCATGCCTTTAATCCTAGCACTTGGGAGGCAGAGGCAGGAGGATCAATGTGAGTTCGAGACTAACCTGGTCTACAAAGTGAGTCCAGGACAGCCAAGGCTACACAGGGAAACCCTGTCTCGAAAAAAAAGAAAAAAGAAAAAGAAAAACAAAATGAAAACCCCAAGCAACCAAATATAAAACACTATAAACATAGAAGCCACATTCACTGAGCACCTACTAAGTGCCAAGCACACACTGGGTGCACTCATGTCTGAGGAAACCTAAATAAGCGTGTGTTAGAATACTTATCATCCAGTTCACAAAAGAGGAAACTGAGGGTCTGGTTGGCTAATTGCTGCCCTAAACCACAGCCAGGGCCTGCCTTGAAATTCTGTAGCCCGAACCAGTTCTCGGTTCTAGGAGGTGAAGCCTCTTGGCAGGGCCACCCTCGTGTGAAATAAGTAAAAATCGTCTTGACTATGATCTCTCCCCTAGTGTTACAGTTGTTGCAATAGTGAAGGGCAAAGCTGCTGACATTCAGGCGGGAGCTTATGATTACCTTCCTGCTCTTCCACACAAGGACACTGGAGGTCCTGGGGCCCAAGAGGCACGTCTACACTTCTTTCCCTTGCTGGTGGCTTTGTTCTACTTGATGTGGACATGTAGGTGACCTTGGTCATGCATGTCGCTCACTGCTCAGGTGGCCTGCCCAAGGGCAAATGGGTACCAGATTCTAACAGAGCTACACCTGGCTGAGTGTGCATCCTGCCTCATTTGCACAGAGGACACACATGGGTGGATAGGTGCCCCAGTGAGGTTCAGTTAGCTCCTCCCCCACCTGGGTTATTTTCCCCACTTGGGTACTGTGTGTGCTCTGTGAACTGGAGAGGATGCGCTGGTTAGATCCTCCCCTGACCCAAGACTTAACACCGTTCATCTGTCTTTAAAAGGATGAGCTCGGGATCTGGAGAGATGGCTCAGTGGATAAGAGCACTGTCTGTTCTTCCAGAGGTCCTGAGTTCAATTCCCAGCAACCACATGGTGGTTCACAACCATCTATAATGAGATCTGGTGCACTCTTCTGGTGTGCAAGCACACATGCAGGCAGAACACTGTATATGTAATAAATACATCTTAAAAAAATAAAAAAGGATGAGCTCAAGCCGGGCGTGGTGGCGCATGCCTTTAATCCCAGCACTCGGGAGGCAGAAGCAGGCAGATAGCTGTGAGTTCGAGGCCAGCCTGGTCTACAGAGTGAGTCCAAGGCAGCCAAGGCTACACAGAGAAACCCTGTCTGGAAAAACCAAAAAAGGAAAAAAAAAAAAAAAAAAGAATGAGCTCATCTTGGCGACTGGTGACTGGAACTGGGGGTGGGGGACCCTAAGGGTTGTAAGGAGGAAGCCTCTGGAAGACCCTGTCATTAGTGTTAGCACATGAGGTGGGGTTCCTGGAATGTAAAGAGCCAGTCCCGGGCAGTCTTCCAAGCACCTCTCATCTTCCATTTAAGCACATCGCCCCACCTTCTCCAGCAGAAGTAGTTGCTAGGTCCTGAACTGAGGGCCTGACTCTCAGGGCCTTGGAAGAAAGCCCAAACCCTGCTCCCAGCCAGCCAGCCACCTTCCCCTCACTCCTGAGTACCTGTAGTCTCCACCAGGGGGTACTGGGTCACGTCTGTGGAGGTCGTCGCGACCTTGATCACTTCCTTAAGGGGCATGTCCTTAGCCAGCGTGGGGAGGCTACAGTTCATGAAGTGATCCACCGTCACAGGGTAGGAACTGTGGGCAGAGGGTGGCATTGGTCAGGCCCTGGAATGGGGAGATACTGGCCCCTGAGACAAGGCAGGGTCAATGCAAGATGCCTCGTGGGGAGAAGACCTATGGGTTTGGAGGCAACTATAGGTTCCAAAACGAGAGGCTCTGAGAAGCACACCTGTCTTAGTGACTTGGAAACCAAGGCTTGTTTGGAGCTGGACCTTGGACTCAGTGGCTCTTGGAGGCTTTGAGATGTGCCCCTTCGGGGATGGAAGATGCTAGGTATGATCTGGTCAAAAAAGGACCTCAGAGCCCATTCGTAGGCCATCAAAGCAGGGAAGGGGAAGAGAAGGGCTTCTCTCATCTGGTGTTCACTTCCTCTCAGCCTTGCCTGACAGAGACCTAGCTTCCTCACCGAGCACATGCGGCTCTGAGGATGTTGAGAAGCAGAGGACGGCTGTATCAGCCCTACAGCCCTACAGTTCAAAGTCAACTGTGCTGGGTTTTTTTTTTCCCAAGAGTCCCTCTACCCCCATACCACCCTGGCCTTCATCACCCCATCACCCCTAGCCCGAGGCTCACCCAATCTTGCGGCCACGAATCCACGGCAGGTACGGCAGTTTCTTGACAATGATGGTGCCATCGTAGAAAGAGGGCTGGAAGCTCTGAGTGATGGCGTTGGCTGCCAGCACGGCCATTAGCACAGGCAGTGCATGAACGATCTGGCCGGTCATCTCAAAGGCCAGCAGCGCCGTGGAGACTGTGTGGGTCACTGCGCCTGAGAAGGCAGCAGCACCTGCAGGGACAGAATCACTGTAGGTGACTCGGGCCAGGGGGGCCAGGCTCACCCAGGAAGCAAGGTGGACACAGTGTGACCCAGGTTAGGCTCGAGCACATGCCACAACTTTTGGGAGCGCCTGGTCACAGCAAGAGAAGAGGGCTACAGGGCAGGTGGAGGATGGGGAAAAGACTAGAGAAAGAAAGCAAGAAGGCTTGGAGGATTTGGGGGGGAGGCTCAAATAATGGATGGGCCTACTGAAGAGTGGGGGGCCCACTGGATGGTTCAGTGACCACTCCGGACACTTCTTTGTTGCATCCCACCCCCTGAGGTCTGCCCACCTGCTGGATCCAGGTCCACTTACCTGCCAGAGCATAGGCCCCAGGCATGA
This sequence comes from Acomys minous, assembly GCF_964271855.1. Lineage (NCBI taxonomy): Eukaryota > Metazoa > Chordata > Mammalia > Rodentia > Muridae > Acomys > Acomys minous. The sequence goes on from NC_140487.1 coordinate 118,091,872, forward strand.
TGGCATTGACCTCTCCTCCAGCCACGATGCCCTCTGGGAAGGCGACAGAAAGAGCTTCCCCCAAGAGGCGCCCAATGGCAGCTCCTGCCACAGACTCAAGGTGAAGGAAACAACCATGCTGGCCTGATGCCCCCAAGGCCCTCAAACCCTGTCCCATGCCTAGTACCACCTTGCGAGGGAGGTGGTATAGGGAAGCCCTGACCCAAGGCCCCTGAACCCTCTCAGGCACTCAGGACCCCAGTCTTACCATAGATGAATATGGGCATGAAGTACCCAGCAGGGATGGGGATGGTGGTTGCCAGGATCAGCATCCAGAACTGTAGGAGGGTGGTACCCACATGGGAGATGTTAGAAATGATACAGGAGAGCGTGAACAAGGCAGGGATGGGAGTTTCCTAGAGAAAAGGGTTCCCAGGCTGGAGCCCGTGGCAGCATCTGGCTCTAGTCATGACACCAACCAGGAGAAAGAAGCAAGCCTTAATAAGGCACCCACTGTGTGCAAGCACATGCCAGGTTTGTTCCTCCCTATCCCTACGCTCTCAGCCTGCTCTTTAAGAAAGAACAACTGAGCTGGGCGTGGTGGCGCACTCCTTTAATCCCAGCACTCGGAGGCAGAGGCAGGCGGATCTCTGTGAGTTCGAGGCCAGCCTGGTCTACAAAGTGAGTCTAGGACAGCCAAGGCTACACAGAAAAACCATGTCTTGAGAAAAAAAAAGAAAGAAAGAAAGAACAACTGGCCAAGCTGAGGTGGGGGCCAGCAAGTGTGTGGAACTGCTTTTGCTACTGAGCCTGACCACTTCAGTCTGGTCCCTAGAATCCACATGGTGGAAGAAAGAAGCCAACTTTCTGCAAGTTCTCTTCTGATCTCCGCATTGCTCTGTGGCTCACTGTGCATGTGTGTGTGTGCGCGCGCGTGCACACACACACACACACACACACACCTATTTTTGTAAAGAATAAGGGAACTAGGTGCTAGGAGTCATGACCAGCCCCCAGCACCTGAGAAGCTGACGCAGGAGGAGCACGTGCTCCTAACAAGCCTGGGCTACATAGTGAAACTGCACCCTTCAAATAAAGGAGGAGGAAGAGGAGAAGGGAGGAGGAGGAAGAAGAATTGAATCTTGGAAGGCTTCTGAGGCACACAGTGGGCCAGGGTCAGATCAGGGACCTGGACGTAGGAAGTGAGCTCCTGGCTTCAGCTTAGGAAGTAGCCCCAGCCCACCCAGGACATGCCATGGCTCTGTCCATACAAGGGACCTACCTTCATGACCAGGAAGAAGACTAGTGTCCCAAAGACAGTCCACTGTGGGTGGCACCATTCCCACCACAGGTTCTGGGGATCAGGCTCCGCCAGCCAGGGTGGGGACGAGTTCTTGGTCATCAGTGCCCAGGAATTGTTGTCAAACAGTGTCTCCAAATGCTCTGACATAGAGAGCTGGGGTAGAGGCGGTGGTCAGCATGCCCGCATCTGTCCCGATGCCCATCCCAGCCTCGGGCACTCTATCCCTTCCCCAATAGGGACCCTCAGGATGGCTCTGCCATTGCTCAGCTACAACCCAGACTCCTAAAATATGACCCGTGAGTATTTTCCTTAGTGAGTTTTAAGGGGACTGGGTGAATGAAAAAAAAAATACACACAAAAGGGATGACAAATGGGGGTTCTCCACTGCCACCACCCAGTTCAGTGCCTCTTACCCGGGAAGCCATGAAGCGGCCCACACCAGGGGGATAGGTGATAGATGCGAGGACCAGGGCGGCCAGAGCTGAGTACAAGGGCTTGCTGTGGGGGAAGGGAAGTTCTCGTTTGCCCCTCTTCTTCTCCTTTTTTTTTTTTTTTTTGTTTTGTTTGTTTGTTTTCAAGATAGAGTTTCTCTGTGTAATTCTTGGCTGTCCTGGACTCGCTTTGTACACCAGGCTGGCCTCGAACTCACGGCGATCCACCTGCCTCTGCCTCCCGAGTGCTGGGATTAAAGGCGTGCGCCACCACACCCGGCTTTGCCCCCTCTCTTTCCCCACAACCTCGGGATTCACACTGAGAAAAGAACTAAGAAGAAGGAGGGACAACAGCAGAGAAACTGCCAGGTACCCTTCCCCCCCCCCCAAATGTGCACCCGCAAAGAGATGGAGTGAGGCCAGGAGACTGATGTGACAAGGGAGGGATTACAGGACAGTCTGGGACAGAAAGGGGCTGAGAGGAAGGACTAGCCAGGCCAAGATGGGGATTGGCCTTGCTGGCCTAGGGCATAAGGCGGGTAGGTATACAGGAGGTTGAGAGAGGAGAGGAAGCAGGGCTGGGCGGAAGTGGGGGGTGGGGGAGGGGACATGGATCCAGCGACCAGAGAGACTCAGTGAGGACTTATTTTCACATAAGCGAGGCAAGGGCTGTAAGACTTGACAGGGCACCATGAGTAGGGTGATAGAGGTGGCTTTGGAGCATTAGCGGAAAGAGGGGTTCAGTGAAAGGGGTGGGACTTTATAGAAGATTGAAAGTGGGGCAGTCCCCGAGGGGGCCCAGCTCACCTGGTGGCCAGCAGCTTGGAGGTGAACCCATTGGCCTTGACGAAAAACAGGAAAGTTCGCTGGCAATAGATGTAGCCGCAGCTCAGGATGCCACAGATGGCCCTGGAAAGTAGAGGGGCAATGAGGCCAGCACCACCCTAGCTAGCCTGAGGGCGGCATTCAGGGTTCGAGACCCCACTCACCCCAGGGCGACAAAAAAGAAGATCTCTGGTAAGTCGAAGGGTATGTCCACCGGAAAGCTGGTCTTATAGATGGCGGTGATAGTCTCTGGGGAAGGGAGAAAGTGGGGATTCAGTGCCAGCCTTCCTCACCCGAACCTGGCCTCAGAATCACGCAGGCAAGGGTGGGGGTAGCGTCAGACCAAACCCCCAAATGTCCCTGATATTCTGGGTACCACAATGTGGCTAGTCTCAACACCCCCTGCCCTTGGGGCCTCCAGCCACATTATTGCTGTACAACACAGGAATAATGTCTTATCTTAGAACAGCAGTTCTTAACCTGAGAACTGCGGCCTCGTGTGTGTGTGTGTGTGTGTGTGTGTGTGTGTGTGTGTGTGTGTGTGTCTCGCATTTCAGATATCCTGAATATCAGATATTTAGAGGTTGTCCACTCACAGACAGTTGTAATCTGCTATGTGGGTGCTGGGAGTTGAACCTGGGTCCTTTGGAAGAGCAGTCAGTACTCTTTTTTTTTTTTTTTTTTTTAAGATTTCTTTATTAATTATTTATACAGTCTTCTGCCTGCTTATACACATGCATGCCAGAAGAGGGCACCAGATCACATTATCGATGGTTATGAGCCACCATGTGGTTGCTAGGAATTGAACTCAGGACCTCTGGAAGAGCAGACAATGCTCTTTAACCGCTGAGCCATCTCTCCAGCCCCCACAGTCAGTACTCTTAACCTCTGAGCCATCTCTCCAGGCCCTACTTTGCAAGTTGTAACAGTAACAAAATTACAATTATGAAGTAGCAACGAAATAATTTTATGGTCAGGGGTCACCACAACATGAGGAACTGTATTAAAGGGTCACAGCACTAGGAGAGTTGGGAATCACTGTAGAAGGAAAAGGAGAAGGAAGGAGGATTAGAGGAAGGAAGAGAGAGAGGAAAAGGAGGGAGGGGTGGCAGAAGAGGGAGGGTGGAGACTAGGTCCCAAGATGGCGCTCACCCTGCTCACTGTTGAAGACGGCTAGGAGACGGAACATGAAGGCCCCACAGGTGGCGGCGAAGAAGCCCCTCCAGTAATCCCAGACGGAGAAGTGAGAGGACATGACCTCGATGCTGAACAGGACACCTGGGGGACACAAGGCTCAGGGGGACCCCTACTCTTGGCTGTAAGACACAGAGTGCCTGGGGTGGGGGTGGGAGGATGGGGGGCAGGGGGAGGGGGAGGGGGTGGGCGGGGCATGTAAGGGGAATGTAAGGGGTGGGACTGGGGGTGTGTGATCACCGCTGATGGGGGCTGCGAAGACTGTGGCCACGCCCACCGCTGCTCCTGCGGCCAGCATTTCCATTTCCTTGGTCTTGTTCTGGGAAGAACAGCGTCCTGAGATTTGCTCTTTCCACCTGTTCTCCCAAGAAGACCCAAGACCCTTGTACCCCTCACCTCAGATTCTCCGATGGCCTTGGTGCGCACACGGCCCAGGTAAGCAGCAATGATCACACTGAGGTGCACAAAGGGGCCCTGCAGTGGTGAGGCAATGAGGTGTTCCCGGGGGAAGCTGGACCCTTCCCCTCTCCTCTTCTTTTTTTTTTTTTTTTTTTTTTTGGTTTTTTGAGACAGGGTCTCTCTGTGTTAGCCTTGGCCATCCTGGACTCACTTTGTAGACCAGGCTGGCCTCGAACTCACAGCGATCCGCCCGCCTCTGCCTCCCGAGTGCTGGGATTAAAGGCGTGCGCCACCACGCCCGGCTCCTCTTCTTTTTTTTTTTTCCCCTCCCCTTGCTTCTCTTCCTCCTCCTCTTTCTTCTTAGGGTCTTAGGAAAGAGAAGTAGCAGCCTCACCCAGGAAGGGCTCAGCAGCCTATCCTTGTCCTAGCCCTCCACCGTCCCAAGAGATTTTTTCTGTCACATTTGGGGACCTGGCTATGTTCCTCTAAGCCTGGCTTCCCCAAGGCTAGGATGACTGTGGTATGAAGTACAGAAGACAGGGCAGGATGACAGGATGGCAGGCGGGCCCTCCATGCCTGTACCAGTTTTCCCAGGAAGATGGTACTGCCTGTTGCCAGGGTGCAGGAGAGGCCCACCACCTTGGCCCCAAAGTTCTTGATGTCTAGGTAGTCCTCCAGGATAACACCGGACAAGATGGTCTTCACCTCTGGGATCCCAGACCCTGGTCCAGGTGGGCAAGGACAGAGGGAGAAAGTATCTACATTCATTCTTTTTGGTTGTTGGTTGGTTGTTGTTTTTGTTTTTTGTTTTTTTTTGGAGACAGGGTTTCTCTGTGTAGCCTTGGCTGTCCTGGACTAACTTTGTATACCAGGCTGGCCTCGAACTCACAGCGATCCACCTGCCTCTGCCTCCCAAGTGCTGGGATTAAAGGTGTATGCCACCACGCCTGGCTTCTACATTAATTCTTTTAGCACCCAATGTACACAGTGCTCGCAGGGCACTTTCCTATGGAGCCTCTCCTGGGTAGCTATTTCTTCTGAATTGAAACATTCCCTCCTAGACCAGGGAAAGAGACTGGTTAAGATTCAGGAAGTAAGCTAGCTATGCTGGCACATGCTTGAGTTCTAGCAATCACAAAGCAGAAGCAGGCAACGCTCTGTGAGTTCTAGGCCAGCCTGGCTTATGTAGCAAGTTGCCGTCTATATAGAGCTATATAATAAGACCTTGCCTTGGGGGCTGGAGAAGTGGCTCAGAGGTTAAGAGTGCTCGCTGGCTTTTCTCTAAAGGTCTTGAGTTCAATTCCCAGAAACCACATGGTGGCTCACAACCATCTATAATGAGATCTGATGCCCTCTTCTGGCAGGTGTACATGCAGGTAGTTATGCATAATAAATAAATCTTCAAAAAAAAAAACAACTTGACTTAATTTTTATTTTTCTTTCAAGAAATAATCTCACAGCCGGGCGTGGCAGCGCATGCCTTTAATCCCAGAACTCGGGAGGCAGAGGCAGGAGGATCTCTGTGAGTTTGAGGCCAGCCTAGTCTACAAAGAGAGTCCAGGATATCCAGGGCTCTGTATAACAGAGAAACCCTCTCTCAAAAAACAAAACAAAACAAAAAACAAAAAAAACAAAAAAACAAAAAAAAAAGAAAGAAGAAACTCACAAGGCACCAGAAACTCCTGAAACCTACAGGATTTACGAGGGTCCTCCCCCAAGCTTGTATCAGCAGCAACAATTGCAGGGGATTGGCAGAAGTGTCTGCAAAGCCCACCTTCAATCAGTTGCCACCCACGCTAGGGTGAGCTTTTTGGTGATGCGGATGCCCTTGAGTCATCTAAGCTCCTGTAACTCCCCCCTCTCCCATGCTCTGTAAGCCAAATAAACGCATGCTTCAGCAACCTGTTTTGGTCTGCTGTTAGTCCTCTAAGCGGGATGAGCACATGCTTGTGATTTTCCAGGAAAAGTCACAAGACAGCCTTATACTTCCTATGAGGAAAATCCATAACAGTTGCCAGAGGAAGAAACTGGGCATCAGATATACTTTTTGTTTGTTTGTTTTGTTTTTTATTTTTGAGATAGGCTTTCTCTGTATAGCCTTGCTTTGTAGATCAGTCTGGCCTCGAACTTATAAAGATCCACCTGCCTCTGCCTCTCAAGTGCTGGGATCAAAGGCATGTACCAACCACTGCCCAGCCAGATGTATCTTCGGGATTCCGCCAGACTGTAGCTGCAGGCAGCTCCAGGGGCCTAGGAGATTTGGCCATTGGATACAGTCCTGAATGGAAACCGATCCCCTTTCTTGGCCCAGAGGAGCAAGGGACGTCTCACAAAGCTGGTGATAGTCTGGGTCCCCTCCCCATCTCCTGTGTGTCTTTAGGTAAGTGGTTTGGCTCTTCCAACTAACATGAGGTCACTGTTCCCATGGGGGCTTCAGGACAAGGCAGGCTGGCCAGAGACCAGGTGACCGAGACTCACCTCCAGAGGATGGCGTGATGCTCTGTGAGAAGCCGGAGGAGAAGGACAGAAGGGCCACGGGATACACAGTCCAGGAGAGATACCGGAGCAGGTGGCCGTCCCCAATCTCCCTGTATAGCCACTTGTGCGCTGGAGATGGCCAACAGTCAGGGAGCCACCCAGAGCCTCTACAGCCCAGGGGGCAGACACTATGATACCCACTTACAGACTACAGAAGGGCCCAAGGCCACCCAGTGAATAGCACAGGAGAAAGCTATGCCTGGGGTCAAAGGCCATCGAGCTGAGAGCAAGGTGGGAGGAAAAGAATAAAGGTGGCCAAACTCACAGGGGAGAGAGGCTCTACCCTCCCTATGCAGATGACACAGAGCCTTCTCAGAGACACACAGCAAGTCAAGAGCCAAATAAGGGTCAACTCCAGGCCTGGCCACTCGTACACAGCCCTGTCCCTGGCCCCACTGGCCCTGGTGGTCCAGCATCCCAAGAGTGTGTACAGGAATCCCATCACCTTGAGTGATGTGCGTGCCAGGGAGGCCTTACCTCTGACCACACGCCCGATAGCGAAGTTCATGGCATAGCTGATCAGAGCCATGAGCACCCCGAGAGCCACCAGGAAGTACCAGTCCTCACCCACACGGAACAGCCGCTCTTTCAGCCACTCCAGGGCCCCTGGGCAGGACACTGGGGTCACAGCTCATTCCGTGGCGGGGGTGGGGATGGGGGTGGCTGCTGAGGCTCTGGGCAGGGAGGGTGAGGCAAGACAAGGTAGGGACCCCAGGGCCAAAGTCCAAAGTGATGAAAAGGCACTCTGCCACACACGGGAGGCTCAAGTAAGATTTGTGGCAGGTGTGTGTGGTGACACTGTGAGAACCATGCCTGTGCCCCTACAGAAAGCTTTTGACCTTCCCCACAAAACCCTCCCACACTGGGAATGTATGGAGGAAGGGTTAAATGGGGCTGAGGGGATTGGAAAAGCCTGGCATTGCTGCCCTAGTTAGTGTTATCTACTACGGTCTGCTTCTCAGAGAGCGCTGGGGGAGGGGTGCCCAGCTCCACCCGGGTCATCAGCTGCCAGCTCCACCTCAAAGCTCACCCTCTCAAGCTATGGCTACCAATGCCTGAGCCTGTACTTCGCCTCTTTCTGGAGTCCTTGTGCACCCTGTCCTCTGGCTACACAGACAGGTTCAAAGTGAACAGGCAGACCCTTCCCTCCTGACACCCAGGAGACTCTTTGTGTGTATCATCTGGGAACACAGGAAAGCAGGGAGGGTGATCTTGGGCCTAGGGTGAGTGTTGTTCTGCGGGGACTCTGAGAGGGAGGGTGCCCCCACTTCTTACGTTGGATGTTTCTGCGGAGGCGTGGGCACGGACCCCAGAGTTCTCGCAGAATCACTGGCTTCCCGGAGGAGCCCTCACGCAGCCCCACTAATTCCTCCATGGTTTCCCTGACAACAGGTGGACAGTTGCTTGGTAAGCCACTATGCACCCGTTGGCCCGCTTCTAGAATATTCCAATGTACTCTGTCTCTTAAGGGAAAGGAAAAGCTGTGTTCTTGAGTGTGTGATGTGCGTGAGCATGCAGTCACGTGACCCATAGGGGTTTTGTGTGCATGTATGGCCCTGCCCTCGTGGGGTCCCTGCAGGCAGCTTCGATATTTTATACCCATCCTTTAGCATTCTGTGTTCCTCTGGGTCCTGAGGGAGACCCTTGAGGGCAACTACCTCAGTGTCCAGTCTCCCGCATCCTCCCTCTCCATGTCTGCCCTGGCCCTGACAGATGCTGCACAAGTTCCGTGCCCCACTCAGCACCCAGCTGCCCCTCACCTGTAATTGCGTCCGTCCTGCTGAAGCCCCGGCGGGCCCTCCTCCAACACAATCTCTTTGTAGAGCCTCTGCACCTGGACAGGTGTGCCCTCCACCAATCAACACCCTCCCCTCCCCTCCTGGGGTTAAGGAAGCTATTACGAATGTCCTTGAGAAACTGGCTAGAACTCACTGACTGACTGACCAGGAAGCTACTGAGGAGCCAGGAGGGGCAGGCTGCCCCACACTAGACAGTGAGGCAGAGGGAGCGTGCTCCAATGCTGCAGGTCCCTGGGGACTCCTGGGGTCTGAGCCTGGGAACAGGAGCCGCTGAACACGGGATGGTGAGGGTCCTCTACTGTAGCCAAGCCTCAAGGGTCTGGACTCTTCAGCTGGGTGTGGAAAGGGGCTTCAAAGTAGGAGAGGAGAGGAGGGAGAGGGGAAGGGTACAACAAAAGGCACACGGGTACAGAGCAATGGGGTCACCATGGCTGACCCTACAACGCTAAGAACTAGCCCAAGTGACCCAGTTCTCCCCAAACCCTGGGAGATGGCCCATTATCCTGTTTCCGAAGGAACGACATCTCAGAACTGTGAGGCTTCTTGTCCATGATCAGAGGCCAGCTGGAGTGGTGGCACTTATCAATGTCATATACCCAATACCACAACCATCGAGACCCGACAGCCTGAGGACCAGAGCCAGGACATTGCTCTCTGGGCTTGCTTGGATAGTCCCATCTTTTTTTTTTTTTTTTTTTTTTTTTTGGTTTTTCGAGACAGGGTCTCTCTGTGTAGCCTGGGCTGTCCTGGACTCAACTTTGTAGACCAGGCTGGCCTCGAACTCACAGCGCCCAGCCTGTCCCATTTTGTTAAGGGCTGGAGAGGAAGGCAAGAGTGGGGAAGTGGGGGGAGGGGAAAGGGCTGGAGGCCGTGGCAAGGAAATAAACGAACTTTTCCTTTAGTCCCTAAATCTCAGAAAACTGCCCCATCAATGCCTAGTTTCCTAGGAGCTGTGACTCTGGCTGGGCCCTCTGAGAAAATGTCATGGTGAGAAGACAAAGGGGTGTGTGTGTATGTGTGTGTGTGTGTGTGTGTGTGTGTGTTTGTAAATATGTATGTTTAGTGTATATGTGTACATGTATATGGGAATTGTATATGTATGTGGGTGCATCTGTTAAGTGTGTATATGTGTACATGTGTGAGTACATGAGTGTGTATGTATTCGTATTTGTGTTTGTAAATATGTGTGTGCACGCATCTGTACATGTGTGTATATGTATGTGTGTATGTATGTTGGGAACACTGCTGTGCAGTTCAGTACAGTCTCCACACCCTTGCGAATTGGATGACACCCCTTTGCAGTTGCTTGATGGAAGGTCGGAGGAATGTCACTTGCCAATGGTCACACACAGCAGAGGCTGAGCTCAGGCCTAGACGCTGTCCCATCGCCAAGCTCCTGAGCCTTTAGCAGGGCAACGGGCACGGTATAAAGCACGTGTGCCCAGTGCCATTGTTAGAAGGTTTGGGGGCTGGTGATGCAGGTCAGTTAGCAGAGTGCCTGCCTAGCGTGCCTGAAGGCCCGAGTTCGGTCCCTAACACTGCATCAACCCACTGTGGGAGCACATGCCTGAAATCCCAGGTCTTGGGAGGTGGAGGCAGGAGGATTAGACATTCATGGTCATCTCCACTACACAGCGAAACCTGGGCTACATGAGACCCTGTGTCAAGAAGGAGAAGGAGGAGAAGATGAAGAAGAGGAAGAGAAGGAGGAAGAGGAAAAGAAAAATCCAGGCAATGGGTTATTTACCCCCTCAGCCCTGCCATCCCAGTCAAAGCCACCACTCTGAAAATAATGGTCCTCTGGTGACTAGTTAAAATCCAAGACTAAGCCAGGTGTGGTGGCGCACGACTTTAATCCCAGCACTCGGGAGTCAGAGGCGGGTGGATCGCTGTGAGTTTTAGGCCAGCCTGGTCTACAAAGTGAGTCCAGGATAGCCAAGGCTACACAGAGAAACTCTGTCTCAAAAAAGAAAAGAAAAGAAAATCCAAGACTTAAAAAAACACTGGGTGGCCGGGTGTGGTGGCGCATGCCTTTAATCCCAGCACTCGGGAGGCAGAGGCAAGTGGATCGCTGTGAGTTCGAGGCCAGCCTGGTCTACAGAGTGAGTCCAGGACAACCAAGGCTACACAGAGAAACCCTGTCTCAAAAAACCAAAAAAAAAAAAATCTGGGTGAGGTGATGCACACTTATAATCCCAGCACTCAGGAGATAGAGGTAGGTGGATCACTGTGAATTCCAGGGGCCAGCCTGGTCTATAAAGCAAGTTCAGGGCAGCCAAGGCTACACAGAGAGACCCTGTGTGAAAAACAAACAAACAAACAAACCAAAAATAAATAAATAAGTAAACCAAGACTTTTTTTTTTTTTTAGTTTTTTGAGACAGGGTTTCTGTGTGTAGCCTTGACTATAGTGGACTCACTTTGTAGACCAGGCTGGCCTCGAACTCACAGTGATCCGCCTACCTCTGCCTCCCCAGACTCTTAATTGCCTCTAACCCTGGTCACTCAGCATAGTGACAAGTATGCCTTCTGTGATGTAGAAGGGGGTGGGAGCACATCTGCACATCCAGAGCCACCCTCCCCTTACCCACCTGTCAACAGATCGTTAGCTCTTCTGTTGACAACCCAAACATGTCTCTGGTCTCAGGCAGCTAGCTGGCACTAGTATCACAACTGGCCTCACGTGCCACGCCCCACCGTGAGCACCAGGAAGCTGAGACAGGGCATCAGGGGTTCCTGTGCTCAGGGTAAGTCCCTCCCACGTATACTAATCCTACCCACCCACCCCCACCCCCACCCCGACAAGATTTTCCTTCCATGCCTAAGGCATCTGTCATGTTAGGACGGGTCTGAGGCCAGAGCAGAGCTGTCACCCAGCTCCTTTTTCACTGCAGCCTCAGTCACTTCTAGCCTGTGAGTCTTGCAGCAGGGGCCTGCCAGCCTTGCATTCATCCAAGTCTCCCAGGCCTAAACATCATCTCCAGGAAGATGTTCTGGAAACAGATTCCTGACTCTGGCCTTCAGGCTGGCTGGGCAGAGAGCCGAGGGGAAAGAATTCCTGGCCCTCATGGACTCCACCTCAGACTTTCTGTTTGTTTGTTTGCTTGCTTGCTTGCTTCTTACTAAATCATCAGGCTTATTGCAGGCCAGAGAGATGGCTCAGTAGTTAGGAGCACTTGGTCAGCCACACGCCTTTAATCCCAGCACTCGGGAGGCAGAGGCAGGCGGGTTTGTGAGTTTGAAGGCCAGCCTGGTCTACAAAGCTAGTCCAGGACAGCCAGGGCTGTTACACAGAGAAACCCTGTCTCGGGTGGGGGGAGGAGAGGGGGCACGGGAAGAGCATTTGTTCTTGCAGGGGCCCCCAGTTTGATTTCCAGCTCCCTATGGATTCACACCCATCCGTAACTCCAGTTCCTGGAGATCCAATACCCTCCTCTGGCCTCTATGAGCACAGAGCATGCACACGGTACACGTGTATGGACACAGAGAAAGTACACATACAAATTTTAAAGAGAATACATTTAATTCTTAAAAATGTTAAGAAGCTGGACGTGGTGGCGCACGCCTTTAATCTCAGAACTTGGGAGGCAGAGGCAGGTGGATCACTGTGAGTTTGAGGCCAGCCTGGTCTACAAAGCGAGGCCAGGACAGCCAAGGCTACACAGAGAAACCCTGTCCCGAACACCCCCCAAAAAAAGTTAAGGTTTATTTTATTTTTAATGATCTGTCTATGTGTGGGTGCATGAGTGTTGTGCCCACAGAAGTCGGGGGGTGAGGGGGGCAGGCATTGTATTCCCTGGAGCTGGAGTTACAGAGGGTTGTAAGCCACCATGTGACTGGGAATTGAACCTTCATCTTCTGGCAGAGCAGCCAGTGCTGAGCCATCTCTCCAGTCTCACACTGTGTACTGTTCCCTGAGGTCGCGTTCACCCCACTCTGTGACCCTCTCTCACCCCACTCCTCCTTCATCACTCTCTTCCTGTTTCTCACCCTCCTCCCCTCTGAATGTCCCTCTTTTTCCCTCAGAGCCCCATGCAGACAGCCACAGCTGCTGTGTGCTCACCTTTGCAAGGTCATGTCACATGCAGGTGACTGCGCCCCACCACATGCCTCCCTCCCCATCTTTCCACTCCCACTGTCCTTCCACCCTCTCACCTGTGATGGTCCATGGACTTTGGAGAGGCCATTTAAGGCCACTGTTTTGCTTTTGTTTTTGTTTTCTCCGAGATGGAGTTTCTCTGTGAGGCCCTGGCTGTTCTGGAATTTTCTCTCTCTCTCTCTCTCTCTCTCTCTCTCTCTCTCTCTCTCTCTCTCTCTCTCCCTGTAGGCCAAGCTGGCATCTCTCTCTCTCTCTCTCTCTCTCTCTCTCTCTCTCTCTCTCTCTCTCTCTCCCTGTAGGCCAAGCTGGCATCGAACTCACAGAGGTATGGCTACCTCTGCCTCCCGAGTGCGGGGATTAAAGTGCCACCATAGCTGGCTTGTTTTGTTTTGTTTTGTTTCGTTTTTTTCAAACAGGGTCTCCTGGGAATAATGACCTCCAACTTCCTATGAAGCTGAGGCTGGCCTTGAACTCCTGATCTCCTGCGATGACAGGCACGTGCCACCACACCCAACTATGGACCAGATCATCTTTGAAATTCCTGTCTCTGCGATATGGAAGAAGAAGCGTGTCTGGTGCCCGGAGAATGACCTTGATGCCCTTTTGAGGTCCTGCCTGGCCAGTGAAGCCAGGACTCAATATTTATGCGGATGACTCCTCAGGGAATGGCGGGAAAGGAGGGGGACTGGTGGGCGGGTGGGGGTGGCGGGAGTAAAGAGAGCTGACACCCAGCAGCAGTGACTCAGGCCCTAAGCACCATGACAGTGTGTCTGCTTTTAGCCAGTGGCTCTTGTTTCCCCAGGCTGGCTGGCTGCTCCGGGGGGACCCCCCACCTGACCCCACCTCTTTCCATCTCACCTCAGGACTGGTGACTGACTCTCTGAGCACCCACCCCCGTGCCCCCCCCCCCCACCAGGCCCGCTTCAGCCAGGATAAGCAACACAGACTAAAGTACCAGCAAGGATCTGAGGGAGACAGATCCCTTTAGCTCCAGCCTGTTGCTCTGGCTCTCAGCAGTGGCCTTCCCTGTTCTCAGTTCACACACAGTCTTGCCTCTGTGGACCCAGAGACAAGAGGCACAGTTCCCACCTTCCAGAACTCCCAGGTTAATGGGGACGGATGGGTCATCCTCCCTGAGGGTAGGGTTGAGGGGGGATATCACAGGGAGGTCTCAGAACTCACGAAGACTATGTCACACTGCCAACTGCTCGGCACTCTGGTCAGAAGGAACCCCGTGTGGGCTGGAGTAACCAGGGGCTTCCGGAAGAGAGAGGACCAAGGTAATTAAGTGGGAAGAAAGGACAAGATGTGGAGACATGTGCTCCAAAACTGCTTGATGGGCTGATGGACCACTCGCCTCCTGAAAGAGCCTTGCCTGGCCCAGCATCACAGAGTCTGGGGTTGCTCTCAGTCATCAGTGGGGACAAAGGAGACTCTCGGACACAAGAGTCAGGCCCAAGGGATGGAATCCCAGCCATCCCAACGTGCTTAGGTACAACCCTTCCCTTCCTAGGACGCGCTATATCCTGGTCTAGAAATTGCTGTCCTATGTCTCTTTCTGAGCTATGGAAGATCAAAAGGGGCTTCTGCTGGGAAAGAGGCAGCAGTGCCCAGAGACACCCCGGAAGCCAGGGCTAAGACACCTGTCACTACCACACCCTCCTTTACCTGGCTGTGAACTCCTGTGGCTATGACCCTGGGCAGGCATCAACTCTGAGCTTGAGGTGGAGCAGACTGTTGCCTTCTAGACCTTTCAGGACAGTTACAGAATTATCTGCTCCTGCCCTGAACCTGGGCCCAACCCCCAGTCCTAACTCCAGCCACCAGCTCTCTTCTAGCCTTCCACTAAAAGTTCTGAGAGTGGGGATGAGGTGGAGAATCTGGGTCCCTGTGAGAGTTGACAGGGGTCACCCATGCGTTCTATCTCCCCTCCCTGGGGCTTTCTTAACCTTCCCTGAGAGACAGCTGGACCTGGTGCTCCTGGTATCTTACCAACAGTCCAGCAGGGCACCTGCACACACCCTCTCTGATAAGGGAGGCACAGCCCTGAGAACCAGTCTGAGAGAAGAGTAGGGTGACAGGCCAGTAAACAAAACGGCAAACTACAAAATCCTGGGGCTGGATCCACCCCCCTGCCCTGGCAGGGATGGAGGCCCTTGGAGCTGGAGCTCCGGGCTTGGAGTGCCAGGCGGTGAGCTCAGCCGCCCAACCCTGCCCTCGTGTGTCAGGCTGTCAGCAGGGCTGTCTCTCCCAAGAAGATGTCCAGGCCCCTCTGGGCCATGAAGAGGCCTAAATTTAGCCAGCAGACAAGGGCCTGGCCTCGAGCCCAGGGACAGTTGGACCTTATAAAGCGCTAGCAGTCGGGGGCCCCCCCGGCACGCTTCCCTGGAGGCCAGCACCAACAGGTTTCTCCAGCCCAGCCCTGCCTGCCTGGACAGGGCCCTCTCTGCCTGTGGATGAGCCACCGGACCTCCTCCGCCTTCAGAGCGGAGAGAAGCTTCCGTTCCTCGTCTTCCTCCTCCTCTTCTTCAGCCTCCCGGGCCCTTCCAGGCCAGGACCCACCCATGGAAAAGACCTTGAGCATGTTTTCCGACGATTTTGGCAGTTTCATGCTCCCCCACTCGGAGCCCCTGGCCTTCCCAGGCAAGTGCTGGGGCTCTGAGGGGAGGGGAGAGACACAGCTGCGGGGGGTGGGGGGGGGTCCTCTGCTCCAGGCCATTGCTGAGCATGCTGTGGCCACCCACCTGCCAGGGATAGGTGTTGCTGCATGGGTTATAGCCACGCGTGGCTGGCAAGATAGATCTGGCCACCAAGGCAGATGTGGCTATGATGTAGGTGGGCCTCCTGGGAACCATGGTGACCCTAGGGGTGAACTGTGAATCCTGTATGTCCAGCGTCATCGTGGGAAGCCCTGGAGGGCTGGCCCTGGGATTGTGAGGTGGCTGGCCCCTCAGAGCTTGTTGGCCTAGGTAGAATTTGCCAAAGGAGGGACTCGCTAAAGGAGGGATTAAACTGAGTGAGGCTGGGCCCACCCCATCCAACAGGGACAAGGCAGGCTGCAAGAGTTAGGAAAGAGGCTGTTGTCTGGGAAGGCCACTCATATCTCCCAAGAGAAGAGCAGAGAACCAGGTTCTGGTTCAGGGCTTGCTCGGTGGCCAGCTTATATAGCATCCCTTCCCACAGCCCGCCCAGGGGGACAAGGCAGCATCAAGACCCTTGGGGATGCCTATGAGTTCACGGTGGACATGAGAGACTTCTCCCCTGAAGATATCATTGTCACCACCTCCAACAACCACATCGAGGTGCGGGCTGAGAAGGTGAGTCTGGCCCCTGCCCCACCCCCAAGGTCCCCGCCCTCACTTCCTGACTCTGCCTAGTCTAGCTGGTTCCGTGTCCCCCCCCTCCTGTCACCTGTCTTCTGGAGACTTCACACCCTGACCGATGTTCCTTCGCTGCCTGGACACACCCGGGGACCAAACTGCAGCCCTTTCCCAGTGGCCTCACAGGCCAGGGACAGTCACATGCCCTCCCCAGCCTGAGGTTCACTGAACCTGTCTTGGGGAGCCCATACCATGGCACCTGAGGACCCTCTGGGGCTGGGAGACAGATCTTGGGATGTAAGTAAAGGAGAACCTGAGTGGTTGAGATGTAAGGGGGCGAACAGAGGAGGGAAGTGACCATGATGGAGCAAGGCGAGCTTTCTGGCAAGAAGGCAGAGGAAGGTGGCAACACCCAACCTGGGCAGCGTAGGTCACTGATGCTACACTTCTCTTTCATCCCAGAGCCAGAAGTATGGGTCCTGTCTTGGTACCCACACTGGGCCTGAGGCTGAGCAGAAAGCCCAAAAGCGCAGAGTCACATCCACACCCTGAACCTCACGCGTACCTCATGAAGAGCCTCAGGGTACCCAGATCATCAGAGAAGGCATCGCCAGCACACACGGTGGCTGCCCCAGTCCTCAGACCCAGCCTGATTCTTAAGGATATTCCCCCATCCCAACCTGGCTAGCTCCCCTAACTCAGGCTGGACACTGGGGAGCCCTGCCAGGGGGTTGATGACTGTGGGTCACTGGCTGCACGTGCCAGCCCCACGTCCCAAGGGTGACTCAGCCAGCCAACTCTACAGGACACTATGTGCTAGCTGGCCTGTGGGGGAGGGCGGTGGCCCTGGTGGTAGACTCTCAGTGTGTCTAGGGATCCAGAGGGCACAGCTGTGTCATCTCCCCACCAGGGCTCAAGAGTCCCAAACTTCCAGCCACTGCTGTGGAGGCCCAACCTTGTCTATACCCAGCTTCCCTTGGGACTCCTCGAGAGCCTCTGAGCCTCCTGCACAGCCCTTGGCTCCTGGCCATACCCATGCCCCTGGCCAGATCTTCTATACCTGATAGCGGAAGCCCTCATCACAGAGTGGGGTAACTGAGGACAGTGCAAAGAAAAGACTCTGGGTTGATTTGGGGGCGACCAGGATGGGACTAGGACTGAGGCAGCCACTCCTGACCTGTCATCCTTTCCCCAGCTGGCAGCTGATGGCACGGTCATGAACACCTTTGCTCACAAGTGCCAGCTACCAGAGGATGTGGACCCTACATCGGTGACCTCAGCCCTGCGAGACGATGGCAGCCTCACCATCCGGGCACGGCGTCACCCACACACAGAACACGTCCAGCAGACCTTCCGGACGGAGATAAAAATCTGAGGGTGTCCCCGCCTCTGCCCTTCCCCCATCTCCTCCCCAGCTGGCCTGCTGGTGAGGTCACCATGACCCCTGACAATGGCCCCCCAGAACATCTCAGCCTAGGCCCCAACACTCCACATACTCTTAGGCCCCAGGTGGGTCAAACACCTCCCCTCTCCCCCTCCCTCCCCCCCCCCCCGCCCCAACTAGGGCCCTCCTGTCCAGCCAGGGCAGCCCAGAGACCTCCACCCAGATAGGCCCTCCCTATCCTAGCTCACAATAGAGGGGGTTGAGGTCCTGACCTGAGGAGCAAGATAAGGGTGGAGCCTCTGAGCAAGTGATCTGTAGGACACAGTGACAGCAATGGCATTACTGTCGGGGCAGGGGACCAGGGTCTGTCCTGGCAAGTGGAATATGAGAGGTTGGCTATAAGCAGTGCTACTGGCCTTGGTAGACTGCCTCAGGGAAGCCAGGAAGGTGGGCGGGACTGTCACCTCCCCTTGCAGCTCTCTAAGCTTCAAACCCAAACCCAAGGTCTACCTGTCACCCGGGGTCTCTGACAGCTACTTGCACCAGGGATTTATTAAAATGCCATGAGGTGCCTCTGTCCCTCTACCTGCTGGTGCCTTAAGCTAGACTCGGATAAGGAGGGTAAGTCCATCTTCCTCTCAGAGCTCCAGGCTCCTGCGTTGTTCCCCCTGTAGAGAGGGTCCTCTGCGGGAGTGAGCACCAAGAGCAAGCCCAGGACTTACTAAAGCACGAATGTACACGTGTGCACACACACACACACACACACACACACACACACACACACACACACACACACACCATTGTCCTACCCTTGAAATACCCATTCCCATTGGTTGGAGCCCAATTCCAAACACTGTAGAATCAGACCTAGCATCTTCGTCTTCAGCAGTGGAGACGCGCCTCTCCGAGCCAGTTGGATGCTCGGTTTGCTCTCTAAGGTTGGCTTTGAAGCCAGCCCTGCCTCGGCTGCTCTCAGCATCCTCACCTCTGTGCGCCGCGGAGAACTGCCCTCATTCCCCCCATCCCTAGAGCCACATGCCCTGCTCATCGGCCTCACGTCAGAGGGTGGCCCCAGGAAGGACCCCAACCCAGATCCCTTCTGGCCTCCAAATCCAGGGCAAAGACCCTTATCAGCCTTAACCTTGGGGGACCTGTGCCCTGACTCCCATTTGTAGAAGCAGGTGTGAGAGAGTTAGTTGGGGTCCCTGGAGCTTCTGGCTTCTGCTGTCTCTGGGCCCTGGGGACCGGGAGGGTGGGGGTTCATGGGAGTCTGGTCTCAATACCCTGTACACAATAAAAGGACAGTATGACAGACTTGTGGAGACCTCACCTGAAGTTCTACCTGGGAGGAGGAGTGGAGTGGGTAGGGAGGACTCCTAGGTTTGGGAAAGAAGGCTACGGGGCTTCCATGCCTGGGGGAGAGAGAGCCTGTCTCCCCAAACGTGCCTGCAAAAAGCCCGGCGTTATCCTACAGAAACGCTAAAAGAGCCCTGTCTTCCCGCCGGCTGGCCTTCCCTTTGTGTTCATTCTTTAGTTCAAGAGGAGCGTGACGTGAACACTCACTCAGAACTGTGTTCTGCACTGTCCCAAGCCAAGGGCCAAGGCGTCCTATCGGGGCTCTGAAGCCCAGAGAAGCTAAGTGATTGGCCCAAGGTCACACAGCTCGGAAGGCACAGCCAATTGGAACCATGGGGTAGGGCCACCGCAGGGTGGGTTGCCGGATGTCCGGTTGTCCGTAAGCCTGGATTGTCCTGGGAGGAGGGGGCGGGGTCCCCTCGCTCCTCACTACCCCCAGGAGCTACTGGAATCAAGAGTATCAGGCTGCGCCCCTGAGCAGTGAGCAGTTTCGTTGGCCGCCGTGGTCGGAGCAGGGAGGGGAGGTGGGGGCGCAGTATTTCCAGCCTTGTGAGTCACGGATTCCTCTGGGCTATTTGCAGCCCCAACACTCATCAGCGCGGGGCTAGGGCGCGGGGCGCGGGGCGGGGCTGACAACCTTCCCCATTCGCCCCCCACCCAAGGTCAGGTTCACCTTGACCAGAAGACCACGACAGCCCGAGAGCCAGCGCTGGAAGTGGGGGGGGGGCGCTGCCCCCAGCCTGGCTGCTCCACAGGTCACAGCCCCTGCACAGGCTCCTGCCGCTGGAAACCAGGTTCTTCTGGTCTAAGGGAGCCCTGGGCTGTCACTCCAGCCAAGGTGACTGTGCTGACCGCAGGGCGGGGAGGGAGAGGGGAGGGCGGGGAATATGGGGGCGGTCATCCTCGAGTCACTCCTCAGCTCCGCCTGCTAGGGCACCAGAGCTGACCCACCCCTTCTAGACTAAATATAGGCCTGGCTGCGGGCCCTGCATCCCTCCCCTACTGCTGAGGCTTAATTTTGGGGGCCCTATTCCTTGAGTGCCCAGTATGTGCCAGGCACCCCAACAACTCCGAAAGCAGGATGCTATGGTAGTTCAGAGGGGTCAAGCAAGTGACCTAAAGTTGCCCAGCTTTGAAGTGCCACTGCTGGGACTTGAATCCTTGCCTGTGGCTCTGGAAATCTCTCTGTTGGGTCAGCCCAGAGGGAGCACGTCCAGTCTTCTGCAGAATCCGGAGGAAAAGGGGATTCCTACGTCTTGTGACTCCTACAAGCCATGCAGATGCAAGAGTTTAGATTGCCTGCCTGGCAAGTTTAGGGGTGTGGGGGTGCTTGTCTGAAATTCCAGCACTGCAGGAAGACCGGAAGTTCAAGGATTATCCTTGGCTACATAGTTCAGCCTTGCGCTACATTTGAGCCCATCTGAAACCAAAAGGCACCGAGTCCCCTGTGGGGCCTGAGGCACCTGCAGACTGACTTCCGCAGAGTTTCAGCTCTGCAAATAGCTCATGCCTGGTGCTGGGGAGCCGACCCATCCATTTGCTCGGCTGGCCTATGTCTCAGGAGTTCAGTCCAAACTCTTTACATGACGGTGAGGCTCAGAGAGGGATAGGGCCTCACCCAGAGTCACACAGTAACAGGGGTTCACACTGTCGGTAATAAACATGGAATGAAGACCCCTGAACTCCAAGCGTTAGTCCATCTCTCCTCTCCCAGACCAGGATCCTTTCCTGTGTGCTGTCCACTTGCTCCTCAGTGTGTCTCTCTTGCTCCCAAACCTGGCACAGAAAACATCAACTAGTCCTCAGGGAAGAGAGGAAGGTCCTTCATCGACTCTGAAGGCCGACCATCTAGGGTCAAAATGTTGGCTCTTCTGCCTCTCAGCAGTGTGTCCGCTGTGCAAGTAGCCTAACCTCTCTGAGCCTCTATGTCCCATTTGCAGCCGCACATAATCACACTGTTCCTAGCCCACCAGGACTGGTACTTGGGCTGGTCCTTCGCTCCTGGAGGAGGCAGGGAAGCAATTGAGGGTGGAGCTTAACCCTTGCATGGCATCTCTCTCTCTCTCTCTCTCTCTCTCTCTCTCTCTCTCTCTCTCTCTCTCACACACACACACACACACACACACACACACACACACACACACACCCCGAAAGCCCCACTGAGAAGATGTGTTCTGAGCTCTCGGGTGGAGGCAGGAAGCCCCTAGAAGGCTCAGTTCCCTCAGTCCTCAACCAAAAACTGGTCCTTACCTGGGGCTGTCAGTAAACTTGAAACCATCTAGAACGTGGAAGAACGGGTCTGTTTCCCCGAAAAGCTTGAAAGTCAAGCAAGTACGAGGTTTAGGCACAGAGGAGAGCTTTATTAGAGTTTAAAAGAAAAACCCTAGGGCAGGCAAGCTGTCAATCTCTGTTGGAGGAGAATGACTGGGAACGGCAAAAAAAATGTGTTGTCTGAGTTAAGCCAGCAATGGGGGTCGGCCACTTGAGCATGATAGAGAGCAAAACTTTAGAGAAAGAGCAAGGAAGCCCAGTGTCCTTATGCTCTGGGAAGCAACTGAGAGAGCCAGAAAACCACAGAGAGGAACTGCTGGGCCTTTCAGAGTCAGGACTCTTTCAGCCAGACCTCATGCTGGATCCTGTCAGGAATGCTAAGGGAAAGGACATCATCTCACTGAAGGGATAATTACTCTGCCCATCTCTTTGGTGTGGCTGAGACCAACTTCCTCGGTGTGCTGGCTATGTTTATACAACTGGTCCTGAGTGCCATAAGAAATCAGGCTGAGGCAGGCGGATCGCTGTGATTTTGAGGCCAGCCTGGACTACAAAGCGAGTCCAGGACAGTCAAAGCTACACAGAGAAACCCTGTCTCGAAAAAAAAAAAAAATCAGGCTGATAGCTGGGCGTGGTGGCGCAGGCCTTTAATCCCAGCATTTGGGAGGCAGAGGCAGGCAGATCGCAGTGAGTTCGAGGCCAGCCTGGTATACAAAGTGAGTCCAGGACAGCCAAGGCTACACAGAGAGACCCTGTCTCCAAAAACAAAAAACAAAAACAAAAAAAAGAAATCAGGCTGAACAAGGCAGCATGCCTCCAAGGCTCCTGCTCTGACTTCCCTGGATGATGGATGACAAGATGAAAGAAAGATTTTCCTCTCTAAATTACATTTAGTTATGGTGTTTGCTTGTTTGTTTTTCCAGACAGGGTTTCTATCTAGCCCTGGCTGGCCTGGAACCCATTTTGTAGACCAGGCTGGCCTTGAATTCACAGATATCTGCCTGCCTCTGCCTCCCCAAGTGCTGGGATTAAAAGTGTGTGTAGCCATCCAGGTTTGGTGGAGCACGCCTTTAATCTCAGCACTAGGGAGGCAGAGGCAGGCAGATTGCTGTGAGTTTGAGGCCAGCCTGGTCTACAAAGTGAGTTCAGGACAGCCAAGGCTACACAGAGAAACCCTGTCTTGAAAAACAAAACGGGCTGGAGAGATGGCTCAGCGGTTAAGAGCACTGACTGTTCTTCCAGATGTCATGAGTTCAATTCCCAGCAACCATATGGTGGCTTACAACCATCTATAATGTGATCTGATACCCTCCTCTGGCTTGCAGATGTACATGCAGGCAGAGCTCTGTATACATAATAATAAATAATAAATCTTTTTTTAAAAAAAAGAAAGAAAGAAAGAAAAAGAAAAAACCAAAACCAAAACAAAACAAAACAAAAGTGTGTACAGCCAGGCGGTGGTGGCACATGCCTTTAGTCCCAGCACTAGGGAGGCAGAGGCAGGCAGATTGCTGTACTGTGGATGGCAGGACTAGAGGAGTGCCCCTGCCAACGCCCTTTGGAGCCCAGAAGATGGTGAGTGAGTCCTAGATACTGAGCAGTGAGTTGTTTACACTGATGGAGTTTGGTTTTGCTTTGTTCAGACTGTGACTGTGTTCTAGCTCGTCCATCTCAGAGCAAGTCAGAAAGCAGCCCTCCCTCCATGGTTTCTGCCTCAGTTCCTGCCTTGAGTTTCCTGCCCTGATTTTCCCTTGGTGATGGAGTGTGACCTATAAAAAGAAAGAATCTGAGGGTAGTATTTTGGCTAAGTGGTTGGCTGGCCCAAGTGGATTAATTCCTTCATGTTTTGGTTAGCTCGGAATGTTAGGTCTCCACAGAGGCCAGAGATTTCATTCAGAAAGAATTAGTGTCTTAAAAAAAAAAAAAGGCCTAACTGCTGCTGTGTTACACTGAGTGAGAATTTTTGGGGTGCCCTTGTGTGTGTGTGTATGTGTGTGTGTGTGTGTGTGTGTGTGTGTATGTATGTGTGTATGTGTGTGTTTGTGTGTGTATGGTTTTTTTGTTTTGTTTTTTCGAGACAGGGTCTCCCTGTGTAGCCTTGGCTGTCCTAGGCTCCCCTTGTAGACCAGGCTGGCCTCGAACTCACATAGATCCGCCTGCCTCTGCCTCCCACCTGTTGGGATTAAAGGCTTGAGCCACCACTGCCTGGCCCTGGGGTGCCCGTCTGAATGAGGACACAATCCCACTTACCCAGGCTCTCCCCTGAAACCAAAGATGTCTTAGGAGCTCAGTGGTCTGTGTCAGCTGGACTGAAACTCAAGGACAGAACCTTTGTCCCTGAGGATGGTGGGTATACTCCTAGGAGTAGGCTACTGAGCATCTGGCTGCAGCTGGCAGAGGTGGGAGTGAGGAACAGTCTTTGTGGGAGTCATGGGAACGGGGTACGGTCTTCTGAGATGCCTTCCTGAAGAATCCCAGCACACTACCAGCCCCTGGAAGCCAGAAGGGAGAGGGAAAAGATGCCAACTGACTTGCCTCCCCCCTTCCTCCTCTTTGCCTTCCACCCTCCTGCCTCCCTCCCTCCCTGGCCCCCTGGTATCTTGCCCTTCCTCTGTCCCTGCCGCTCTTCTCTCTCCTTTCTCCCTCCTCCCCTCCCCTTCCTTTCTCCCTCTGTCCTTCCATCCTCCTTGATACTTGGTGAACGTGGGCAAAGCGTTTCACCTCCCTGGCTTCAGTTTCCTCCTTTGTAAAACGGCAGTAAAAGTCATGTCTATGCACAGACTGAATTGGAGTGTCCTGAGGTGGCAAGCCACCCGTACAGCCTCTAGCCAGTAGCTGCAGCGACAGCTGCCTGTACAAAGTGCCTGAGCCCGGAACCTTCACCATGCGGCTAAATTCAGAAAAGTCACCATGCGTAAATACTCATTACTCTGCACTGAAGCGGGGTGAGCACAGTGAACGCTTTGCCCTTGGAAAACTCAGTTCAGCTGGTGATAGGGTGACACCTGCTGGTGGAAGGGAGATGTGCAGCCCCTGTCCCATTTCCCCTCACCCGCCTCTCTCCTCTAATCAGCTTCTTTTACTCTTACTCAGGGATGCCCAGTGGGGAGAGGGGGGGGAAGAAGCCCAGTGCACTCCGCCTTCCCAGTGGACATGAGCCTTTTATATTACAATGTCACACCATACCTAGTCCAAACTGTCGCTCCTTGGCCTGAGCTAATGTCCAGCCCCCTAGGCTTCCTCTCTGCCTGCCTGCTGATGTTCTGTATCCAGGAGGGTCAGGATTCTACAGTCCTTTTCTTTTCTTTCTTTTTCTCTTTTTTTGGTATTTCCAGACAGGGTGTCTCGGTGTAGCCTTGGCTGTCCTGGACTCGCTTTGTAGACCAGGCTGGCCTTGAACTCACGGAGATCCACTTGCCTCTGCCTCCCGAGTGCTGGGATTAAAAGTGTGTGCCACCGCGCCTGACAAAGGATCTGGTTTTAAAAGTCACTGGAGAGCCAAGCATGCCAGCATCCTGGTCCCAGCACTCGGGAGGTGGAGTCAAGATTATCCAAGAATGATACTAGTCTGGTTTATGTCATAAATTTCGACCAGCCAGGGCTGCACAGCAAGATTCTTTCCCCCACAAGCACCCTAAGTAAATAAACAACATGGCCATTGAGTAAACTAGTAAACAGTATAGCAGGTTTTGCCCTGGAGTTTTGATGCCCTCACTTCCACTGACTCCACTTCTGCTTGGGGGCAAGAACTCAGCTCATTTTTGTTCCGTATCACTAGGGGGCAGCATCAGCCTGCTGTGCCTCAGCACCTCCACCTGTGATTCCCTTTCCCTCCCTCCTTTTCTTTGTATTTCTTTGAGATACTCCAGGCTAAGGTCAAACATCCTGTGTCACCAAGGATGACCTTGCACTCCAAATCCTCTTGCGTCTACCTCCTGAGTGCTGGGGATCGTGCATGCCAGGCAAGCACGACTCAACCAACTGAGCTGCTTGCCTTTCATCCTTCCTTCCTTCTTTCCTTAAAGCAGGGTCTTCCTTGCTGACTTCAAATTCCCTGTATAGCCTAGGATGACCTCAAACCTGGTGGTCCTGCTGGGACCCAAGTGGTCCCAAGAGCTGGGATGACAGGTATATGTCACCATACCTGGCGTGATGCTCCGGTGCATTTGAAAGATAGAATGTGCTGCCAGGCGTGATGGCGCACTCCTTTAATCCCAGCACTCGGAAGGCAGAGGCAGGCAGATCATTGTGAGTTCGAGGCCAGCCTGGTCTACAAAGTGAGTCCGGGACAGCCAAGGCTACACAAAGAAACCATGTCTCAAACCCTCTCCCCCCTGAAAAAAAAAAAAGATAGCATATACCTGACCTTCCACTTCTGGTCCTGCCACCACGCCTGGATTCTTTGTTCCTTGTTAGTGGGGCTCAAACTCAGTGCTCACTACTTACCAGGCAACCAATCTACAAACTGAGCCGCACTCCAGCTCAACCTCCCTCCTCTGAGAGTGGAGTCTCCCTGAGCCTAGTAGTTCCCACTACTGTCCCATACTACTGTCCTCACTACTGTCCCATGTTCCAGCCACCTCCAGGACTGCCCCTGAGCCAAAGTGACAGCAACTGATACACTGGCCCTGGCTGAGGGGGTCGGTCTGGCACTATGTATCTAATGCTAATTACTGGCCCCCGAGATCTGGTTGCTGGCCACAGGAGTACACCCTCACATACAGCAGTCTTTGTTGTGTAAACCTTGCTCTACCTGATTTAAAACTGATTGGTTAATAAAGTTGCTGAGGGGCTGGAGAGATGACTCAGAGGTTAAGAGCACTGACTGCTCTTCCAGGGGTCCTGAGTTCAATTCCCAGCAACCACATGGTAACTCACAACCATCTATAATGTGATCTGATGCCCTCTTCTGGCCTGCAGGTATACATGAAGGAAGAGCACTGCATACATAATTATAAATAATATATATATATAGTTTGTTTGTTTGTTTGTTTGTTTGTTTTTCGAGACAGAGTTTCTCTATGTAGCCTTGGCTGTCCTGGACTCACTTTGTAGACCAGGCTGGCCTCGAACTCACAGCTATCCACCTGCCTCTGCCTCCCGAGTGCTGGGATTAAAGGCGTGCGCCACCACGCCCAGCTCTAAATAATAAATCTTAAAAAAAATCAAGTTGCTGAAGCCTGCAACTGGGCAGAGGAGAAGTGGGTGAAGGAGGTTAGGTCTGGGGTTGGGGTCTGAGAGGGGGAGTATGGGAGGAAGAGGAGAAAGCAGAGGACATAGCAGGAGGAGAAGTGGAGGGAGAGGGGGGAGAAGGAAGTCTCCATGGGGCACAATGGACCATGGTCATGTGGCCATGGAGGGCTGGCGTGATGGAACAGAAGCAGCCGAGGCAGGAGCAATTGTGGCCAGTAACTGGGGCGTGGTAGGTGGGAAAGAGCAAAATAGTTTAGAGGCTTGACACCTGCCCAGTTATGGTGCCTTAAAGCTTTTATAAAACCAAAGAGTCTCCTCAGTCTTGATTATTTGGGAACTAGCCAGGGTAGAGGAGCCTGCTAGGATCTAATATCCGATCCACTACTGGCCCTGACCATCATTCTGGGGACACCCCAAGCCCTCCCTCGCTTGCTCTGGAAAGAGCTTTCTGTGGGAGTGGGGGTGGACAGGGTTCTGTAAGGAAGGGAGCCTTCCCCAGGGTTGGCCCTTGCTGGTTTTCAGATCCTACAGTGTTCAACTAGCCCTTCCCCAAGCCCTGCTATGTGAGCGAAAGACATTTTTACATTTTCACAGATCTGCTCAGCCACAGGAAAAGTACCCCCTCCCCCGCCCAGACCAAGTTCTCAGCAATAAGATTTATTTGTCTCGCAGAGGGACAGAGAGGGCAGGAAATAAGAGAAAAGGCCTAAGGCGGGAGAGATAGAGGATGAGGAAGAAAGGGACAGGAACAAGGAAATGGCCCTTTGTAAAGGTAAAAGGTGAAAGCTCGCCTTAGGGTGAGGTGTTTAATTGTAAATGGGCATGCTAATTAGGCGAACCAAAGGGGGCTTTGATGGTTGGACTTCAATACCTTGATTGCTGGACCTTTGTAGTCAGCTCAGAAGGAGAAAGTAGACCTCTTTTGGTGGCTGGCTTTAGGGATGCAATCTAATGTTTTTTGTTTTTGTTTCTTTGTTTGTTTGGTTTGGTTTGGTTTTTCGAGACAGGGCTTCTCTGTGTCGCCCTGGCTGTCCTGGACTCGCTTTGTGAACCAGGCTGGCCCCGAACTCACAGCGATCTGCCTGCCTCTGCCTCCCGAGTGCTGAGATTAAAGGCGCGCACCACCACCACTCTGCTTGAGCCAGCCCTTGCTGAATTCCTTTCAGTAGCTCCAGCCTTCAAGCATCTCCTTTTGGCTTTGGGATCATTGTTGAGGACAGGGTAGGCTAGCAGGGAGGGAAGCTGGAGCCACAAGTCCTCTGTGGAGGGGCAAGATATCCGTGTCCCCGGCAAGGGCAGAGGGGGGACCAGCAACCAAGAGAAATGTCCTGAGAGTCCCGTGCAGCATGTGTTTTCCCACAGGATATAACAAACCTCTTCATGGGCGGAGTGATATAGGCCTCTGCTTAGGTCTTGACACTTGGGGTGGCACAGTCAGTAATGAAACTGATGTGAGCTGTGAGGATGGCCTCGTGCATGCGTGCAGGCCAGATGCAGGACCTAGAAGGAAGGAAAGGCTCAGAAGCTTGGGCTAGCACAACCAAGTCAATTTGTTTATTTATTTGTGTGTGTGTGTGTGTGTGTGTGTGTGTGTGTGTGTGTGTACACGCTATGCCCACACACATGTGCCGTGGTCTCATGTGGAAGTGAGAAGACGACTTATGGGATCTAGTCTCTTTTTCCACCATGGAGACAGCACTCAACTCATTAGTCTTTGTAGCAAATGGCTTTACCCATGCAGTAATCTCCTCGGGGCCAAGTCCTACGTTTAAACCTTTCTCTACTCCTCCCCGCAAGCCTAGCCCGTGGGTGTGTCTCTTTATCTTGCTTGGGAAACTAACTGTAATAGTGCAGGGCTAGGGCCTGGGGAGAAGACTCAGTTGGTACTTTCAGCACAAGCATTAGTTTAGACCCACAGCACCCATATATAATGCCAGGTTGTGGTGGCACAAGGAAGTCTACAGTCCCAGTGCCGGGAGAGGTGGAGACAGGCAGAGATGCCCAGAGTGCTTGATGGTTGGCCTAGCCAAATCAGTGAGATCTGGGTTCAGCGTGAGACCGTGTCTCAAAAAGTATGGTGGAGAGCGGGTGGAGAGATGGAGGACCGGTGTTCGGTTCCCAGCACCCACATGGTGGCTCACAACCATCTATAAAATCAGTCCAAGGAATGTGGCGCCGTCTTCTGACTTCTATGGACACCAAGCACACACATGGAGAACATACACAGATGCAAACAAAGCACTCTGATATAAAATAAATAAAGCTAAAACTTTATTTTTTCTTTCTTTCTTTTTTTTTTTTTTTTTTTTTTTTTTTTTTGGTTTTTCAAGACAGGGTTTCTCTGTGTAGCCTTGGCTGTCCTAGACTTGCACTGTAGACCAGGCTGGCCTCGAACTCACAGCGATCCACCTGCCTCTGCCTCTTGAGTGCTGGGATTACAGGTGTGTGCCACCATGCCTGGCGAAAAGCTAAAACATTTTTAATTTTAAAAGTTAACTAGTAGTGGGCTACAGAGGTACACTATTGTAATCCCAGAACTCCTGAGGCAGAGGCAGATGGATCTCTGTGACTTTGAGGTCAGCCTGGTCTACACAGAGAAATCTTGTCTCAAAAAACAAAACAGAACAACAACAACAACAACAACAACAACAACAAAAACCCCAAGACCAAAATGCAACAACAACAAAAACCAAAACTGAACAAACAAAAAAACCCCACAAAAATATTATAAGAATATGTTTTCATTTTACTCCCACGCGTGAGGACATAAGGCTGCTTTGCAGCAGCTGACTATGATTTGCCTCATGCTCTGGCAGAGGTGTGGTTTTGCCAGCTGCAGATAGTGTCTTTGATTGTGTGACGTTTGGAATTCTCAGAATTTTTCAGAGGGTTTATCAGTGCTAGGGCCTGGAGCGGCAGGGTAGGTGGTTGTTGGCCTTTAAGGGGGTTGGGTTGCAGTTTCGGTAGTTGTGCTCAAAGAAGAAACAAGAAATTAGAGTCCCAGCCTCTCTATCTCTCCATTCTCCTCTTTTTTTGTCTGTGTAGCCTTGACTGTCCTGGACTCGCTTTGTAGACCAGGCTGGCCTCGAACTCACAGCGATCCGCCTGCCTCTGCCTCCCGAGTGCTGGGATTAAAGGCGTGCGCCACCACGCCCAGCTCCATTCTCCTCTTTATCCTTCTTTCTCTTCTATCTAGTAATAGAGGGTGAAACGGGGGTGGGGAGGGGGTGATAAAGGGAAGAACCCACAAAGTAGTAGAAGATAGGCTGTAGCCAGGCGTGGTGGCGCACGCCTTTAATGCTAGGACTCAGGAGGCAGAGGCAGGTTGATCTCTGTGAGTTCAAGGCCAGCCTGGTCTATAAAGCGAATCTAGGACAGCTGGGGCTGTTACACAAAGAAACCCTATCTTGAAAAACCTAAAAGAAAGCCGGGCGTGGTGGCGCACGCCTTTAATCCCAGCACTCGGGAGGCAGAGGCAGGCTGTTCACTGTGAGTTTGAGGCCAGCCTGGTCTACAAAGTGAGTCTAGGACAGCCAAGGCTAACATAGAGAAACCCTGTCTCGAAAAAACAAACAAAACAAAACAAAAAGACAGGTTACACTACCAGAGCAAGTTCCAGGACAGCCAGGGCTACACAGAAAGACCCTGTTGTGAAAAGCCAAAAAGAGGAGGAGGAGGAGGAGAAGCCTTGTATGGTATGCGTATTTCTCCCCTCCCCACCAACTCAGGGTTTCTCTGTGTAGCCCTGGCTGTCCTGGAACTCAATCTGTAGACCAGATCTACCTGCCTCTGCTTCTTGGATAGGTGGGACTAATGGTGTGCACTATTGTGCACAAAACCATATTCCCAACACACACACACACACACACACACACACACACACACACACACACACGTCAGAAAGTGGCTCAAAAGCCAAAATCACTTGCTGTGACCTGACAATCTAAGTCTGATCTTCAGGTCCCATATAACAGTGGAATAATTCCAAGCTGGGTGTTGGGTGTTGGTGGGGCACACTTTTAATCCCAGCACTTGCAGGTGGATTGCTGTGAGGTCCAGGCCAGCCTGGGCTACAAAGCAAGTTCCAGAACAGCCAGGGCTACACAGAGAAACCACAGCTCAAAAAAACAAAAGACCAGCTGGGTGTGGTGGTGCACATCTTTAAACCCAGAGCTTGGGAAGCAGAGGCAGGCAGATTGCTGTGATTTCAAGGCCAGCCTGGTCTACAGAGTGAGTCTGGGACAGGTAAGGCTACAGAGAGACCCTGTCTCCAACTCCCCTGCCAAGAAACAAACAAAAAAACCCAAAGGGCAAACTGTAATGTCACACATGCACGCACACACACACACACACACACACACACACACACACACACACACACACACGCAATAAATTAAGCAACAAAAAGTAACATCGCTCATAGTTTGCTGGTTGTACTCTGGTTTGCTGGTTGATACAGGACTATGTGAAACTCATTAGCAGCAGCCATAACCCCAAGCCATCAGCCCCACCCCCACCCCACCTGCCCACTCCCCCTCAGCACTGAGATGCCCTGTGCCACATCACGGGGTGGGGTGGGGGGACAGGGGGACAGGGGGACAGGGGGAGCTCCTAACATTGCTACAATCCTTGAGGCTAGCTCTCTAGCCCTGTGGGTCCTGGAGGAAGCCATGCTGCCTGGGGCCTGTCTCAGAATGTCCTTGGATACAGCTTCAAGAATGTATAAAAGCTGCTCCACCCTGGGGACAAACCTTTCAGGGCCACCAGGGAGCCTGGGGGGTGGGGGGGACTTGTGGCCCTCGGGGACTTCTTTGAGGTTACATCCACAGGCTTCCTACTAAGTAGTAGACATGGTCTTTTCCCAATCCAGCTGCTTCCTGACCTGGGATAGCTCTCAGGAGCGTCTGGATCAAGCCTCAATCTCCCCATTTCCGGCATTACCTGGCTGCTTCAGCTTTTTTATTTTTTGGGGTGGGGGGGGGAGAGGCAGGATCTCAATATGCTGCTGGTTGTTATTGAACTTCTGATCCTCTGTCAGCCTCCCATAATGCAATGGCAGACATGGGCCACCACGGCTGGCTGTGTACAGTTGTATATCAAGCCTAAAAACCACAGCTTTCAACCTAAAGGAAATAAAAGAGCTTATTCTGGAGCGTAACCGTAACCCAGGAACACAAGTTTAGGCTACATTAAATTCCATGTTTCAGTGTGGAAGCAGTTTTATGAAGTTTTCGTAGCTTTTTAACATTTTTTCTTTTTCTTTCTTTTTCTTTTTTTTTCTTTTTGGTTTTTCGAGACAGGGTCTCTCTGTGTAGCCTTGACTGTCCTGGACTCGCTTTGTAGACCAGGCTGGCCTTGAACTCATGGCGATCCACCTGCCTCTGCCTCCAGAGTGCTGGGATTAAAGGTGCACACCACCACGCCCATGCATTTTTGTTTTGTTATTGTGTTTGTTTCTTTGTTTCTGAGACAGGGTTTCTCTGTGTAGCAGAGCCCTGTCCTGGACTCACTAATCTGAGGCCATCTTAGCTTTGGATTAGTGGGAGCTAGTTGTCTGTTTTTGTCTATTGCCACAAGATGTTAGTTCCGACACAGGGAAAGGCAAAGAATGGCTCTTTCAGAGGGCTGGAGTTTAGCCCAGTGATCAGGTAATTAACCTCTGGATTCAGGACATTCCAACCTCTCCACAGTATTGAGATTCTAACCCACAGGACTCTGTATACAGACTCCTTTCAGGAGTTTCCAGTCACAGCTCCTCATGTTGGCTGACCTTTGCATCCTGTGCATGCAGGAGCCACGTGCTCTATTAAATACCATAGGGTCCCTAGTAGCTAGGAAGCTTATCCCTAGGGCTGAGGTAGATGGCGCTGAGTAGAGGGCAGAACAGTGTTTTCAGGAAAGAGGAATAGCTGGTAAAGGCAGATCTCTGTGAGTTCAAGGTCATCCTGGTCTATAGAGTGAGTTCCAGGACAGCCAGGGCTACGCAGAAAAACCCTATCTCTTGTTTATTTATTTATTTATTTATTTATTTATTTATTTTTTTTTTGAGACAGGGTTTCCCTGTGTAACAGGCCTGGCTGTCCTGGGCTCACTTTGTAGACCAGGCTGGCCTCCAACGCAAAGTGATCCACCTGCCTCTGCCTCCCGAGTGCTGGGATTAAAAGCACTTGCCACCACGCCGGCTCCCTTTTTTTTATTATTTATTTATTTATTGAGACAGGATTTCTCCGTGTAGTCTTGGCTGACCTGGACTTGATTTGTAGACCAGGTTGGCCTTGACCTCACACAGATCTGCCTGCCTCTCCCTCCCAAGTGCACAGGTGTTTTTTGTTTTGTTTTTTATTTATTTTTTCCTGAGACAAGAGTTTCTCTGTGTAGCCTTGACTATCCTGGACTCTTTGTAGACCAGGCTGGCCTCGAACTCACAGAGATCCGCCTGCCTTTGCTTCCTGAGTCCTGAGATCAAAGGCATGTGGCACTATTGCTCAGCTAATATATTCCTTTTAATTGGCTCCTTGTGGAAATGTGGACAGATCTGGTAGACATAAGCTACGACCTCCAAGTCAATTGCTAGAAAACAGCTTAGGGCATAAAAAAGCCTTCCACTTCAGTTCCTTAAAGGGAGGTGAAGTTCTTCTGTAAGTGGGGAGTGGCCATGTTTAAGGAGTAGAAGGAAGGGCCCACTGAAGACATCGCCACCAACCTTCAGGCCCCGTGCCTTGGTTCTTGCCCGCTCAGAAGGCTTCGCATGTTTGGTTAGGGCTGTGGCCTTTGAGAGTCAGTTATCTGGAACCCATGGAGCAGCCCCCACCTTATTCTGAGTCCTGCAATCTGGAAAAACTCTTCCTGATGAGAAAGAAATGTGGGCTGGTACAGGAAACAAGAAAGACAGAAAGTGAGGACTCTGCCTGCCACTGTTGGCTTTGCACAGAACATGGGAAAACCCCAAAATACACCGTGCATTACTCCAACTACAGTCTTGTTTTTTTGTTATTGTTTCTCCAGATGGTGTTTCTCTGTGTAGGCCTGGCTGTCCTGGACTCACTTTTTGTAGACCAGACTGGCCTTAAATTTACAGAGATCCACACGCCTCTGTCTCCTGAGTGCTGGGGTTAAAGGCATGAGCCACCACACCCAGCCTACAGTCCCTTCTTAGGCTTCTCACAGACTCCTCAACCCAAGGAGTGGTCAGTTGACACTACCCGGCTGTCCCATTTAATTCAGTTTAGAAGTTCCGCAGTTGCCAGGCAGTGGTGGCGCACGCCTTTAATCCCAGCACGTGGGAGGCAGAGGCAGGCGGATCGCTGTGAGTTCGAGGCCAGCCTGGTCTACAAAGTGAGTCCAGGACAATCAGGGCTACACAGAGAAACCCTGTCTCAGGGAGGAAATAAATAAATAAATAAATAAATAAATAAATAAATAAATAAATAAATAAATAAAAGGTTCCAGAGTTGATGGCAGGTCTCATAGGTTGAGGATTCTGTTCCCCATGCTTCAGAGACCAACTCAAGCCTCAGGTGGTTTTACCTGGGCTGCTGACCCACCAATAAACTGGGCTTCCTATAACTCAGGTGTATCTTATTTTTTAGAACAGGCTCCAGAACTTAGGGAGACTTTGGCAGTACTGATTTAGGCAAGTATATCCAGCCTTTTGACCTAGGCTCCAGGTGCGACTACGGGCGATTTGCTTAATCCTTTTTGCACCTGAAGTTTTCACTCCTTCAAAAACGAGGAGAAATAACACGGTGTAAGGAATGGTACACAGTAAGTGCCGCTGCAGATCTAGCTGGAGCGGAAAACCAAGAGTTAACTCGGTTACGAGTCCAGAAGTAGACTAACGAACTTTTGGCTAGCTAGGCGCATGCGCCCCTCGGCGGTCGCGCAGAGCGCTGCGCAAGCGACGGAAGTTACAGCCGGGAAGCCGGCGAGGTCGGTTCCGCCCGGCTCTAACATGGCGGCGCCCTTTGTCTGTTGTGAAGCGCTGTTCCCGGCCTTCTCGCGGCCGTGATGCACCTCCATCAGTGGTGCGGTTCGGGACATGGCAGGTGAGGCTGGGCCAGCGCCGGAGATCGGGGAGTCCCGGGAGGCAGGACGGAGACAGCGGGGGCCGGTGTCGCGGGACGCTGGGACGGTTGTGTGGGGGAGGGGAGGCCGAGGCGGAGGGCGCCGCGGGGCCGGAGCGGTGGGAGCGGCCCAGGAGGGGTGGCCACGCACCCGGGTGGCCAACGCGGCGCGAGTCGCCTCCGGGGCTGGGTGACACCGCGGCTGGTGGCATCTCCGCCCCCGCCGCCGGGCTGTCACCGCCCCTTGACCCCGCGCGCGCCGGCCGCGGCGGGTGGGCGTGCAGCGGCCGCGCGGGGGCGAAGTGCGGGGCGACGCGGGGCTGGCTGGGGTGACCTAGATTGCGGAATAGGAGTGGACACTGCTCCCCCCGTGATAGACAGTTCATTCATTCACTCTTCCGTCTGTCCGTCCCACTTCCCTCGTTCTCTCTGCCTCTTGACAGATCGGAAGGCAGAGCAAGAGATGCCGGTGGACTTGGGTCCCGGCTTGGGACCAGGGTTTCCAGCTCCAAGAGGAGACGCTCTCTACCTCAGTTTCCCCATCCTTAACAGGGGTTTTCTAAGATTGTGTGATGGGTTCCATGAAATATTAGATGTCCGGGGCCTAGCACGCTTACTGTTAACTAGAGCGTGAACGCCGGGGAAAGTCCCTAGCCGTTACTTGTGTCATCACCACGTTGGAGAAACGGCTTTTTGGAGATCACTGCGCTGCAGGAAGGGAGCCTTTCACAGCCTAGGTGAATCTAAGGGGTCCCAGTGTCTCAGAAACGTAGGAGGGAAGGGCGGGGTATCCTTAAGTTGAGGGTGTTGTCTGTGAGAATTTGCAGCCCCTCCTCCTCCATCAGAGGTAGGAGGTAAGGCCACGGAAGCAGGCTCAGCCTGAGCCTTTGGGGACAATGCAAACCTAGTTCAACACTTTTAACTTTTAGGCTAATGGGAAGGCATTGAATCAAGTTCGTGCCGGGTGTGGCGGCGGCGCACGCTTTTAATCCTAGCACTCGGGAGGCAGAGGCAGGTGGATCTCTGTGAGCTCGAGACCAGCCTGGTCTATGGAGTTAGTTCCAGGACAGCCAGGGCTAGATGGAGAAAGCAAAAAAGCAAAAGAGATGATATAGGCGTAAATGTGGCAGTGAGTAAATTTAGATGCAGAGTGAACAGAGATCATTTTGGAGGTTAGAATTGATAAAACTTGGTAATAACTTTGGCGAGAAGGCATAGAGTCATTAAGATGTCCCATTTTCTTTTAAAAGTCTGTGTGTGTGTGTGTGTGTGTGTGTGTGTGTGTGTGTGTGTCTAAGTCAGAGGACAACTTGATGTGGTTCTTCCACTTTGTTGAGTCAGGGTCTCTTGTTTTCTGATGAGTAGTGTATTACAGGCTAGCTACCTGCATCTACCTGATTCTGCCATCTGCCTGGCACCTCTCCCTGGGGAGAGCTGAGATTACAGATGTGCCCCACTGCATTGTGGGTTCTGGGGACTCAAACTCAGCTTGTCAGGCTTGTATAGGGAGCCAAGCACTTCTACCTGCTGAGACAAGTCCTTGGCACTGTCCCCAGTCTCTGACGGGCGGATGTTGGTATTGCTCAGTGTGGCAGGAAGGAGGACTAGTAACTCATTGAAGAAGAGGAAAGGTTTAGTGGGCTTGTTTGTTTTTGTTTTTGTTCTTTTGAGACAGGGTTTCTCTGTGGAGCCCTGGCTGTCTTGGAATTTGATTTGTAGACCAGGCTGGCCTGTTCTGTCTCCTAAGTGCTGGGATTAAAGGTGTTCTCTACCAACCGCTGCAGGGAAGATTAAGGTTGTTTTTTGTTTTGTTTTGGTTTGGTTTAGTTTTTTTTTTCAAGATAGGGTTTCTCGGTTATACAGAGTCCTAGACTCTCTTTGTAGACCAGTCTGGCCTCAAACTCACAGAGATCCTCTTGCCTCTGCCACCTAAGTACTAGGATTAAAGGCGTTTGCTGTCATGCCCAGTTTGAAAATTAAGGTTTTATTTTGCTTTGTTTTGTTGATTTTTCAAGACAGGGTTTCTCTGTAGCCTTGGCTGTCCTGGACTGACTTTGTAGACCAGGCTGACCTCAAACTCACAGCAATGCTTCTGCCCCTGCCTCCCAAGTGCTGGGATTAAAGGAGTGTATCACCACGCCCAACCAAAAGATTAAGGTTTGTTTGTTGTTGTTGTCGTTGTTTTTGAGATAGGGCTTCTCTGTGTAGTCTTGACTATCCTGAACTTGCTTTGTAGACCAGGCTGGCCTCGAACTCACAGTGAGTGACCCGCCTGCCTCTGCCTCCCGAGTGCTGGGATTAAAGGCGTGCGCCACCACGCCCAGCCCAAGGTTAAGTTTTTAATGAGTTGGAAATACATGCTTGAAAACAGTCGAGTGAATTCTGGGGTGATGGTGTATGCCTAGAAACCCAACACCGGGGAGGCCACGCCAGAATTGTGGGTAATTCAGTATTGACTCTATGGCCTGAGTTATAGAGTGAGACCCTGTCTCCTAAAAACAAAACCCCATCAAAAACCGGTGACGTGAAGCTACCTGGTGCTGTGTTGGCTGCCATCCCCCGGAGGTCACCTAGGTGAGGGTATGCATGGGGTGAGAACCAGCGTTGTGGACATCTGAAAGGGAAGGAACCTGGGCAAGATCACCAGCACCGGGTCTGTCTCAGGAAGGAGTTTCTGAGTGGGGAGCCTGCGGGCCTGACCATCCATCTTGTTTCTCGGGGCCAGGACACAGTCTGTTCTACTGCAGGCCGGCCAGCGATGATCCACTTTACTGTTCGCTGAGGGCTTACCTTTTGCCGGGTTCTGTACTGAGCTCTGCATTTGCCTGATGGATGGGAGGGAGAGCTGACCCTAGAGAGAGAGTGGGGTCCCTTCCCGGTCTCACTGGAGCTTCTGTCGGGTGTCTTTGACTCAGGTGATGAGCTGGAGGAGGGGAGCCGAGCTGCAGTTCCTACAGGCACACTGTCTGAGAAGAGAGCCCCTGGCCTTTGGGAGAGCTGAGGTATGTCTGCAACACCCAGGGCGGATGCTGCCAGGAGGTGACTTGGCTTTAGTCCTTAGCAACACTCAGCGTGATTCAGAGCATCTTTTCAGGATTTTTTTCCCCCTTTAAAATTAATAATAAAGTCAGGCAGTGGTGGTGGTGCACACCTCTGGTCCCAGCACTTGGACCTTCAGAGGCAGGTGGATCTCTGCGTTTGAGGCCAGCTAAGGCTGCAGGGTAAGACCCTTGTCTCAAAAAAAACTAGTGAAAACAAAAATCCTTGTTATACTTTTATAGTGATTTGTTGATCAAACATTGTTTTGTTCTTCGAATAGAGTCTCAATGGTACTTGTTTTGTCACCCAGGCTGGCGTAGAACTTAATGTGGTCCTCCTGCCTCTGTTTCCCAAGTTCTAGGGACATAGCCATGAGCTGTCATGGCTGGTCTTCTTATTTATTTTTGCCAGCAAAAAACGAAAGTGCATTAATTACCGGGCATGCTTCTTTTCTTTGTCTTTTCTTTTTGGAGACAGCATGTCTCTATTCCTGGTATCCTGGACCTTATTATGCAGTGCTGGCTGGCTTCACCCTCACAGAGATCCACTAGTGTCTCCCGGGTGCTGGGATTAAAGGTGTGTGTCACCACACCCAGCTTTAATCCTACTTTAAGTAGGTGAAATAGAAAAGTTTCCTACGGGGCAGAGGAATGGCTCAGTGGTATAGTGTTGCCTAGCCTGTTGAAGCCCTGAGTTCAAGTTTCCAGTGCTTACAAATCAATTACAATATTCCAGCGCACAGCGTGGTGGGGCACACACCTGTAATCCCAGCACTCGGGAGGCAGAGGTAGGCGGATCACTGTGAGTTCGAGGCCAGCCTGGTCTACAAAGCGAGTCCAGGACAGCCAAGATAACACAGAGAAACCCTGTCTTGAAAAACTAAAAAAAGAAAAAAAAAATTCCAACAAAGTAGCCCCAAATATAGTAGCTAAAATAGAATAATTTTTTTCTTCACCCCTTAACTGTCTAGAAATACAGGCTAGAGATGGCTCAGCGGATAAGGGCACTGAATGTTCTTCCAGAGGATCCAGATTCAATCCCCAGCACAT
This sequence comes from Acomys minous, assembly GCF_964271855.1. Lineage (NCBI taxonomy): Eukaryota > Metazoa > Chordata > Mammalia > Rodentia > Muridae > Acomys > Acomys minous. The sequence continues at coordinate 118,130,113 of NC_140487.1, forward strand.
GGCAGCTCACAACTGTAACTCCAAGATCTGACACCCTCACACAGACGTAACATGCAGGCAAAATGCCAATATACATAAAATAAAAATAAATTCTATATTTAAAAAAAAAAACAGTCTAGAAATACCCGTTCTAGAGCTGGTTGAGCAGGCCACTGTCTCATGATTTGGATCCGGAAGAGGATTTCTTTTTTTTTTTTTTTTTTTTTGGTTTTTCGAGACAGGGTTTCTCTGTGTAGCCTTGGCTGTCCTAGACTCACTTTGTAGACCAGGCTGCCCTCGAACTCATATCGATCCACCTGCCTCTGCCTCCCCAAGTGCTAGGACTAAAGGCATGCGCCACCACTGCCCAGCTAGGTTCTGATGTTTAAAATGGTACATTTTTATAGCATGGCAGCTAAACATCAGGTATCTCTTGAATCTGGAGGCAAAGAATGAGTCATAATAATGCGGTGCTGGAGGAGAACCAGCTGTGAGAGCCAGCTGTGAGAGCCAGCTGTGAGAACCAGCTGTGAGAGCCAGCTGTGAGAACCAGCTGTGAGAGCCAGCTGTGAGAACCAGCTGTGAGAACCAGCTGTGAGAGCCAGCTGTGAGAACCAGCTGTGAGAGCCTGCTGTGGTCCCAGGGTGACAGGGTCCTATGTGGCGGCCCCGGCCAGACCCATGGGAGAGTCCAGCGAAGCCGTGAGAGTGGCGCTGGGGGTGTTCCCGGGCCACTGTGCATGGGGTAGATTTGTGGTGCTTGGGCCCAGTGCCCAGGCTTGTCCACCAGTGAAGTGTGCTCTGTACCGTGTGTATCCGACACAGCCCAGCCCTCAGCATGATTGGATTCCTAAAGCAGGGCACTTCTAGTCACGCACGGTGTACAAGGTGTTCTGGAGGTCTGGCCACGAGTGTGAGGATGCACATGGGACCACCTGTCTGATGGCAGAGGCCTGGGCTGAGGCGGGGACAGTTTAGATGGAAGTAACAGTGAATATCCCTTCATAGACAGGGACCGTGAGAACTCTGCCGTGCGACTCAGTGTTGCCCTGTCTTGGCCTCTGTCCAAGGGCCAGTTGTGTCATAGTCAAGACTCAGTTTTCCCATCTATAAAATAGGGCTAAGAAGCTCCCAGTGTGGGGGGTGTTTTGAGAGTTGTATGGGATCTGTAGGGTGCTGTGAGTACTTACCAGGTATCTTCTGCCTCCCGCTGCAAGGTGCAGGATGACTCAGAGCCCCGGAGCCAGCCAGGACTTTGGGAGGAAAGCCCAGACAGCAGGAAGTGTGGTTGCTGTCCTTCCTTCTCCTAGGCAGGCATTAGCTGAGTGCCGCCTGGAGAGTTAGGACTGTGCTGTTTGTCTGTTTTTCCCAAGAGTTACCAGCTTCCTCATTAAAGTTGGTGGTCTCTGGACTTTGGAGAACATACCCATGGAAGTCTGGAGAGGGGTCTCTCTCTCTCTTTTTGTTTTTTGAGACAGGGTTTCTCTGTGTAGTCTTGGCTGTCCTGGATTCACTTTGTAGACCAGGCTGGTCTTGAACACACAGACATCCTCCTGCCTCTGTCTCCTGAGTGCTGGGATTAAAGGCATGCACCACCACGCCCGGCTTGATGAGGAGTCTCTTAAGGAGAGGGTTCTCTGCCTAATCCCTCCATCCGAGATTAAGCTCCCCTCAGCTGGTTGGAGTTTCTGTGATTTCTGGTGGCACAAGCTTCTAACCCAGAAGTTTGGGGGGCAGAGCAGTCTGATGTCTTGTGGGTTTGAGGTTTTCGGGCTGGTTTTCATAGCGAATTCCAGCACAGCCAGGGATACATAGTGAGACCTTGTCTCAAAACAAAAAGCCCTAAACAAAAGGCAGGAAAGAAGCTGAGGAAGGTAGAGAGGAGCTGAGGCAGGTGCGGGCCAGGAGGGAGGCCGGTGCCTCACGGCCACGTCAACTGCTTCTGGTCTCATCTGGCAGTGGACTTGGTTCTCACCCAGCCATGCCCCGTCCATGCTCACAGCCACTCTCTCATCCCTAATGGAAGTCTCTGCCGCAGGTTCCCATGCCAGCCAGCTCAGAAGCCAGAGCTCGGAGAGAAAGCACTTCTCTACCCGAGCCGGGCCTGGGGGCCTCACAGAGCCTCTTCCAGTCAGTCAGCTGCCATTCGTGACTCAGGACAGAGTCTTCATTTTTTAGGGCTGGAGCACTGGAGAGGGAACCACAATGGCTACTTTTATGCAATTTAAAACTCAGTACAGGGGCTGGAGAGATGGCTCAGAGGTTAAAGGGCACTGCCTGCTCTTTGAAAGGTCCTTAGTTCAATTCCCAGCAACCACATGGTGTCTCACAACCATCTACGATGAGATCTTGTGTCCCCTTCTGGCCTGCAGGCATTACACTGTATAAATAATAAATAAATCTTTAAAAACAAAAAGAAACAAACAAAAACCTCAGGTAGTATATTGTTTTCTTCAATCTTAGTTTTTATTTTTTATTTTTTTATTTTTTGGTTTTTCGAGACAGGGTTTCTCTGTGTAGCCTTGGCCATCCTGGACTCACTTTGTAGACCAGGCTGGCCTCGAACTCACAGCGATCCGCCTGCCTCTGCCTCCCGAGTGCTGGGATTAAAGGCGTGCGCCACCACGCCCGGCTCAATCTTAGTTTTTAAATAATGTTTTAAAGCCAGAGTCTTGTCAGTAGCCCAGGTCTGCCCTAGACTGTAGCTCAGGCTGGCCTCAATGCCTGGTAATCTTCCTGCTTCTGCCTTCCTAGTGCTGGGTGTGGCCACAGTCATTGTTGCTGACGTTGTTGCTCCACTGTCTGTGCCTCCCCCACCTTCCCCACCTCCCCCAATCGTACTTGCCCCTTGCCTCTCTATTATTACATGTTTTGATGTGCATTTTCCTGATTCTTAGTGAGGCGAGAGCCTTACACTTGAGATTCATTCTTCTTCCAGCTTTTCTGAAGCATCTGTTCATATTTTTGTTCACTTTTCTATTTGATTGTCTTTTTAAAAGGTTTGTAACTGTCACTGTTACGTGAGCGCATGTGTGTATGAGTGTGGACACACGCCTGCCACAGAGCACGTGTGGAAGTCAGAGGACAGCATTATGGAGGGTTCTCTCCTTTGATCTTTCTATGGGTTCCAAAGAGTGAACCCGGGTCACCAGGCTGAGCCGGCTTCAGCCCAGCTTGTTTCTTGATATCTTCTGTGGACTCTAGCCCACCCTCTCCCCAAATGACAGGGTGCTCCTCCAGAGCCACAGTGCTCATCTGTGTTGTTTATTTTGGACACTAATCTTTTGCTCTTGAGACATGGAACTGTGCACCTGTGATTTTTGGCTTGTCTTTTTACACTGGGATGCCCTCCACCTGTGTGATTAAAAAGAAATTCTTCCTTTCTTTAGATTTTTAAAAAAATTTTATGCACGGGTGTCTTGCCAGCATGCATATCTATCTGTACCACATGCTTGCCCGGTGGCCCGCAGAAGTCAGAAGACGCCACCAGATCCCGGGCACTGGGGTTGGAGGTGGTTGTGAACCAACCACCTTGTGGGTGCTGGGGAACCAGACTCAGGTCCTCCGCAGGAGCCTCCAACCACTGAGCCGAGTCCCCAGCTGGAAAAGAAGTTCTCCATTTCTCTATAATTCATCCGTCTTTTCTTCTGTGAGTCGCACTTTTTGCTTAGTTGAAAGAGCTTCCTGCCTGGTGTGGTGGTGCATGCCTTTAATCCCAGCACTTTGGGAGGCAGAGGCAGGCGGATCGCTGTGAGTTCAAGGCCAGCCTGGTCTACAAAGTAAGTCTAGGACAGCCAAAGCTACACAGAGAAACCCTGTCTCAAAAAACCAAAAACTTTCTAATGGGTGTGGGGCCTGTCTGTAGTCTCAGCACTGAGAGCTATGAGAAGCTGAGGCAGAAGGGCCAGGCATTTGGGGCCAGCTGGGGCTGTAACGTGAGTTCGGACCTCCCTGAGGTGTTTAGTGAGACCTTGTCTGGGTGGGGATGGGTTTATTTCCTCTTTATTTTGATTTTTAAAGTTATTTCCCTGTCTGCTGGGTTATGCTTCTACATATTTAATAATATCTTCCAAACAACCCACTTTACCTTTAATCCAATCATATTGGTTTCTTTTTGAGACTCGAAGCCTGCTTTTTTAGTATGCATACCACATTGTCCTGGTGTCACTTATCAAACCTGATACTCCTTTTTTAAAAAAAAGATTTAATTATTTATTGTATATGAGTGCTGTATTTGCATGTACACCTGTATGCCAGAAGAGGGCATTATATCACATTATAGATATTTGTGAGTCACTGCGTGGTTGCTGGGAATTGAACTCAGGACCTCTGGAAGAGCAGACAGTACTCTCAACCACTGAGCCATCTCTCCAGCCCCCCTCATACTCCTTTTACGTGCAGCGTCACCAGTAAGCTTGTCATATTCGTGTCTTTGGATATGTGGACTTAGCCCCGTGTCTTTACGCCACACTAACTCGAGTCACTGTAGCTTGGTGGTCAGTCTTGGTATCTGTTAAGGCGTGGGTGGGGCTGTGGCTCAGGTGGCTTCATGCCTGCTCGGCATTCACAGAGGCCCAGGTTTGGTCTCCAGTTCTGCATGAACTGAGCATGCAGCATTTCAGGGTGGAAACAGGATCAGGAGTTCAAGATCATCCTTGGTTATATTATTGAGTTCAAGGGCAGCATGACATCCAGTCTCAAGTTTTAAAAACGGGGTGGGGTAGAGGGTGGCAGCAAGCCAGACAACCTGATTTTGACCCTGGAACCCAGTGGTGGAAAAATTTTATTTTGGTTTTTTGAGACAGGGCTTCTCCGTGTAGCCCTGGCTGTCCTAGAACTCACTCTGTAGACCAGGCTGGCCGCCAGAGCACTGGGATTAAGGTGTGGACCACCACCGCTGGATCCTCTCCTGGTTTTTATATTTGAGAGGTGGCCTAGAGGCATGTGGCTGAGGAGTTATTTTTTGGTGGATGGACACTTTATCCTTCCCCTAGGAGCTCTTAGCTCTTTATGATCCTCAGAGAGGCATGATACCTCATGAGCCCCTCCTGGCTCCATCTCAGGATGTTGATGGGTCCAGTCTTGTGCAGGTGATGGCGGCTGCTGTGGGTGCAGGGATGCTAGGGCCACATCGTGATTCACGGCACTCACCCTTCCTCGGGCTTTTACATCCTCTCTGCTCCCCCTGTTATGATGTCCTCTGACTTGGAAGGGGGATATAAGTACCCCATTTATGGCTGACTGACCTTCCTCACTTGGACAAAACATAAGCCTCTGTAGATGCTGCTTCCCGCTCCCAAAAGAAAATTCTCTGAGGGCAGCAATGGCCTGTGAGCAGGAACAGAAGTATTTAGGAGGACATTGATGGACATGTCACGTGCAGTTGGTAAAGCAGCAGTGGCTCTCCTGTGAGGGTCTGACCTCTGCAGCCACGAGCTTTGGACCAGCTCTACAGTCCCAGCCTTGAGTTCCCTTCTGTGAAGTGTCTGAAGTCATCCAGGAAGCTTTTCGTTACCCCATAACAGACTCGCCACTGTTGCACCAGGCAGGGAGTGGCGTGCCTCATAGGGACATGCTGAGCAGGCTGTTGCTAACAGTTCTGCCCCAGCGCTCTGCGGAGCATCTTCTGGCACCGCGAAGGCTAGCCAGCAGGGAGGAGGCTTTTGTCTCAAGTCTGTGTGTGTGTGTGTGTGTGTGTGTGTGTGTGTGTGTGTGTGAGAGAGAGAGAGAGAGAGAGAGAGAGAGAGAGAGAGAGAGAGAGAGAGATGAAATACCATTCAGCTATAAAGGAAAATGAAATCAACATTTAGTCTTCTCTCTCTGTGCGATGGTCATACTGTGTCTTTTCTCAATGAAGTCTCTTTGCTCGTGCAAGTCATGTGTTTTGTAGAAAGGAGGTGGCACGGCTGTTGTCTCAATCACTGGCGCCTTGGGTTGCCATCCGGTAGAGGAAAGTGACCCCCTGGGCAGTGGGCTCCTCCCTAGTCTCCTGGCTCTGTCACTGTTCCAGCATGTTTTTCTGTATCATAGTGATGGTGCCCAACAGCAGCTTTAAGAAATAAAAGCCTCCATTGTTATCCACAGTTTACAGAAAGGGATGGAGGTCCAAGGACCAGCTCTGCTTAATTTCAAGCCCTAGGCTGTCACTGGACTCAGGAGCTGTGACCCAGCAATGGCAGGCAGCTCGTCACAGTGTCGAGGTCATCTGTGCCTAAAGCTGAGGGTGCCGCTACTCTAGGGGGATCCCCATCAGGGATTTCTGCTCCCAGAATCTTTCCGAGTGACATTCTTTGTGAAAAATATTGTAATTTTCCATTTCTCTTATGAGACAGTTTTTTCTGTTGAGAAGTTTAGTCACCAGGTCTTGTTGTTATTTTGAGACAAAGTCTCACAAGATAGCTCAAGCTGCCCTTAAATTAGCAGCAATCCTCCTGCCTCTGCTTCCTGGTGCTGGGATTACTGTTGTATTCCACCACAGCCAGGCTTTATGGTGGAATCGGTCTCTGATCCTGAGTAAACATCCTCCCTCCCAGTGCAGTTTACTCCTTCCTCTGTTTTTACTTTTAATAGATACTGTTTCTGAGTGGTAAAGCAGAAAGGTTTCAGGTTACAGCTGTCCCTGTGCGCCCCTTTTGAGAGGCACCCCTTTACCATTTTCTCCCCCACATGCCCTGCAGGGTGTGGGTGTCTCTCCAGAGCATGAGTCAGCCACATTGTGACTCAGCATCAAAGTGCTCAGCACCGTGCTGAATGTCACTGAAGGCCTTGCACCCCTCAAGGGAGAAGTTCTGTGGTATTCTGTGGGAGGCCCAGAGACTAAACGCTCCCAGTGTCAGCAGGGGGATATTAACAGGTTTTCAGGTTCCAGGAGTCCGCTCGAGAACATCTTAATTTTTGTCAGCTTTATTTATTTATGAGGCAGGGCCTCATGTAGCCCAGGCTTGCCTCAAACTCTGTATAGCTCAGGATTTTTGGTATGTACCACAGTTTGCCCGTTGCTGGGGCTTGAACCCAGAGCTTTGTCTATGCTAAGCAAGTACTGGTTTCTGCTGGCTGTTCTTTGCATTGCGGAGGCTAAGCTACCCCTGCTGTGGCTGTCACAGCCCCAGTCTGTCCCTGCAGGTTCATTTCCTGCTACTCTTCCTCATTCTGTTTTTTAAAAAATATTTTATTTAATTTTAATTTATGTCCATTGGTGTGAGAGTATCAGATCTTGAAGTTACAGACAGTTGTGAGCTGCCATGTGGTTGCTGGGAATTGAACCTGGGTCCTTTGGAAGAGCAGGCAGTGCTCTTAACCACTGAGCCATCTCTCCAGTCCTCTTCCTTGTTCTTTACTTTTTAAAAAAATTACATTTATGTGTTTATGTGAGTGCATGTGCTATGATGTGCATGTGGAGGTCAGAGGCTAGCTGGCAGGAGTTGGTTCTGTCCCACCAGGAGAGGTTTCGGGCATGGAGCTCAGGTCCTCAGCCTTGGCCGCAAGTACCCTCAGCCACTGAGCCATCATGCTGGCCCTGTTTCTTTCTTCTTTCTTTCTTTCTTTCTTTTTTTTTTTTTTTGGTTTTTCGAGACAGGGTTTCTCTGTGTAGCCTTGGCCATTCTGGACTCACTTTGTAGACCAGGCTGGCCTCGAACTCACAGCGATCCGCCTGCCTCTGCCTCCCGAGTGCTGGGATTAAAGGCGTGTGCCACCACGCCCAGCTTTTCTTCTTTCTTTCTTTAAATCTACTGTCTCCTCCTTTATTACTGTCTTCCTGACTACAGTTGGTCTGGAAAGAGTTTTTTATTTCCATGGGCTCTTGGTGCTCCTCTTCTCAGGCCATGGTACCACTGGGCCAGCTTCTCATGGCCGAACTTTTATAGCATCCTCTGCTTTCCCCAACCCCTTCTCCCCCTCACCCACCACTTCTGTTTCAACAACTAATTATGTCAGCTCCAACAATTACTGCTGTTATGTTTTGGTTTTGGTTTTTCTTTTTTTTTTTTTTTTTTTAATCAAGACAGGGTCTCTTTATGTAGCCCTGGCTATAGACCAGGCAGGACTCATTTTGTAGACCAGGCTACCCTCAAACTCACAAGAGATCTGGCTGCCTCTGTCTCCCAAGTGCTGGGATTGCAGACGTGCGCCCCCATGCCCGGCTCCTTCGTTTTGGTTTTTCAAGACAGAGTTTCTCTGTGTAGCCTTGGCTGTGTTGGAACTCACTCTGTAGACCAGGTTGGATTTAGAGAACTCACAGAGATCCTCCTGCATCTGCCTCCGGAGTGCTGGGATTAAAGGCCTGTGCTATTGTGCCCGGCTCCCAACATATGCTCATAAGTGGAGCTCTGCCGCCAGCTTGTGAGGCCAGAGTCTGTGGCCTTCTCCGCAGGGGCTGCCTGATCCTCCTGCTCCATTCCTGCTTTCCTAAGTGGCCTTTTCAGAGTATTGTCATTCTGTTTTCAATTCTCCCAAGGCATTTAAAAAAAAAGAGTGTGTTTAAAAGAAGCTTGGGTGTAAGTTAATGAGTAAAGTGCTTGCCTACCATGTACGAACCCTGGGTTCCGTTGCCATGTAAATCTTATGTGGTGGTGCACACCTGTACTCCCAGCAGTTGGGAGGTGGAGGCAGCAGCTTCATCCATAGGTACATAACAGATTTGAGCCCAGACCTGGGGAGGGAGAGATGAGGGGGGGGGGGAAGGAGGGAGGATTTGATTCTTAAGTCTAGCTTATCCTGAGATCCTGGATGACCCAGCCTCTCCTGCCAGCCACCTCTTCCGCCCCTTTCACACAGGTCTCTTTGAAAGAAAGGACACTGCCCGTGGCTCCGTAATGGTTCCTGGTTCCTGGGTTTACGTTGGCCCAGCTCCCTCTCACTCTTCTTCTAGGTCTTTGCTTAAATTCTTCCTTAGAGATACCCTTCCCATTCCCTTTCTTGCCTCTCAGATAGTTGCACACGACTGTCCACAGCACTCAATACCCGTGCTATGTGTGCTATCAGTGGGGAGCCTCTTCCTCGGAGGCTCAACGCTGTAGTGCTTGGCCTCAGGTGAGTACCGCCAGGGCAGGACACTGCTGCTCACTTCTCTGTGCTTAGGCTGGTGTTGGCTCACCAGGTGTTGGAAACACAGGTGTAAGGTCACTGCACCTTCCTTCCTGCTGACCGTCGCCCATCCAGGCCCTGGAATTGTTTCTCAAATGCCTGTCTTGGTCTTAGTGTGTTCTGTGCTGCCATAACAGAGTACCGCAGGCCGGGCAGGTTATAAACAGGCGTGTTTCTTGTAGTTCTTGAGGATGGGCATACAGTATCAAGATGCTGGCTTCTCTACCTGGGAGGTGGAAAGACTAGGAGGTCAAGGCCATCCTTGGCTACGTCACAAGCTCGAAACCTGAACTCATATGACTGTGCCTCAAGAAACCAACATGAACAAAAGGTTCCAGCACCTGGTCCAGCCTTCATGTTACATACAGCCTGGCATGATCGAATCAGAGGATGAGCGAGAACCCAACAGAAAGCCTGCCCCGACGAGCACTCCCAGCACTCAGAAGGTGGAGGAGGGTCGAAGGTTCAAGGCCAGTCTATGTTGGCTCAAGAAAAAAAAGAAAGACAATTGCTTTTTATAATACATATTACAGAAAACACTATGGGCTCAGGATGGGTAGACATGTAGAGATCCTCAGTCTGCGCAGCAGTCTACAGAGGATGAAGTGGATCCAAGCAGATCTGGATGTTTAAGAGCAGGAGAGCTACGGGTGGTGGTGGCACACGCCTTTAATCCCAGCACTTGGGAGGCAGAGGCAGGCAGATCGCTGTGAGTTCGAGGCCAGCCTGGTCTACAGAGTGAGTCCAGGACAGTCAAGGCTACACAGAGAAGCCCTGTCTCGAAAAACCAAAAAAAAAAAAAAAAAAAAAAAAAAAAAAAAAGCAGGAGAGCTGGGAACACAGCTGAGTGGTAGAGCAGTTAGTTACCAAGTGAGTGTAAGGCCCTGGGATGATTGTGTGTGTGTGTGTGTGTGTGTGTGTGTGTGTGTGTGTGTCTGTGTCTGTCTGTCTGTCTGTCTGTCCACGTCAGTCCGTCCGTCTGTCCACATCTATATAGTGAGAGAAAACTGAGTGGAAGAAGCACAGTCTGGCTGCACGGCGAGCATTTGCTGGACAAGCTAGCAGGGCAGGTCTGCTGATGGTTGTTCCTCGCCAGATGAGACTTGAGGAGACAGGGGGTTGGTAACGGGGCTGGGTGCATAGCTCTCTACCTCCCAGAGATGGCTCTGTGAACTCCTCCTTGGCATGTTGCACCACTTGTCCTTCTGGATGATCAGGAAAGGTGAGTGGCACTTGTGACCTCCTTGTGTGGAAGCCGGAGCTGGCCAGCCTGTCTGGGGAGCCAGCGAAGCTCTGTGTGCTTGAGGGGGGTTGTTCTCTGTCCTCTGATGTGGCCACCCCTCACGCTAGTCAGTGCTTGCCAGTAACGCGGATCATGTTTCAGTGTTGCACAGGCCCGTTTGGCTTTGGGAGGGAGCTCTGCAGCTCAGGCCCCCTGGTGCTTCCGGCAGGCATTTGGCCTCATGCCAGTGTACCTCAGGGTCACCAGTGCAGCCACTTGGTGTAAAGTGCCTGTCAGCAGAGAAGGCAGGCCCAGTGGTGCTTGGCTCAGCATGCCCTCCGTTTGCACACTGCCACTCCTTGAATTGTGTTACAGGAAGTTTCCAGATTATAGTTAGGAAGGGATAATGGGCTGTGATGGGGCTAGTCACATCCAGAGTGCATAAGTAAGAGGGTGCAGAGACCGTGTGATACAGGGTTTTGAGCCTAAAAAAAAGAGTAACTTAGAATAAGTCTCTCTGCTTCCTGCTAGCAGATGGCCTCTGGGCGCTAAGGGTATGTACCTCTGGTGTATTTGAGTTGCTGTAACGAACACTGTAAAGAATGTGTGACCCCCCTGCACCCCTGGACACTCCGGCCCCCCTGGCAGCCAGAGGCAGACCCTAGATTCAGGTCTGGAGAATCCTCCCTAGGCCTTGCATCTCTGAGGCAGCAACAGAGAAGTCAGCACCCAGGAAGGCTGCGTGTTGAGCTTGGCTCTGTGACGCCAGCAGGCTGAAACAACTCTACAGATATGTTCTTCACTGCTGCGGTAGCTTGTTGAGTTGAACAGAGTGAACCTCAGATCCAGAATGGTTTGGACTGAGGAGATGTGTAGCTGCCAGGCCCCCTGGGTCCCATCCGTATGTGCCTTTGCCAGGCTATTATCTCCACCGAAGCTCACCATCCTACCACTCCCCTAGGGCCTTAAGAGGCTGTGCTAAGTGTGATAGGTTTTTGCCATGGGCCTTCTGCTGTGACTGGCACCTGTGCTTTTTTTTTTGTTGTTTGTTTTATTAAAAACCTTGAAGTTGGCGGGTGTGATGGTGCATGCCTTTAATCTAGCAATTGGGAGACAAAGGCAAGTAGAACCCTGAGTTCTAAGCCAGCCAGGGCTACACAGTGAGACCCTATCTCAAAAACCAAGATGTGCACGGTGGCACTCGGGAGGCAGGGGCAGGTGGATCGCTGTGAGTTCGAGGCCAGCCTGGTCTACAAAGCGAGTCCAGGACAGCCAAGGCTACACAGAGAAACTGTCTTGAAAAACAAACAAACAAACAAAAAAACCACCACCACCAACAACAAAAAACCCAAACCAACTCCATTTACCCACAGATGGAGTCCCATGGAAGCCTAGGAGGGCCAGCCACACATGCAGCTGACAAGAGTTCTAAGCAGCAGATGCCTCTCTGGGTTCCACTCACTGACTTGGGGGTGGTTTGCTACAAAGCGAGGGCTGCAGAGCACAGTGAAACAATGAAGAAAGGGTTGTGATGGACCAGGAACTAGATGACCTTCCTAGATAAAGGAAGGACGCCACAAGACTGGCAAGTTCCATGTCTGCACTGGTTTAGCAAAGCCAACACGAACTGTTGGCTCCTTTCCTGCACTCAGGAAACGGCTCTCTGGCTGTGGAGATGGTGACGAGGACTTGTCTGCCCACAGCTTTTCCACCTCAGAAGACGGCTAGCTCTAGACTCAGTCTGGTGTGGGGTGTCTGTCTACACCTCTTGCTTTGGGCGTTGGTGTGTGTGCCCTTCAGCTCCTGGGCACCCCAGAAAGGGCACTTAGCCCCAGGCCTGGACGTGGGTTTCCCTCAGTGTCATGTGCTCTGAACAGCAACATTGAGACTTTCCCTCTTGTTCCTTTGGCTCACTAGGTTTGCTCTTTCTGGAGTTAAAGGACTTAGAGCAGTAGTTCTCAACCTGTGGGTCGCGGGGTGTGATGCCTCTAAGGCCAAATGATTGTTAACAGGGATTGCCTAAGACCATCGGAAAATGCAGATATTTACATTAAGATTTAGGTTTGTTTGTTTGTTTGTTTTGCTTGTTTGTTTTTGTTTTGTTTTGTGTGTGTGTGTGACAAGGCTTCTCTGTGTAGCCTTGTCTTTTCTGGACTTGCTTTATAGACCAGGCTGGCTTCGAACCCACAGAGGCCTGGCTGCCTCTGTCTCCTGAGTGCTGGGATTGCAGGCATGCACCACTGTGCTGGGCTGCGTTAGGATTCATAACCATCGCAAAATTATAGTTATAAAGAAGTAGCAATGAAAATAATTTAATAGTTGGGGGTCATCACAACACGAGGAACTGGTTTTGTTTTTGTTTTCTAGACAGGATTTCTCTCTGTAATAGCCCTGGCTGTCCTGGACTCGCTTTTGTAAACCAGGCTGGCCTGGAACTCACAGCGATCTGCCTGCTTCTCCCTCCCAGCAGGAAGCAGAGGCAGGCAGCTCGCTGTGAGTTCCAGGCCAGCCTGGTCTATAAGAGCAAGTCCAGGACAGCCAGGGCTACACAAAGAGACCCTGCCTCAAAACCTTAAAAAAATTAAAAAGAAAAAAGAAAGAAAGAAAGAAACGTTGAGAACCAGTGGCTTAGAGAAGTGTCATTACGAGGTGCCCTGATCTGCAGTGGCTTTGCTGTGGGTGTCCTGTGCCTACCTATTGTTGCAGGCTGTCTTCTAGCTGCAGATGTTGGCACTGCCAGGCCCAAAAGCAGTGCCCTGCGTGGGCCTGGGGAACAGAGAGAGCCCAGTCTCCAGTTTGAACTTGCACTTGGCCTGATACACCGCCATGTTCCTCCTCAGATGTTCCTCCTTAGTTCAGCAAGTACAGAGCTCCATGTTTTCTTGCTGTTTGAGACAGTGACTCTGGCTAGCTTGGAACTGGTCATCCTCCTGCACCAGCTTCCTAAGTGCTGAGATTGCCGGCACACGCTTAGAAGTTTCCAGAAACTGAAGGGTGGTAAATGTGCCTGTGCTGGTGTGAAGGGGCATGACTTCTGTTGGTTCTTCTCAGATGGCCAGCTCCACAGCATCACTGCGATTCCGGGCTGTAGGCCAGTGACAGCCCAGGATGGAGCCGTCATGGGCAGCCAGTGCTGCTAGAGCAGGGCACAAGTCTTCTCTATAAAGAAAGGCTCCCTTGCTTCCCTAGTGAGTGCTGCTCTTGAAGGTTCTGTGTGGGGCTGGGCTGGCAGGGGCTGCTTTGCGTGTTTATCTCTGTCTGTGTAGTTCCTAACTGAGCGCAGGCTGGCACCAGCTCTGAGGGCACTCACTCCCTAGGGACAGCTGAGGGATTTCCAGGCACTAAGTGACGCCCTTAACACAGAAGCTGGCCCAGCAGCTCCTGGACCAGGATTGGACTCGCTTAGCCTTCCCGGGAGAGTCAGTACTCTCAGAGGCTGCTGGCGGCGGCACACTCAACCTGCTTTATGTAAGATGTCTTAAGCCTGAGAGGGAGCGGACTAAGCAAGGGAACAGAGACAGTAAGATCCCCACCCTAGAGAGCCCAGCCCTGTGTGGACAGGGAGCTTTCCCAGAGCCCCTGGGAGCCGTGGGAGAGGGAGCTCTCCAGTTGATGATGGACTTAGAGCCCCAAAGCGGAACATTTGCATTTTATTCTAATAGTATGTATATGTTATTTTTGTAAAATGTGTTAAATAGTTTTGTGAGACAAAGACAAAGACAACGGTCATTTTGCATTCATTTGTTTGCTGTTTTGACTCAGTAGCTCATCACCTAGTGTGTATTCTGCTGTGGGGGCAAGATACGGGGCTGTCATGATAGTGTCTAGTTTGGCGACCTTGCCCCGTTGAGTAAGTTTTTCCTTGGCTTGCAGCAAGTGTCTGGAGCCTCTGGGGATTCCATCTACCACCCTTTTGTGCTGGGAAAGCCTCTCTTCTTAAATTGTCCTGTCCCCCTGGTGACTCTTACCTGGGGCTTGGCAGTGGGCAGTGAGTTGGGCTGGTGTCCTTCCTCGATGCTCACAGAAGGCTCTGGCTTTCTGCAGCCATGGATTTCCCTCAGCACAGCCAGCGTGTCTTGGAGCAGCTGAACCAGCAGCGGCAGCTGGGCCTTCTGTGTGACTGCACCTTTGTTGTGGACGGTGTTGACTTCAAGGCTCACAAGGCAGTGCTGGCAGCTTGCAGCGAGTACTTCAAGATGCTCTTTGTAGACCAGAAGGACGTGGTGCACCTGGACATCAGTAATGCGGCAGGTACCCCGCCAGGGCCTGGGCTTCATCATACAAGGCCCTTCTAGGGCAGTGGCAACAGGCCAGGTCCCGCCTGAGTTTGAGCTCTGACCCTGTAGGTACCAAGTTTCTCTCAGCTTTCAGTGCCTCCTGACTAGGCACGGAGTGAGCAGGAGCACAGGCTCACAGCAGGCTCAGGGCAGGAGAGAGTAGGGCCAGTCTTGTTAGCAGGGACAGAGTGAAGATGGCCCTAGATTTTCCTGCTACCTCTCTGGGGCCAGATGAGTCCTGGAGCCGACAGCTAGGCTGTGTCAAGATTGATAACAGGTTAGTTGGGGCACAAGCTTGGGGTGGGCCTGGAATTGAGGAAGGGTGGACCAGTCCCAGGTCTGTATTCCCACCCAGAGCCTGCTGATCTGTTCTTGAGGTGGTCAGGACAGGGCATTCTCCCATTTAGGGATGTGGAAACAGGCACACAGTGGTCAGACGACTGAAGGTTAGGCAAAGCAGATGATGAGGTCTTTTTTATTTTTTATTTTTTGGTTTTTCGAGACAGGGTTTCTCTGTATAACAGCCCTGGACTCCCTTTGTAGACCAGGCTGGCCTTGAACTCATAGCGATCCTCTGCTTCACGAGTGCTAGGATTAAAGGCATGTGCTGTCATGCCTGGCAGAGTTTTGAGGTCTTGAAGACCATGCTGTCAGAAGGGAGGGGTGTCATGCCCCCTTGTGTATCTTTTAGAAGCTGTCCCCAGCCCAGCAGATAGGTGGTAGAGGCTTACCACTCACCTTTGCAGAATTTGATCCCACCACTAGTAGGCCCTGAAGTGGGTCTGTGATGGCTGTCCTGTCCTTGACAGGCCTGGGGCAGGTGCTGGAATTCATGTACACTGCTAAGCTGAACCTTAGCCCTGAGAACGTAGATGATGTGCTAGCCGTGGCCAGCTTCCTCCAGATGCAGGATATTATCACAGCCTGCCACACACTCAGGTCACTTGCTGAGCCGACCAGTACCACTGGGGAAAATACAGAGGCCTCAGCCGTGGAAGGTAAGGTCATTGGCAGGCTGCTCTTGAAAAGTGGCTTCTTATGGAGTCCCTGCCCTGCCCCTCATTCTGGGTCACCTCAGTGGGTCTCAGATTCCTCGTTACGCTCACTGTGGGGTGCTGGTAAGGGTTGGCTAGCACTCCTCAAAGGGTCCCGATGCTTGCCCCTTCTTACCCTCCGGCAGGGCCACACCTGGGCCACTAGGTGCCCAGGAGCAGAGCTCCTGCCTGAGAGTCCCATCGCTGCCCTCCTGGAAGCTCTCAAGCTCTCAGGGTGTCCTCAGAAGCCTGCAGACTCTGTCATGGGCCATGTCCTTGGCTGAGCGCTGACAAACACTCAGTGTCTACTACTCATGTAAGATCACATCACTTGTGCTGTCGCAGCTGCAGTGGTGGCAAAATCAGTGTCCTGGGGTAAGGTATTCCCTGAGCAAACTAGTGCAGTACCTAGGAGGCCCCAGGGGGACTCAGAGGAGCCACCTCATCCCTCCGGGCAGTTAACACTTGATGGAAAATGACGAGTCTGTCCTGTTCTGTCTCCAGGAGGAGACAAGAGAGCCAAAGAGAAGGCTGCAGCTACCATGATGAGCAGGCTGGACCAAGCAAGAAGCAGTTCACGCACTGGCCCAGGCAGAGAGCTCAAAGAGGAGCGGGGTGGCCAGGCAGAGAGTGCATCCAGTGGTGAGTGCTCACTGGGTCTCCTGGGCTGCCTACCTGGAGGGAGGCGATGGCCAGCAGGAAGTTGGTCCTGCCCATCACCTGCCAGCAGCCCAAGCTCCGTAGCAGTAAAGGCGTTGTGACTGGGAGGTCAGCAGCATGCGATCCTGTACTTTCCTGCCTCCTGTCTAGCTCGGCTAGTTGGTTCTGAAGGATCTGTTCCGGCCATGGGAGAGACCTGTTTGGCCTCTTAGAGTCCCAATCCAGCCTCTTGTCACTCCTTAGGTGCAGAGCAGACGGAGAAGGCTGATGCTCCCCGGGAGCCTCCACCTGTGGAGCTCAAGCCGGACCCCACAAGCGGCATGGCTGCTGCAGAAGCTGAGGCCCTGTCAGAGAGCTCAGAGCAAGGTGCCCCTCCGCCCCACCAGGGCCAGCCTTGCCACGCACCCTCTTTGGGCTTGTCTCCCACCGCCCTCTTGGACCACCGCTTCTAAATCTAGCCTGTCCTGCCTGGACCCATCACTCACTCGATCTTTTGTGTCTTGATTCCTGAGCTGTCTTGGCTGCACATCCCCTCCTTGCTTTAGTTAGTCTGGAAGCCCCTGACACCCTAGTGCCTCGGCTCAGCCCGGGGCATGACAAGCTGTGCTGTGCTGCCCAGAACCTCCCAAGAACTTGTCGGCTGAAAGTGCCCACACATCTGCCTGAGGCTTCACACCTTCTAAGTAGCGAACACCTAGGTTACAGATCCTAGAGTCACTGGCACCTAAAGAAAAGCGTTTGTCAAGTGGGGAGGGAACTGGGCCAGACCCAGAAGTTCTCTGATCCCAGCCAAGTCCCTCAGTACCCGCTCTTTCCTGTGCAGAAGTGGAAGTGGAACCAGCCAGCAAAGGAGAAGAGGAACCAGAGGAAGAGGGACCAGGGCCTGCCACAGTCAAGGAGGAGGGGATGCATCTGGAGAACGGGGAGCCGCCTGAGGAGAATGAAGAGTCTGCGGGCACAGACTCAGGGCAGGAGCTTGGCATGGAAGGCCAGAACCTGCGCTCAGGCACCTATGGGGATCGCACCGAGTCCAAGGCTTATGGCTCCATCATCCACAAGTGTGAGGTGCGGGGCCGTGGGCGGTGCCAGCCCCATGCCTCCAGAGTCTCTGCAGCCCCTTACGCACTCCTTCCTGCTGCGCCTGCAGGACTGCGGGAAGGAGTTCACGCACACAGGGAACTTCAAACGGCACATCCGCATCCACACGGGCGAGAAACCTTTCTCATGCCGGGAGTGCAGCAAGGCTTTCTCGGACCCCGCAGCGTGCAAGGCTCATGAGAAGACACACAGGTACCCACCCTGCCTTCCCAGACCGGGCGCCTCTTTGGGACCCTGCAAGCACCCTTTCCTATTACCTAGCGCCTTCTGACCCACAGCCCGTTGAAACCATATGGGTGTGAGGAGTGCGGCAAGAGCTACAGGCTCATCAGCCTGCTGAACCTGCACAAGAAGAGGCACTCTGGGGAGGCCCGCTACCGCTGCGGGGATTGTGGCAAGCTCTTCACCACCTCAGGCAACCTCAAGCGCCACCAGCTGGTGCACAGTGGCCAGAAACCCTACCAGTGCGACTACTGTGGCCGCTCCTTCTCCGACCCCACCTCCAAGATGCGCCATCTGGAGACTCACGACACCGACAAGGAGCACAAGTGCCCGCACTGCGACAAGAAGTTCAACCAGGTGTGCTCCTCCCTGAGCTAGCACTGTAGGGGCTCCTTCTGGTAGCTCCCAGGGTTAGCACTGTCTGTGGACAGGGACTCTCCTAGGATGCTACCGGAAGGGCTGACTTAGAATGGGCTGTGGTTGGTTTTCCTTCTACTGTTAGGACCCTGGGCCTCAAGCAGGAATGGAGCTCTGGCCCTTTAAGAAACCAGAAAGTCCCTGTTATTCCCTGGCTTAAGTGGTTGGGGAAAAGCCAGGCTCCAAGGGACCGTTCTGAGCCCCTGTCTGGGTGCAGGTGGGGAACCTGAAGGCCCACTTGAAGATCCACATTGCCGACGGCCCTCTCAAGTGCCGGGAGTGCGGGAAGCAATTCACCACCTCAGGTAGGCCCAGAGCACCCTTGGCTCCCCCAACCCTTGCCCCTCGGCCCCTTACAGTGCAGCACACCAGTCTCGCCCTTCCTCTCCAAAGGGAACCTCAAGCGGCACCTGCGGATACACAGTGGGGAGAAGCCCTATGTGTGCACCCACTGTCAACGGCAGTTTGCTGACCCGGGCGCGCTGCAACGGCACGTACGGATCCACACGGGTGGGTGAGGATCCCTGTGTGGGCTGTGGAAGGGGCACAGGGAGCTGAGTGGGTGCTAGTGCCATGTGCCTCTGCCCCAGGTGAGAAGCCATGCCAGTGTGTGATATGCGGCAAGGCCTTCACCCAAGCCAGCTCCCTCATCGCCCATGTGCGCCAACATACAGGGGAGAAGCCCTACGTCTGTGAGCGCTGTGGCAAGAGGTAGTGGCCTGTCCCCACTCCTGGGAGCATGAGGCCACATCCCAAGCTGTGTCCAGAGTGGTGGGGACCCCAAGCCCGTCCCCTCACCCTCCATCCCCCACCCCCCATCCCCCGCCTATGGGCAAACACGAGCCCTTTATGGCCCTGTAGATTTGTCCAGTCCAGCCAGTTGGCCAATCACATTCGTCACCATGACAACATCCGACCACACAAGTGCAGTGTGTGTAGCAAGGCCTTCGTGAATGTGGGGGACCTGTCCAAGCACATCATCATCCACACTGGTGAGCACATACAACCCACCTGTGGGGCCCTTCCCAGCCCGCTTTGCAGGACATTGGTAGAGGGGAAGAGGTAGGGAGCCCAGAGCCACACTTGCTTACAGGTAGCCTTGAAGTTCAAATGTGGACTCCGCCTGCCTTAGAGCTTCCAGAAGGAGGGTGCACCTGAGGCACCTGTCAGCGCTGGCAGCTGCCTCAGAGAACTTCTTGCTAGGAAAGATGGGGCTGCTGGGTACCGGGGAGGCCTGCAGGTGGCAGGATGGTAACTCGCCTCCCCACCAGGAGAGAAGCCTTACCTGTGTGACAAGTGTGGTCGTGGTTTCAACCGCGTAGACAACCTGCGTTCTCACGTAAAGACCGTGCATCAGGGCAAGGCGGGCATCAAGATCCTGGAGCCGGAGGAGGGCGGCGAGGTCAGCGTGGTTACCGTGGACGACATGGTCACACTGGCCACCGAGGCACTGGCCGCAACAGCTGTCACTCAGCTCACAGGTGCAGACTGGGGGCAGCAGAGGGTTAGCTGTGGGCAGCTTGCCTCGGTGTTATCAATGGGGTAGGTCCCTGTGGCTTCTGCCTCAGGCCCTGCTGACTCTGCCCACAGTGGTACCAGTGGGGGCCGCAGTGACAGCCGACGAGACAGAAGTCCTGAAGGCTGAGATCAGCAAAGCAGTCAAGCAGGTGCAGGAAGAAGGTGAGAGGGGCAGCCTGGGGCCTGAGCGCCAGTGGACCCACGGTCCTTCCCTTCCTGACCACAGCCTCCACCTCCACAGACCCCAATACCCACATCCTCTACGCTTGTGATTCTTGTGGGGACAAGTTCCTGGATGCCAACAGCCTGGCCCAGCACGTTCGGATCCACACAGCCCAGGCATTGGTCATGTTCCAGACGGATGCGGACTTCTACCAGCAGTATGGGCCAGGCAGCACGTGGCCAGCCGGGCAGATGCTGCAAGCTGGCGAGCTGGTCTTCCGTCCTAGGGATGGGACTGAGGGCCAGCCCACACTGGCAGAAACTCCACCCACGGCTCCTGATTGCCTACCATCTGCAGAGTGAGCAGGTGGCCCTCTGACTGTCTATTTAAGGATGGATGGCACCCTAGGACCCAAGGTGCTCCTGCCCCATTCCCTAGAGAGAATAAATTTGATTATTTTCTAATGTTGCCTGTGGTTCCTGTGCCCCTCCACAGCTGCTTCTTCAGGAAGTTTAACAGTACTCAGGGACCAGGCTCCATGGGATGTCCTGCTGTCCCTATGGAAAATGACGTTCCATACTGTGTCCTCAAGTTACTTAGGGTGTAGGCAGCACCCCAGAAGGCCTGTACCAGGGTGCAAAGCTGCAGAGACCTAGGCAGCCAGGCAAGTCCAGTCAACTAGTACATGCTGTGGCTACACTGACTGGCTGCAGTTACCACCAGGCTGGTAAGGAGAGACACAAGGGGCCAGGCAGAAGCTTTGATGATGGCTTCAGAGCATGCAGATCTTCCCCTATTGAGCCGAACAGGCCTTTGTAGGCCCCACATCCTTCACCCAGATCTTTTCAGTTGCCTTGAAGTGGGTACAGAATTAACAGCCCCAGGAAAAGGGGGCTCCTTGCCACTACCGTGAACAACAATGCCCCAGAGAGGGGAGAAGGGAAGGTGCCCAGCACGAGCCCAGAGCATGAGCCTGTAAGCGGGGAGCGGAAAGGGTGTCCCAGTGCCCTACAACACAGGACAGAGGCCCAGCACCTAAGATTAAAAACCCCAGAATGCTCTGGGGAAGATGAGGTAGTGGAAAAGGTCCTTGCTCATAGATGGAAGGTGGGACTTACTGTCTAGCAAGTCAAGAACTCTGGTTCTTACTCGAGCGACAACCACATTCACACCTGAGGTGTTTTGTATTTTTTAATAAAGTTTGTAATCCAATGGACACACAGAACAAAACTGCGCTGAGAAAACAGTTTCATAAATTAATAAGTGTTAGGAAGTCAGGGAGAGGTCCAGGTCACAGGAAGAGGGAGTGGCCAGGTCTTTTGTACACTGTGTGACACTTCCATGTTGCGGGAACAGGACCCGTGCTGTAACGAAGCGCACTTATACAAATGAGTGACGGTACAAAGTCTGAGTATGAAAATAAGATTTTCTTTGAAAACACATTTTTGGCACAGATTAAAAAAAATGTATGTCAGGGAAATTTGATTTAAGTCAGTATTATATATATTTATATATATTATATATTTATATATACACACATCCCAAGTTCTGCACATCCGACCAAGAAAGGAAATCCTTCTATTTTGCTTTTACTCAACTGTAAACTGTACATCTGATGAGTCGAAGGTGGTGGCGGCGGCGGCAGGAGAATTAAAGATGACATGTCTGATGAGCAGGAGGAGATGGGGCAAAAAATCCCAATGAAATGTTCCTTGACCCCAAAGCTTCAGCACAAGTCCCAAGTCCTGCGTGAGCGTCCACAGCGTGCTCACGTACACATGTCCAGAGCATTACAGCCTGTGTTCCACTGTGTGAGTCACTAATTTAGTGCAAAGGCTGTTTTATTCTGTTTAACAAAAACAGAAGAATCCCACTGCCCTGTACCTTTTCTCCGTGAGGAGAGAAACCCAGCCCCTAATGTTTTTGTTGAGTCCATGGGTCGGTGGTCTGTCCTGGGCGAGAATTTCATGTAAACATACAAGCAGCACCACCCCCAGTGGAGGTCCATCTGTAGAGTTGCGCGGGCACGGGGACGAGGGCAGCTGGTGGCGCCTGGCAGTCTGCTCCTCAGCAGCTTCCCCTTTGCCCGGCTGGGTTGTCCACGGTTCTATCCTGTGTTCATTTTTATTTTTTGCAGCAGAGCCTCAGGAACATGGCCTGAGGTGTCGACCATTCAGAGCCTCACACAGAGGCAATGACAATCATGAGGTGGGGAGAGATGTTGGAGATGCTGGCAAGGAGGTCCGGGGCCAGGCGGGAGAGGTGACTCTCAGAGAACTCACAGGGAGGGAAGATCTGCAGCACATAGGCAGGCTGGAGAAGGAGTAAGAGAGAAAGTGGGACCCGCTGTCTCCCATGACCCTGCCACTATACCTGGCAGGCCCAATCAGGCCAAGGTACCAGGGCATGGTGCCATGCCATTAGCCTCTATAGTTCAAGGTCAATAACGCTTGTCAAGCTGTTCTCTAGCCCCTCTTTCCAGGACCTGCTGGCAGCCACCCATGTTGCCTGAGTGCCCACCTCCTCTGGGAACTCCTGGGGTACTCCGGTTGGTAGTAAAAATATCCCTGCCACCAAGCGTGCCAGCCTTCCTGGCCTGCCCTAAACTGGTCCTACCTGTGAGTACAAATAAGGGGTAGGGATGGGATAATGGACCAACCTGATTGGAGCCAGGGTTGGGAACGTTGATAATCCCTGCTGCTTGCTTGGCCTGCAGGTAGGTGATAAAGGCAGCCTTGAGGGACTCGGTCTGGCTCACCACGTCCTCCTGGTCACGACCACAGGGCAGAGCCAGCAGAAGGCAGTAGTCTGTTTCCACCTGGAGCAAAGGTGAGTGGTTAGAGATCTCCTGACTACCCAACATGCTCTAAGATGGCAGAGTGTGTGTGTGTGTGTGTGTGTGTGTGTGTGTGTGTGTGTGTGTGTGTGTGTGTGTGTGTGTGTGTGTGTGTGTATACAGGTGTGCACATGTGCGTACGGCCACCTGTTCCTCCCTCCGGCCCTCGAGTCTTACTGTCATTCTTCTGGCAACCCCTTCTAGCTGCGACGCCTCTAGCCGCATCCTCTGGGCGATCCTCAGTGGGGGACCACCTTCAGAGAGAGGCAGAGATCGATGGGCCAGGACGTTGTTGCCGGAGACAAAGTGGAGCTGCACAGCGGCCGTGTCGTTCTTAAGGGCCAGCAAGCCCTGCCACACGATGGGATACTTCTGCTTACCAAGAAATAAAACAGGGTCATGGTTTGTTCAGCATGGCGCTGGCAGCGACTTGCTGCTCTGTAGTAGGGAGATCTGAGCACACTTAGCGCCCATCTCACCTTCAGAAGCTGGACCATATCCACAGGCCTCTGTGGAGTGACGTGTGCAGAAGAGTCTTGTTTGGGGGCAGGCTGGGCTTCAGCAAGAGGCAGAGCCAGTCCAGGTGGGGAGCTTGTGCCTGAGGTTGCAGGGACAAACAGTGGCTGCTTTGGGGCAGCCTGGGAGGGAAGAGGGGTTGGGAGGTCTGGTTTCATGGACACTGACACAGGGGAAGGGTGGGCCGACTGGCCTGTTTCCACTGGTGCCCTCTGACCCTGAGCGTGGGGCTCAGGTGGCCTGTTTGTGGGGACAGCTGGGAGACGGGTCTGCTCCACCCCTCCTGTCTGCGTCCCCTTTGCCTCTTGGGAGACCTGAGCAATCTTGCTACTCGGTGGCTGGGCAGGCTGGCTGAGTTGGGAGGGCTGGCAGGGTGGGGCAGGTGGTGCAGGCTGTGTGGACTGCGTAGACGGGGCAGACTGTGCAGGCTGCGTGGTCTGCAAGGGCTCACCTTCAGGGGGGCCCTGGAGTTGGGAAGGAAGACAAAGGGACAGTCAGAATTGGTTACACAAAAGCCCCTGCTCCCAAACAAGAGCTCAATGGCCCCAGAGGGAGGCACCGTGTCTCATGGAGTCAGGCAGTAGAGCTTGTCTCCGGGAAGAGGCCACCTGGCATCACCCTTGGCACCCTGTGGGGCAGGAGCCTTTGACTAAAGCATCTCCCCATAGCCGTGAACAGCAGTACGATTTGACCCACTCCTCACTGCGAGTTTACAAACCCCTTTACATCTCCTGTCTAGTCTGTCTGTACCTTGCTCCCGATCCTTGCTGAAGGCCAGTTGTTTATGTTTCTTATTACTACGTGAATGCTTGTGTACATGCTAGAGGACACACACAGGTATGACTCTTGATGTGTCCATGTGGAGGTCAGAGATCAAAGGAAGACGCTGGAGACCTTCCCTCCCATTTTGATGAGGGTTGCTAGACCCAAACGGAAGCATACGTGCTTCCCCGCCAAACCATCTGACAGGCAGCCTGTCTTTGTAACCACACAGCCCCCAAGTGCGTGCCCAGAAGGTAGGGAAGAGACCTGGCTTCCTCACCTGGGCGGAAGTCTTGGTCCTGGAGGGTAGGCTGATGGAGGAGGCGACAGGAAACTGAGTATGTGTGAGCTGAGCTGGGGCATGGTAGGTGCGGATGTCGCCATACCTATATTCTTGGAACAGCTCACCGCTGGAGTGCACAATCTGCACCCCATGGGTTACGACCACAGGTGGAGAGAGAGGCAGACCCTGAAGCTGGCTGCTGGGGGTGACTGTGAGAATGCGGGCTTCACCGTGAGGGGTGGAGGCGGGAGTAGGGACAGGGCCGGGGGCTGGGGCTGGGATTGCTTTGGCATCTGAAGTCTTAGCAGCCTCTTTCACCAGCGGCTGGGGGGCCTTGTTGGCTGGTGGCACCTTCACTACCCCTTCTGTGGCCCTGGGCTGTTCACTGACAGCAGTCACATGCGGATGCACCATGATCCTCACGTCCCGGGGCACAGTGTACGGGTGCAGCCGGTACTCAGACTGCATGACCAGTACTTCCGACTGCACCGGGGCTGCAGCTCGAGCCACAGGGAGGTGATAGTGAACTTCTTCCTCAGGAGGGTGCTGTGTGGCCAGAGCAGGTACTCCAGCTGTGGCTGGCTGCGGGGTGCTCACACGCTGGGGGGCCCTCGCCTCTATCTGCTGGGGCTGCAGAGGGGCCCGAGGAGAGTGCAGCGTCTCTGGCCGGATGCTGTAGGTGATGCTGGGCAAGGTGGGTGTATTCATTCTCACCTCGCCTTGTGACAGGTGGCCAAGGGACACGGTCTGAGTGATGCTGTGGGGCGGCATGATGACAGACTGCTCTGGGTGTATGCTGGAGATGAACTGTGGCACGGGGATGCCCGCAGCCAGCATGACGGTGGCATTGGTGGAGAGCGCTGTGGAGGTGGTGCTGCTGGGATGGCACGCCCTTGGGAACGGGCCTGCGGCAGGCCCACTAGGTCGAGGAGAATGTGTATCTGGTTTGGTGGCTGCCAAGTGAGAGATGGTTCGATCTGCTGGGGTGCTGGGTCCGGAAGGAACATGGTTCACTTCTGTCGGCAGTTTGCTGGGCAGGGCGGGAGGGTGGTGGGGAGTGAGGGTGGGCCCCAGGTTAGCTGGCTGTAGGACCTTGGTCTCTATTTTCAGAGTCACCGGGTCAGCAAGTTTCTTGTTAGTGGTCACTATGCTTGGGGTGAGGACAAGCTGGTTGTGAACCAGCACTGGGGGTGTATTGATGCCCTGGGTGAGAACTTTCACTGTGCCACCTTGGGTGACAGGCGTGGACACTGAGAGGTGGATGGGCTCGGGCTTCTCCAAGGATGGACGGTCTGTCTTCACCGAGGAGATGACAGGAGAGGCATTGTATGTCTGGGCAGTCAGGACCAGGGTAGAATGGGCGGCCACATTTGCAAAGGCTGAAGGGGTCTGAGGGCCTTTGGGTGCAGACTGGGAGGGTGTGACAGAGTCGGCTTTCACCTGGGACTTTGACACTGACTGCTGAAACTCAATGTCCATAGCACTGGCCGGAGGGATCTGGCTGATCTTGGCACTGATCCGCTGTGGGCCTTCCGTCTTCTGGCCCGAGTAGCTCAGAAGCACGACCCCTTCTGAAGTGTTCACACGCAGCCCCGCCCCAGAGCCCGTGTCTGCTGGGCGGTCATCAATCACTGACATGGACCCCGGGTGGAAGCGACTGTTTTCATTGCTGCTCGACCTGTGCTTGCCTTTGGCTGCTGGCGCAGTCACCATACCTGTCATGGCCGCCGTGCCTGTTGTGGCAGTCGCACCACACACAGCAGTCACTGCACCAGCAGCAGCATTCACGGCACCCGGAGCAGCGTTCACTGTGCCCACTGTGGCACTCACCGGAGTGGTCAGAACGTTGACAGGCCCAGTGAGGACATTCACAGGCCCCTTTAGGAGATTCACAGGCCCACCAGGGGTGCTCACTAGACCTTTCAGGGTGGCCACTGAGCCCTTCACAGGACCCTTTAAGGCATTCACTGGGACCAGAGAAACATTCACCAGGCCAGTCAGGGCACTCACCAGGCCGGTCAGGGTCTGAGGAGCTGGCTTCGCCAACGTTATCTTCTGTGAGTTCTCCAGGTCAATGCTGACGGGCATCCGGTTAATAACAGATGTGATTTTAGGGGCAATAACTGGAGCCACCTTCTCTTTGTCAGCAGCTACTGGCACCTCTGAGGCTTGTGTGTCAGAGGCATTTGACACTGGAGCCACTGACTTTTCTTCTAAAGGAGGATGGTGTTTGGGTTCACATGGAGGGGCTGGCGCCTCATGTAGACAAGGCGCGGCACTCACGGGCTCTGCGATGGCTGTAGTGACACTTGTGGAAGTGACACCTGTGGCCGATACATATTTGGGGTCCATGAGGATTTTCCTCAGTGTACTGGAGCTGGTATCCACATCAGAGGCCTTTGTGTCTGGGGGAAGAGCTGGAGATGGGGTGGACTGAGCCCGGGGCTCCTCCTGTCTTGTAATCCACTCCGTCACCTTAGGAGGGGGACTCTGATGTGGGACTCCCCCAGGAATGACAGGGGGTGGGAGCTTTGCTATAGTCACTAAAGGAATTGTGGGTGGAGGTATGCTTGAGTCACTGGGTGGGGTCACTGGATCACTTTCGATGATTGAATGCACCTTGAACCTAGCTTGGGGTTCTTCATCCAGCAGCGCTGGCTGGGAAAGAGGGGGCAGGTCAGGGGGTGCAGAGGCTTTGCATGGAGTCTTTTCTTCAACACTGCTTTCCTGGGGCAGACTCTCAGCAGGTGGACTCTTGCTTGGGTCAGAAGTGCACTCCCCAGAAGGAGGGGAACAAGGCTTCTCACTCGGCTTTTCTTCTGGGGGAGCTTCTGGGGGTGCTGCTGTTGCCTCATTGGCAGCAGGACTCTCACTTTGAGGCTGCTCAGCCTCAGAGGCACGAGTCTCTGTGGCTGGGACCACTTTCTTGTTTGTATTCCTTTTCCGGCGTGATCGTGTTGTCTTTGGGCGCCCCTTGTCTTTCCGGGGAGGAGTGACTTCCACTTTAGACCCCTTGGCTTCCTGTACAGAGTCACTGCTGTTCCCCTTGGCTTCCTTGACGTCTGCAGAGCCTGCTGATTGGTCTGAGGCACTGACTTGTGGGGCAGAAGACTCTGTAGCAGCCCCTGTCTCCAAGGTTTCAGACACATCCTCATGGGGCCCCGGCTCCACTCCTTCCTGCAGATGTGTCTGAGATCCTGGGGGGAAAGAGGGCAAAGTGGAGAAGTTCTCGGGCTCTCCGGAACTGTCGCTGATGATGGAGCCAATAGCCGCAGCCAGTTCCGTTTCGCACGCCTGGTGTGCAGGCTTGGGGCCATCCTCTGGGGCAGCGACGGGGCCTTCAGATGCTCCTGGGGCTGCTCCCTTGTTAGCTGCCCCAGCAGGAAGCTCGGCGAGCTTCCCGATGTTCTCCACAGCCTGCTCCAGCTCCGTCTGCTTGGCTAGCTGTGTGGCTTGTGGGGACACCATGGCGGCAGACACACCTTCCTTCTCTGCTTCCTTGTCAGGATCAACTAGGTCACTTTTCAGCTGAGATGAGGAGCCACTTTCCTTCTGGGGGCTCTCATTTTTCTCTGGAGAGACTGCCACAGGCCCAGCCTCCTTGTCCACTGCCTGCCCTGCTGCCCTGGTGGCCATTTCCAGGCTTTTCAGATGTGCAGCTCTGTCCATTGCTGACCTGGTACTGCGAGCACGGCCTCTCTTTGATTTGGAGGTTTTCTCAGGAGGTGGCTTTTTCTCTGCTACCTCAGCTGGGAGGGTGTCAGTCACATTCTTGTCTGTGTTGGCATCTTTTCTGTCCCTTCTGAGCTCACCTCCTGCTTCTTTGTCACCCCTGGCCTTACTTTCTCTTGTGTTCACCTGGATACTGGCCTCAGCAGCAGCCTCAGCTTTCTGCTCGTTTCTCCCCCTTTTCCCTTGTGGCCCGCTGGCAGTTGCTGATTTCTGAGACCTTGGAGACCTCCACCCCTCAGCTGGCTCTTTCGTCTCCTGCTCATCATCTTCCTCAGCACGCCGGCGTGTTTTAGGAGGCCTTCCCCTCCGAGGGGTGGGGGGAGCTACCACGGCCTCCTGCAGCTCCCGTTCCAATCTCTTCCTGGTCACTCTGGGTTGCTCAGCTGGCTCTTTAGCTGGAGAGCGGCCTTCGTGGTCCCCCATGGTGGCATAAACACTCCTGACATTCCGGCGCCTGGTTCGGCTGAGGGGCAGGCTAGGTTCAGGGTGCTGAGGCTCTGCCGCCGAGCCTTTAGATGCAGTCCTTGTAATCTTCTCTGCCTCCATCTTCAGTTCCAACAACTTCTGTGCTTCCCCGCGAGGGGAGCTGGACCGCTTCAGCTTCTCCCGGTCTATCCTCTCGCTCTTCCTGGTGACAGGCTTCTCTACAACGCTTGCAGCAGCTGCCTGGACTGGTGTCTTGGAGCGCTTGCTTTTGTTTGTCTTTTTCTCTCTTGCTGTGACTGGAGGGTTGGCCTCTACGTCTTCAGAAGCCGGGGGCTGAACTTCAGGCATGACTCCAGCTTTCTGAGTGGCATCAGGTTCAATGCTCGGAGCTGATTCTGGCTTCTCTACCTTCGGCTCTTCAGTTTCCTCAGGGGTCTGAGTTGGTTTTGGGAGTGGCTGGGGACTGCTGGGTTTTGGGTCTACAGGGCTTTCTACCTGGGAAGCTGCAGCTCCTGGAGTTAGAGGCTCGGCATCCACACAAGGAGCAGCGTCGGTAGCTGAGCTTTCTTGAGCAGCCAAAGGTGCCACCGTGGCACCTTCATTGGTGTCCTCTCCTGGGGAGATGTCCACCTGCTTGGGCTGTTCCACGGGGACAGAAGCCGGCTCAGACACAAACTTTGTTTCTTCTAAGACAGGGGCGGGCTCCACGGACTTCTCTCCTGCCAGTGAAGTTGCCTCCACCGTCTTCTCAGCCTTCTCTGGTGCTGCTGATGCTGGTTCTGGTGTCACAGCACTGACGACAGGAGGCCCAACTGAGACAGGGGCTTTGGGCTCCAGCTCTTTAGTCTCAGCGGCGGCAGGTTCCGGGGTCTTGGGATGATGCTCTGGGTCCTCCTGTCTCTCAGCCTCTTTGGGCTTCTGGTCCTTCTCCTTCTCCTTCTGCTGCATCCGAGTGAGCTCCATGAATCTGCTGTGGAACAGGACCACTGGCTCCTGGACCGAGTCACTTGTGCTGCTTGCGCCCTCAGACAGCTGTCTGCCATACAGCCTCCCTGGAGGGAGGTCAGACTCCTCGCCTTTCCTCTCAAGATGCTGCAGCCGCTTGGAGTCCTGTTCAAAGATGGAGCTGTGTAAAAAACGAGAGGCGAAGAGCTCCGGCCTCTCCTGCTCCTCCTCCCTGGGGTCTTCCTTCTTATCGTCTGTCTTCCCCTCGGAGTCCGTCCTGATTTTCTTCTTTTTCATGTACCAGGATGGAATGGGTCTTGGGGCAGAGTCGACCTTTTCTTTATCTTTGTTGTTTCGAAAATTAGCAAACCGGGAGTCCCAGTCAAGAAAAGACCAATTTTCTTCACGGGACGAAGAGAGAGATTTTGCTCTTTCAAGCAAAGCTTTTGTGTCTGGTGTGATTGTCTTATCCAACGCAAAAGAATAAAACTTGTTTCTTTCTAAAGAACTGGAGAGTCTTTCATCTCGCTCACGTAGTTTGTCATCTCTGTCCCTCAATAAAAAAGACAGGCGAGGGCTGTCATAGAGGGTGGAGGCTCTGGGCGACTGGGATCTGTGCTCAGCATCCTCGTCAGAGTCAGAGGGCACCTCACCAGGCTCCAGATCCCGTACTGACCTCTTTCGTAGACTGTCTCTCTTAATTATGCTGTTTGGAAAACTGACATCAAACCTGCTGGGGTCCTGTTTCATCTGAGGGTCCCAACGACTTGGCTCACCTTCAGAATTCAGGACAGACAGCTTTATTTTGGCCATGTCAGCCACCTGTTCTCTCTTGCCAGAATCGTAAGGGTTAAACTTTAAGGGGTCTTCTCTCACGGTTACATTAGTATAGGGGAGACCTTTTTCGTCCACTTTAGGAGACCCCTTTACTGACAGTAACCTGGGGGAGCCCAGGGAGTCATCATCTTCATGGAGGGACCCGTGGCGGACACTGGGGGAACAGCTGGCCCTTTCAGAGTCCTCACTGATTTGGCGTGAACTTCTGTAATTTCTCTCTCTCTTGGTACAGATATCAAAATCAACATGATCCAGCCTTTTCTTTTTGCTGGGAGGCGAGTCATCAGTGACATCCTGAGGGGGCTTGCCCACCTCATGGACAAGGCTACGTCTTTCGTACTCATCTACATCTTTTTTAGGACTGCCAAACTTCTCAGACTTCGCTATCTCCATCTCCAGCTGCTGTTTCCTGCGACTCTGCTCCATCTGTTTTCGGTAACTCTGTGTGTGATCGATGTCAATGCCAAGCTTCTCCTCAGCATGGCCTGTGTGCGGCTTCTCCTGGCCTGCTTTCTGCTCTGCTGGCTCATCACGGAGACGGCAGTGGTTTTTCCTGACGTCCTCCTTCTCGGGCCCTTGACTATCTAGGAGCTGAAGCTGTCTGGGCTGAGGCTTGGAGGGGACAGCTTTTTTGGGCGGGGTTTCTTGATTCTCCGCAGATCCGTGTGTTGGTTCTCCCAGGCCTGCGTGTCCATCTGAGCTGGGCCGAGAGCCAGGCCCTGTAGAGACAGCAGCAGGCTCCTGGCAGTCTTTGGGGCTAGGAGCTGAATTAAGTCTGTCCAGCTTTGTTTTTTTTGATTCCCTTTTAAGGATTTCTTTTCGCACAGGCTTTCTTTCCGACTCTCCTTCCCTTAGCAACACACCATCTCTCGGCATGTCAGGCTGCTGCTTTAAAAGCACTCGAGTGTCCTCCGTTTCGGGGCTGCTTTTCTTGACTTCTGGTTTTTGCTTTTCTGCTTTTAAGTTGGAATCAGCAAAGCGCCTTTTCCTTGCTTCCAGCTTCTCCAGGTCCAGCGCGCTGAGCTCAGGCGTCTGCTCAGGCTTGAGGTGCTTCCTGAGCTTAGGCCTGACCTCCTTATCTGCCGTCTCTGCATGGCCTGCGAGGGCCTTGTCCCTCAGCACCTTCCCTCGAGCAGACTCCACCTTTGAAGAGTCTGACTTGGCAGGCTCCCCCTGAGCAGCCTGGGATTTCTGATCCGGGGCTGAAGACTTAACGGTGTCGTGATCGAGCCTGGCTTTGAGCTTGTCCGTGGCCGGGTGGTCAATGACTTTCCCCTCCTTCTCTTTTACTCGAGTTAGAACCACACAAGGCATGAGCTCCAGGCGGTTCCTGGCTGGCCCTTCCCTGTCGACCCTGTCCCTGCTCACTCTGGCAGGAGGCCGGGTCTTCTCAGGGCTCTGCTCCCGGTCGTTCTCGGGCTCCGTCTCGGAAGACTGAGAACTGGGGGAATGAGCCTTGCCTTTTCGTTTCTGCCTGTCCGGCTTGTCCTTTTCTAACTTTTCCTTCCGAATTATTCGTCTCTCCCTCTCTATCCTCTCAGGATCAAAAGGTCGCTCTTTATCTGTCTTTTCATTTTTTGTATAGCGTTCTAGCCGAGCCTTTTCCAGTTTGTCATACCGTGGCGGGGACACCGAGCTACAGCTCCCACTTCGCTCCGAGGACCGGCGGTACAGCCTCCTCTCAGAGTCACTTGGCAATCTCTCTGAATGTGTAGGCGACACCCCAGGACTCTGTGGCCGACGCAAGTGCAGGGGACTCTGACTTCGCTCAATGGGCCTCCTCTCGTGGTCCCGGTCTGACTCAAATCGCTCCCGCTCTCGCTCCCGCTCTCTCTGCCTGTAGCTGTATTCCCGAATATCTTGGTCGTACGGGTCACTCCTGTACTCTCTGTACTCTCGAGGGTCGTCGTAGTACCGGGACTCATAGTACTCTCCTTGGTACGTTTCCCACTCCGAGTAAAACTCTCTCCCTCGAGCTGGATAGTCCCTCCTGGAGTCCTCAGGGTAGGTGCCTGGGGTGCGAACACTCTCATAGTACGTCCGATCCTGGCTGTACTCATAGGACCCTCTTCGTTCCTCTCTGCCAAATATCAGAAAGATTGCGTTAGCTCTTCTGTCCTCTCATGCCTTGCAGTCCCACCTCCGTAACCCCAGAACTAAAGGGGCAGAGGCAGGAAGACACTTAAGACTTGTTCCAAGTACACAAGCTCTGCAGCCTGTGGTGCAGCGACACCATCTTACACAAGATGTCTGAACCCTTTAGTCACTTGCCCAGCTGCAGGTGTTTAGCAGCAGCGCTCAAGCCAAATGAAGTGCTACGATGTAAAAGCTGGTGGCCTACATAAAACTCAAACGCAAAACTCCAGGGTTTCTCTCTGGACATCTGGCCTGGAACTCACTATTTAGACCAGGCTTGCTTCCAAATCACTGAAATCTCCTGCTTCTGCCTCTTAGAGTGCTAGGATTAAAGGCGAGGCAACCATGTTACACAGTTATAACATAAACTCAATAATCACTAATAAAGAACAATATTTAAGGAGACCTTGATTCCACTGTACTGTACAGTTAGGGTATATCACACTGTACCCAGTAAATATGTGTACTTATAAGAATTTTTAAAAAAGATTTAATTATTATGTATACAGTGCTTTGTCTACATGTACACCTGCACACCAGGAGAGGGCACCAGATCTCATTAAAGATGGTTGTGAGCCACCATGTGGTTGCTGGGAATTGAACTCAGGACCTTTGGAAGAGCAGCCAGTGCTCTTAACCTCTGAGCCATCTCTCCAGCCCCAATTGTATCAATTAAAGAAAATTTATTTTCAATGCTTTAGTCTCAGGGATGGAGAGGTAGCTTACAAGATAATATACTTATTATTCTTGCAAAAGAGCCAGCTTTAGTTCCTAAAACTCACATGGTAGCTCACAACCTTCTGTAACTCCAGTTCCAAGAGGAATTGATAGCCTCTTCTGACCTCCTCGAGTACCATACACACTTAGTACACAAACATTCATTAAGGCAAAGCACTCACATACGTAACAGGAAAATAAGGAAATCTTTAAAAAATGTTTATTTTGGGTGTGGTGGCGCACACCTTTCATCCCAGCATTCGGGAGGCAGAGGCAGGCTGATCTCTGGGTGTGTAGCCTGGTCTACAAAGCAAACTGCAGGCCAGCGGAGATCCTGTCTCCAAAAAACAAAAAGAAAACAAATGCATGTTTTGTTGCTGCTGGTGGTGGTGGTTCTCTGTTGAAGCTAAATAGGAAAACCCATTTGACCTTGTAAATGCATCCTGAAATCACTCTGGGGCAGTGTAAAGCAAATGCACTGACAGGGAGGAGCCCTGGCTTTCCCCCCACCATAAGCAATCCCATGACCTCAGAAACAAAGTTACCCGACAGAGGGATGTAGATTTATCTCAGTGGTAGTGCACTTGCCTAGTAATGTACAATCTTGAGTTCAGTGCCCAGCAGCAGGGAAACAAACAGATCACAAAAAAAAAAAAATGCCCAACCTTCAGTTACTGCCATGAAAACAAACAGAGGGCTGCCTCCCAGGGGAGGACGTGAAGACCAAATGGCACAGAGCTTTGTACATGGACAAGCTCTATGAAATTGGTGTGTGTGAGCCGGGCGTGGTGGTGCATGCCTATAAT
This sequence comes from Acomys minous, assembly GCF_964271855.1. Lineage (NCBI taxonomy): Eukaryota > Metazoa > Chordata > Mammalia > Rodentia > Muridae > Acomys > Acomys minous. Next base: position 118,163,782 of record NC_140487.1, read on the forward strand.
CCCAGCACTCGGGAGGCAGAGGCAGGTGGATCGCTGTGAGTTCGAGGCTAGCCTGGTCTACAAAGTGAGTCCAGGACAGCCAAGGCTACACAGAGCAGAGAGAGAGAGAGAGAGAGAGAGAGAGAGAGAGAGAGAGAGAGAAAGAGAGAGAAAGAGAGAGAGAGAGAGAGAGAGATGATCCTGAGCTGAATCATCAGAGTCAAGCATCTTTCTGACCTGAAATCACTTGCTCAGAGGGATGACAGCCTCTGAGGAATGCATTAGACACACAGAACATCTGAAAGCTCCCCCCATCTGCTTCCTATAGGAGAACACACCATTAGATAGAGATAAATAACCATGGAAATGAACTGAAGAACAAAGCCAGAAACAGATCATCGCTAAAATTAGTGAATCTTAGTGGTAATCCACTCAAGTAACGCCTACACTACATCACCCAGCCCTCATAAGACACTGCTTTTCAGAACTACTGAATGTACACAGAGAGGCGAAGCATCCAACACACACCGTCCCCTCACTCTCGGGTACAGTCTCTTTCAGAGCTGGTGTAATGACAGCAAACTCGGGCGAGAGCTCAGCTGGCACAGTGCTTGCCCCCAGGCGTACGCCTGCATTGGACTCCCAGTACCACTAAGTCAAGTGGAGCAGCATACATCTGCAACGCCAGCTCTCACGGGTGGAGACAGAACGCCACCAAGTTCAAGGTCATTCTTAGCTATGAAACAAGCCTTGGGCCAGCCTAGGCTATGAAGTTCCTGCCTCACAGAGACAATAAAACTACAACCAATCAGTTCAAACTGCTACTCTGGGAACTGGGATTGAGAACATTCTGTCCAAAGTGACATACTTGTACACGTATGTACACATGAGTATGTATGTACACACACACACACACACACTCACCCATGCGTGCTCTTTCTCTGATGGTGGGAAACGGCCCCTCACACTGGCTCTCTAGCTGAAGAGTTCGACATTTTCAGGGTTTTGCAATTTGGATTCTAATCTATTGATGAGAAACCATCAAAGCCTTAGCTTTCTGACGTTTGGAGTGGAGCAGTGGTGTCAGGTTTCACTTAAAAGCTCAAGAGTTCAGTGACTTAGAATCAGCAACTAGGAAATGCCTGCAAGAGGCACTGCTCACTATTTCAACACAACAAAGTGGGCCTGTGGGCACTGCAGCAGGGGATGGATGGGAGACATCTGATTCTTTTTCTTTCTTTTCTTTTCTTTCTTTCTTTCTTTTCTTTTTTTTTTTTTAAGTTTTTCGAGACAGGGTTTCTCTGTGTAGCCTTGGCTGTCCTGGACTCACTTTGTAGACCAGGCTGGCCTCGAACTCACAGGGATCCGCATGCCTCTGCCTCCTGAGTGCTGGGATTAAAGGCGTGCGCCACCACACCCAGCCTCCTTCATCCACTTTCAAACACAGTCCACTATGGGTGATCATGTGAGAATATTTTAATATATTGTATAATCAAAGAGAAGAAAAAAAATTGAACATGACATTACCATAACTAAAAAAATGGCTGACCTTCTGCACTGCCAAAATTACCAGTTTATAAATTATCTGACTTGCTCTACCTAAGAGTCAAACACTTTACAGCTCTTTGCAATACAAGGGTGCTCAGTGAAGACCGAGACAAGATAACCCAACCTACCTCTCTTCAACTACATAAAAACTAGATTTGTAAAAACAAACCTGTTTTCTATATGACAGGTTAAACACTGTGTTTACGGCGAACAGAAAAGTGCAAAAGAGAAAAATAAACTTTAAGGCCATATAAATTAGAAGTATAGTTATATTGGGAGATCTGCTGCCCATACCTTGGCCTACCAAGCACATAGTCCTGAGGTTCTTCTCCAAAGCTGGTAGTGCAGCATAAACAGAGAAACACCTACCTTCTCTCTGTTAGCATTTCATAGAAGTCTCTGATGTCTTGACCAGACTTCTCCATGCAGTGATAAAACGCAAGCTGGCTTTCCCGATTTGCAAAGTCCACCTAAAAAAATAAAAATTTCGGAGTTAGACCCATTACTATAGGATGAACATATTTAGGGCAAACATAAATAGTATTATAAAAGTAGTTTTTATAAAGAAAGAGAAGTTCAGATTTCAATTTTGTAAAGTTTTTTCAAGACAGGGTTTCTCTGTGTAGCCCTGGCTATCCTGAACTTATTTTGTATACCAGGCTAGCCTCGAACTCAGAGATCCACCTGCCTCTGTCAGCCAGTGCTAGGGGATTAAAGGTGTACAGCAAGTGACCAACTTCTAACTGGTCTAATTTGAGGCCCATTCCACAAGAGGGAGCCCAGGCCTGACACTGCCTGGATGACCAGAGACCTAGGGTATAAGCAAACATGACTGCTCTCTCCCCCATCAATGAAATAATTGCTAATGATAGTCTGCTCTACTCATATATGCCTAGTCAGTCATCACCAGAGCTGACGGGAACAGACGCAGAGACCCACAGCCTGCATGGTTCTGCACTAGGTACTCGGAACATTTATGGTTGTTGGCTTAGTGGTTTGTTTGTTTGTTTGTTTTGTTTTTTTTTTGGCCGCGGGGGGGGGGGGGGAGGCGCGGGGCAGACACGACACCTGATGGTGGGAATGGAAGCGTCTCTGATTCTTTTGCCTGCTCCTGGGACCCCTTTCCTCCTACTGGGTTGCCTCACCCAGCCTTGATGTGAGGGTTTGTACCTGGTCTTATGGCAGCTTATGTTATGTTTGGTGAAATCACTGGAGAAGGAGGGAGGGAAGGAATGAATCTGGGGGAGGGAAACTGGGAGGAATATAGAGAGAGGAAGCTGTGGTCAGGATGCACTGCATAAGAAAAGAAGAAATAAAATAAAAATAAAATGTGTGCTCTTCAATGCCTGGCCAATTTTGAAGTTTAAGACAAAAGAATTTTTTAAAACATAAAACTCTTAAATTCTATACAAATATTGACAGATACAATTTAAGGTCCCAGAACCCAATCAGAACTGAGAGGGCTGGTGAGGTGCAGTTCCCAAACTGAAGAGAGGCTAAACAGGGACCGGTCACAATCACAAGCTTGGGATCAGCCACACAATAAGACCCCCTGCCCCTATACACACACGTGCACGCACACAACACTTTTCCCCTTGACAACCGAACAAAGAACCAAAAAAGGGAGAAAAAAATAAAATGGAAACCAACTTCTACCAGGATTCTGAGTTTGTAAATGGCTGGGTCAACAACAAGCCATGTATAGATGGGCACTCTATGGTGCATGTAAGTTTGCTGGGACAGCCATTACAACAGGGCAGGGCTGCCCGGTTTGTGTCCTACTGTCAAAACATAATTGTATTTTAATCCAGTCATCAGTTCTTAAGTACATAATTATGCCAAACACCAATGAATATCCAGTTTTTTTTGGGGGGGGGGGGTTCGAGACAGGGTTTCTCTGTGTAGCCCTGGTTGTCCTGGACTCACTTTGTAGACCAGGCTGGCCTCGAACTCACAGCGATCCGCCTGCCTCTGCCTCCCGAGTGCTGGGATTAAAGGCGTGCACCACCACGCCCGGCTGAATATCCAGTTTTTAAACAAGCAATACCAGGAGAAAACACACATGCGCGCACACCACCACCACAGGCAGCTTCCTATTGGAAGCTGACTAACTAAATGTGCCACTAGCACATAGACACTGTAATGGGGAAAGGAGGGCTCTGCACCAAGGATACAGGTATGAGCCTGCCCATCAGGAGCCCAGGAGAAGGAGAAGTGCTTTGAAAAGAACTGTTAAGGAAGAATCTATGGCTAAGGGCATAAAAGACCTGTGTCCACAAACAGCAAGCATGAAAAACCTATTCTTTCCCCTAAAACTTGAAGTCAAATCCAATCATGCTTTCTAAACGACTCTCTGTGCTGGCAACCTACATATGTAGCTATGAAGAGAGATCTGATCAGACTTTTGCTTGGCTTCTGGTTTTTTGTTTTGTTGCTTTTGATCTTGGGGGCACATAATACTATGTGAACCGTCTGGCATTAAAGGCACATGCCACGTGCAGCCCTTGGCTCTTGTTAGTCACTGTGCACACCTTAATTTTATTGCCACCAATTTTCCTGCCCTTGGTCTCCTTGACAGCTGCTTGTGCATACTCAATCTCATTGTAGAGAACCAGAGCCATGCCTTTTAAGCGGTCAAACACCACCTGCAAAAAAATAAAACAACAACCAATTAAGGGCTTTATCTACTGCTGTGTGTGTCAGTCCCAACAAAATCCTAAGTCACAAGGATGCTACTGAAAAAGTATTTGTATTTGGATTATTCCAGAAAAATTCAGGCTTTTCCAGAAGAGGCATGTCTTTGTTGTTTCTCTGTGTAGCCTTGGCTGTCCTGGACTTGCTTTGCAGACCAGGTTGGCCTCGAACTCAGAAATCTGCCTGCCTCTGCCTCCCCAGTCCTGGGATTAAAGGCATGTGTCACCATGCCCTACCGAGGCATATCTTAATAAGCACACTAAGTTTTATGTGGAGAGACACTAAAATCACGGTATTGAGGCTTACGTACATTACACCTGTATTTTTCTATATTTTACTGTTTTTCATACTGACTTTACTATAAGGAGACCATAGGCTCAAAATAATGATAGGATAATGGAGTTGGGCCAGGGATCCTTTTCCTGAAGTTTGTGGGTGTGCTATTTAGCAAATATTAGATGGAAATTTTGCTGTATGAACATGTTAAATTCATAACACTCAAGCATAAATAAAATCTATGGCTACAACTCAATGATAGAGAATTTGCCTAGTACACCAAGACCCAAGGCTCCGTCCCCAGCATCAGAACAACTGAGTAAGAGCAAGAACTAGACTACATGTGGCTCAGATGTCCATTCTTCTCCCCTCCCCCGACCCCAGCCTGTGCTGTTGTTATGGTGCAGCCCAGGGCAGACCTGAGCTGTTGGCAATCCTCCTGCCTAAGCCTACCTACTGCTGAGATTACAGCCATGAGCCACCACGTCTGGAAACTAGACTGGCCTGTGTGTACCATAGAGTGTGTGTTGAGATCAAAGGACAAATTCAGGGGCCAGCCCTTCCCTTCCAACTTGTTTGAGATGGACTATTGTTTTTCTGCCACAAAGTACAAACCAGGCCCTATGGGTTTCTCAGGACTCTCTGCCTCCGCTTCCCGCCTTCCTGTAGGAGTGTAGGGTTACGATATTAATGCTATTTCTGGCTTTTATGTGGTTTCGAGGGGCTTGAACTCAGGTATTCATATTTGCATGGCAAGAAATGTTATCCCCTCAGCCAACTCTCTAACTCTAAACTCAATTTTCCTTTTATTAATACTGTGTGTTACATGCATGTTGTATGTGTGTGGGCAGGAACAGCACAAACCACATGCATACATTAAAGAACAACTTTATAGAGTTGGTTCTCTCCTTCTAACACACACACACACACACACACACACACACACACACACACACACACATCTGAGCGCTCTATCTGCATGTACACCTGCAGGCCAGATCTCACTGTAGATGGCAGTGCGCCACCATGTGGTTGCTGGGAATTGAACTCAGGATCTCTGGAGAGCAGCTGGTGCTCTTAGAACTCTGAATCATCTCTCTAGCTCTCACTCTACCTTTATGTGGGTTTTGTGAATCAAATTCAGGTTACTAGACTGTTTGCTAAACTCCTTTACCTGCTGAACCATCTTGCTGGCCCAGGACTATCTCATTTTCATGAAAGGAAATTATAAAAATCTCTAAGAAACAACCTACTTATTGTTTCTAAAGAAATCATCTTGTGGGGGCTGGAGAGCTGGCTCAGTGTTAAGAGCACTTTTTGTTTGTGCAAAGGACCCAAGTTTGACTCCCAGCACCGACATGGAAGCTCACCACTTCCTTAGGCACTAGGCACACGTGGTAGAGACAAATGTGTATGCAAAAAACACACATATTAATAAAATAAATATTTTTAAAAAATCATCTTGCCAGTATACTACAAATTTTTTAATTACCTTTTTAGGCTAAGTACATCTATGGGACAGTTATCACAACATCTTACAAACAGCTTTTCACAGCTATTTGAAACTATAACTTTAGGAGGGACTTTAAGTTTAAACTGGAATGTATTTTTTAAAAGTTTTATACCAGCTGGACAATGGTGGCACACACCTTTAAACCCAGCACTCAGGAGGCAGAGGAGGCAGATCTCTGAATTCGAGGCCAGCCTGGTCTACAGAGCTAGTTCCAGGACAACCAGAACTACACAGAGAAACCCTGTTTCAAAAACCTAAAATAAGGGCTGGAGAGATGGCTCAGTAGTTAAGGGCGTTGCTTGCTCTTCCAGAGGTCCTGAGTTCAATTCCTAGCAACCACGTGGTGGCTCACAACCACCTATAATGTTATCTGATGCCCTCTTCCTTAGGTAAAGCACTCATATACAGTAAATAAAATAAATAAATCTTTTTTTTTTAAATACTAACAGAATATATAGTTTTAAAAGTATAAATGAAAGTTGAATTAGCAAATTAAGTATGGAAGCCATTTAGATATTGTTTTCTTAATTTTTTCTAAATATTAAAGTATTTAATGTGACCATTTCTATTCAGTATATACTGGTTAACAACATACAGCTATTTAATTCGAAAGCCCACTAGTATATAACATTTTTTTGTTTTGCTTTCTGAGACAGGGTTTCTCTATGTAGCCTCGGCTGCCCTGGACTCTCTTTGTAGATCAAGCTGGCCTTGAACTCATAGATCTGCTTGCCTCCCCAAGTGCTGGGATTAAAGTGTGTCACCATGCCAAGCTGACAACTATTTTTATAAGACTTTCACTTTTTGAAAATGTGTAACAAATATCAGTATATGTCATAAGTAAGCAAAATATTTTTTATCCTATTTTATTCAGCTATATAGAAGGAGTTTCAAATTTCCCCAGAATTTTGTCTGTTGTCTGTTGGCTTTACTGTTGGTGACTTTGCAGTGCTGGTAACTAAGCCCAGGGCCCAACAGACCATTAATCTAAATTTAATTTTAAAAAAACCAAACCAACCTTTATGCATGTATATCTACATGTATGTGCACATATGTGTTGGTACCTGCAGAGCCCAAAAGAGTGTTGGATCCCTGGAGCTAGAGACTAAGGCAGGGCTGGGCCACCCAGAGTGAGTGTGGGGAACTGAACTTGCATCCTCCAAAAAAGCAGCAAGCACTGTTAAGCAGTGGGCATCTTAGCAGACCCAGTGAAGAGAATTCAAAGATGTAAAATATTAAAGAAAAGGAAAAGACAGCAAACAGAAAGTGAGACTGAACCACAGAATCCTAAGAAAACAGAATCAAAAGCAAGGGCCTACCTTTACCACAGGCCCGTATCGGCAGAAGTGTCGTGTTAAATACTGGTCGGACACGTTGGCAGAAAGCCCATCTAACCACACACAGTTTGTAGGCATGCTCTTCCCAAAACCCAGCTGAAATTAAAAGGGAAAATTCTATCACCACAGATGACAATTACTATTCAACTACAAAATTTTCGAAAACTAGCCTTCTATAGAAATGCTGAATCAATGTGTGTGTGCGTGTGCGCATGTGTGCTCAAACTCAGGAGGTTACCGAAGCTACTGAGCTATACTCTCGACTGCTCGGATCAATGTGTAAGTAGTTAGCATATAATTAACGAACAATCAAAAATGAGAACAGGACAGTGCTGCCTGGCCCTGAATGGACAAGGACACAAGGACGCCTGCCTCTGGCGTTAACTGTCCTTCTGTAGCCCTAAAATAATAAAACCTCCAAATCCTAAAGCAAACCATCCTGCACCAGCATAAGGATTCGTGCAAGTCACTTACCTTAAGGCGGTTATTTCCAAGGTACTCTCCGTCCATCTTCTTGATGGCCTTACACACACTGGCAATATCACAGTACTGCAGGAACGCGTACTGAGGGACTCCGTTCACTTTCTTAATATCAATGTCCTAAAAAAGCCAACCAGGGTCACTTAGCAATATGGCAACAAGAAATTAAGTCAGAAGAAGCCAAGTCCACATAGAGAGCTTTTTTCTGCAGGCCGGGTGGGTTCTCAGTCAGTCACTTCTTAGTTGGATCATCTATCTGACACACTGTAAACTGCTGGCATAAAGACCACATACCATGGAAGCCATGCCATGTGTGGCGCCTACAAAAGGGCAATTGTGTTGCAGCTCAAAAGTTAAAATCTACAGTGAGGAGAAATCAAAGAGAAGGTTGCCTACTTAGTGAAATGACAGCCAGCACTGTCAAGTCTTTTAAAGTAGAGTCAAACCCAGGCTTGTTCTTTAATGTCTAATAAACCAAAGTGGATGCCGGGGAGCAGTGGCACAGGCCTTTAATCTCAGCACTCGAGAGGCAGGAGTGAATCTCTGAACTTGAGGCCAGCCTGGTCTACAGAGCATGTTCCAGGACAGCCTGGGCTACACAGAGAAACCCTGTCTCAAAGCAACAACAACAACAACAACAAAAGAAAGAAGACAAGGTTTAGCAGCACATGCCTGTCATCCCCAGCACTCTGGAAGCAGGAGCTATTGGAAGTTCAAGGCCACCTTCGGCCACATACAACATTCAATGGCAGAGTAGGACACAGAGGACTCACCTCTTACTCTCTCTAGGGTTTATTAATTTTTATTTTAGGTATTATGGGTGTTTTGCCTGTATGCATGTCTGTGCACATGTGTGCAGTGCCTACAGATGCCAGAAGAGGGCACTGGATCCTTGGGAACTGTAATTATGGATGTCTGTGAGCTATCACGTAGGTACAGGAAATGAAAGCTGGGTCTTCTGCAGGAGCAGCCAATGCTCTGGAGCACTGATCTGTCTCCTCAGCCTCCATTCTTAAATACAACACACAGAAACAAAAACACCACAGCAATTTAAACAACCCACTGAAATTATAAAAGTATTTATTTCTTGCTGGGCATGGTGGCACACACCTTTAATCCCAGCACTCCAGAGGCAGAGGTAGGTGGATAGCTCTGAGTTCGAGGCCAGCCTGGTCTATAAAGTGACATTAGGACAACCAAGGTACACAGAGAAACCCTGTCTGGGGGAGGAGGGGAGGAAGGGGAGGCAGTCTTTAGGCGAACAGATGGCTCAGCAGGCACTTGCTCCTCTTGCAAGTTCAGCTCCCAGCACTCACTCCTGACAGCTCCTAACTGCCTTTAACTGCAGCTCCAAGGATCGCTGACACCTCTGGCCTCAGTGGCATCAGCACCGGCATGGACATCCACATAACTATACATCACAGTAAAATGCAAAACAGACAAACCCAAAAATCCATTTGGTCCAACTGGCCTGGAGCTCACTATGTAGACCAGGCTGGCCTAGAACTTACAGAGAGATCTGCCAGCCTCGTTACATAGCCAGACACTGTTGCAGATTCCTTAAAAGGGGGGCTGGAGTGATGACTTGCACTTAAGATCTGGCTGCTCTTGTAGAGAACCTGAGTTCAGTTTCTAGTGTGTTTACAGCAGCTCCCAGTCTCCAGGGAGCTCAGCGCTCTCCTCTGACCTCCACAGACGCCTGGCATGTACATGATGCAGACAGACATGCGGGCAAAACATGCACATACATACTCTCTCTCTTTATTTTTAAGAGTCTCAAAAAAATTTCTAATGGGAAGATGGGGAAACCAGGTTTCACACCTAGAATCCCAATACTTAGGAGTCAGGGAAAGGCTGTCAGCTCAACGTAAGCTTGAACTTTAAAACTGAATGGAGCAAAGGGGGGATTTCACAACGTCACACATCCTCATCCCCTCTATGCCCTGTGCCTACATCCCACAAAGATCCACAGCATTTTATCGCTAAAACAACATACCACAATTTCTCCAAAGCGCTGAAAGATGTTGCGAAGGTCGTGGTAAGTGGTTGTTTTCTCGAGGTTGCCAATAAAGAGCGTCCTTGTTGCTTTGGGATGGAACTCGTCTATCCTCTCATCCAAGGGCCGGAACTCATTTTCACTCTCTGTTTCTGTGGATGGAGCAGAGCAGGACAGGGCACTTAACACATTCTCTAATACAGAATTTACTTACTTGGGAATCTTAACAAACTGTCTGGTTCTGGGCTTGGTGGACAGGTATGGCAGGACTGTGATTTCAAGACCAGCCTTGCTACACCGTAGACACTGTCTTAGACAAACAAGGGAACACCAAAAACTGAAAATATCTCTCTGTCTCTCTGCCTGCCTGAGTAACGCCCACCCCACCCCCCCCCCACTTACTTAACAAGGTCTTTTGTGAGAGGGCTGGTTGGTTGGTCTGAGACAGGCTTTCACCAGCAGTCCCAAATGGCCTTCAACTCAGAGCTACTCTGGGGTTGTATATAGACCAGGCAGGCCTTGAACTCACTGATGTCAACCTGCCTCTGCCTTCTGAGTGCTTGGATTAAAGTTGTGGACCACCAGCACTGGTGCTCACTTACAGTGTGGGCGCGTGTGAACGGAGGTCAAGGGACACTTTGTGAGTAGGTTCTCTCCATTCACCTCTACACGGGCTCCAGGAATAAACTCGGGTCTCTACACAAGTGCCTCTTACCCTCTGGCCTTAGCACAGAGTATGAAACTATAATCTGGCTAGGCATGGTGACACACAACCGTAATCCTAGCACTCAGAAGGGAGAAGCAGGAGAGTTGAGAGTTCAAAGCCAGCCTGTGCCATACAGGGAGTACCAGGCAACTGTGGGCTGCACAGGACAACCCCATCTCAAAACAAAAACAAAAAAAAGCACACATACTCTACCATGAAAATACAACTCAGTAGAAAGCAGCTCCACTTCATTAACTAGTTTTACTTGCTTTCAAGATTCAACATTTCATGTTTACTACATTATATAGCAATTTAAATGTCTGCCTCAAGACTTCTAGAGGATGGAGGGGTGGCTCTGCAGTTAAGCACTGGCTGCTCTTGCAGAGGACCCAGGTTCAATTCCCAGCATCCATGGCAGCTCACAAATCATCCAGTTATAAGGGATACAATACCTTCTAGCTTCCTTCCATGGATACCAGGCACACACATAGTGCACATACACACATATGCAGATACAACATGCATACAGGTACAATACTGAAATAATTAATTTAAAGGCTTTCAAATATAAAAATAATTGTATGGAAAGTGACATTCGTGAGCTCTTTTCCCCGCTTGGTGTTCTGTAGTCCCCAGTGACATTCGAAAGGTTTCTATTTTTTATAATGAAAGCCTTGGCTTAACTTCTAATTTAATCACAGCCCTTTGCTCCACTTATTAATTCTGAGACACAGACAGTCAAGGTTTTGATGGTAATTATAGCTCGGCACCGCATGTTCTCTACTTTTAAAAATGTAAAACAAACCCATCAACAAGATAGGTAAATGGGCTGAGCTCAAAAGTAGAGCACTGTGTACCACGCACAAAGCCCTGAGCCCAATCCTAACACACAGAGACAGACACACGCACGCAATGAAGCCAGGCATTGGAGGGCAGGGGGCCGGCATTCTTATAACCCCAGCAGGTGGAGGCAGAAGAACAGGAGTCTAAGGCTAGCCTTTGCTACCTAGCAAGTTCAAGGCTAGCCTGGGCTCTATGAAACCCTCCCTTACACAAAATTAGCAAATTAAGAACTGAGCCTGGTGGCACGCATCTGTAATCCCAGAACTTGGGATGTGTAGGCAATGAATGTTGAATTTAAGATTGCTGAATTTAAGGTTGGCCTGGTTTACCTAAGAAGACTCGGTCTTAAAAGAACGAATAACAACCCAACTGTTCCTGAGTGCTACACAATAAGGTTAAAAGGCCTTATATAATAAACATCTTGATCTATCCTTATATGCTTAAAGATCAGAGTGCTATCACCTATGAACGTCCCTGAATTAGATCTGCACTACTTAACAACTGACTGATGTTTAAGACCCAATAGGTTAGGTGCACACTGCTTATTTCTCAGGTGGTCCTTACTCACCCCAAAGCAACCCAACAAGAAGCCCTGCCATCTGTGGTGATGCATGCTCCTAACCCAGCACTGCAGGGACTGAGGCATGAAAGCTGCCATGAGTTCAAGGTAAGTCTGGACTACACAGTGAGTTCTAGACTAGCACATGCTGCAGAATGGGACTGTCTCGAGAGAACAAGTCAGGGGCTGGAGAGATGGCTCAGAGGTTAAGAGCACTGGCTATTTTTCCAGAGGTCCTGAGTTCAATTCCCAGCAACCGCATGGTGGCTCACAACCATATATAATGTGATCTAATGCCTTCTTCTGGCGGGTAGGCACAGCACTGTATACATAATAAATAAATTAAACAAAACAAAAAGAACTCATGAGCTTTTCTTAGTTGAGTATAATTTGGGGCAGCTCATCTAAAACCGGTTGATAGAGAGAAAGCATTCACTGGAAAAAAAGATTTCCTCTGAATTCTGGTATGATGTACAATCTTGACTGTCAACTTGACAGAACTGGGTCGTCGTGGAAACAAATTTAGATGTCAGTGAGGACTTTTTGGAGCAGGTTAATGGAGGTGGAAGGTTGCCCTAAACCTCTGTGGCACCATCCATTCAGGTGCTGGTGCACAGGACTAGCCGCCCCATGCTCCCACTGCCTCCTCCTTACCCAAGATGGACTGGGGACCAGAAGTGAGCCAAAGTAAATCCTTTCCCACTTACAGTAACAGCAGACCCTGAATCCCATTATAAAACCATGTATACCTGACAATACACACTTTGCCAACGTTGTGTTTAATTTAATATACACACCATTTATATATTCATAGGAACAGTGTATGTTCCTTTTTAATCCAAGCAGATGGATATTCTAAGATTTACCATATACATGGGTTATAGATTCTATTCAAAGTCTTAGAAGTTCTTTTCTCAGATTCATAAACTCACTGTTGACTATTTCTATTAAATTGCACACAGTCTATTTAAACTGAGGCTTTCCAAATGTATGTTCAAATTCTCAATCGGTTAAGCTGTGGTGGGGCCAGTCCACTTTAAAACAAGCACTGCACAACTTCTGAAAGAGACAACACTGACCCAAGCCATATGACAGACCTCCAGCCTTACAGCCAGTGGGTCTTGTAGCAGGGCTCAAGCCAACAAAGTTGATTCCTTTTAGTTCTTGGGGGGAGGGGGGGGGAGAAGGGGGCCCTCTATTTCAACTCTGATCTTCACGTGGCCCTGGAGAGAGCTGCAGCGGCGATGTCCTCTTCTCAATACAGCTACTGAGTACGTACACCGCCCCCTCTCTGCTTTTCATTTCTTTGTAATGTTTTTGCTATGTGTGTGTGTGTGAGGATGCGTGCCATGTCTGTGAGCACCCCCAGGACACAAAAGGGTGCCGGAGCCCCTGTAACTGGAGTTGCAGGCGGTTGTAAGCTGGCTAATGTGGGTACTGAGAACCAAACCTGGGGCGTCTGCGAAAGCCTGCATGTTCTCTATCACACTAAGTAAACTTCAGAGGGTGGGGGGCTGAGCCTAACTTAAGCCTGCCAGGGTCCAGGCGCTGATCCTAAAACCCACTAACAAGACAGTCCAAATTCTGCAACAGTCACCTAGAATAGCAGATGTAATTTATGCTGAGCAACATACAAATGAGCCCCTCCAATGATAATAACATGGAGTTTGCTCCTAATGCAGAGCAATTCAGTTGTCATTCTTGGACCTCAATCAATTCCATCCTTTAGGGAAGGCTGGCTGCACAGATGGCCTGAAGCTACACTCGAGGCTCTACAAGGTGCGGGAAGCTCCACTACAGAAGCAGAGCACCCAGCACTCCCACCCGAACCAACCCGCTGTGCTTCACACTAAGGGGACTGAAGAACTCGGCTAAGACACCGCGCCTTAACAAATGAAACCAGGACCATGCCCTCGCTGACTTACCCCTCACAAGCTGGACTGAAATGAGTGGTAGGATTTCTAACTGACCCGTGGTCCCTGGTCTTACCTGGCCCTATCCATGCAGTCACCTCGATCTGCATGCCAAAGAAAAGCTTTCCCTTTGATGCGGTCAGTGCTTTTTCTTGGTCCTCTTGCTGCCGAAAGAACACCAGGCCGTACCTCTCCTCGGAGGCCCCATGGATCTGCACTGAAGTCACCTTGCCAAACTTCTTAAATTCATGGAAAAGGCCATCTTTAAGGCTTGTATCTATACAGCCAAACAAAAACAAGCAAATTTTTCTCATGTTATCTACAACCCCACACCAGACTAATTCTCCCAAACCAGAATACTTAATCTAGGAAAATACCTATGCAAAAGCAACATGTTTTGTCTGTATCTGTGATTTATGTACATGTAAATGTGTAAACATTGCCCATATGTAAGATGCTGTTTGACACACTAGGAAGCAAACTAGAGGACAGAGCCTGCCGCTCTGCAGCTTCCATGGGCGGCACGCCTGTTTCTCTGAGCTCCATCTTTTCAGGATGCATCCTAAGCTTGCTCTCCATGAGCCTCTTTCCTCACTGTGTGCAACCACGCAGCTGCTTATGAACCACTCCATGCTGACCTGCCTACTTCCTCAAGGCCTGACTTCTCTGCTCCTTTCCTCCTCCTCTGCAGAGAAGGGCCTTGCCTTCCCTGTCTTTCCTCAATGGTTAGGAAGCCACACCCTGTTACAGCAGTCACCTGCATGGCATCAAGTTCTAAGGAGCCACAGTCTCTGTGGGCAGCATTCACAGAAAACTTTACCTGTAGAGCGGACTGGAAGATTCTGAACTTTGATCCCAAAACTTTTCCGGGGCTCATCTTTTTCAAGAGACGAAAGCAGCTGGGAAGTGGGCGCGGGGACTGCAGCAGACTGAACTGAGCGGGCTGGAGAGTCGTCACTGGAGGTGCTGCTGGAGTCAGTACTGCAGAACAGCAAAAACAACAACCAAAACACAAGACCAACAGACATTAGTGTAAAGACAGACAGATACTACACGCAACAGTGATGATCAGCTAACAGGGCCGCTCTGAGGCTGAGGTTTCTGGGGTCCACACTGTGTGTGTTTCACACTCAGCCCTCAGAGAGGAGAAGGCAGTTCACACTGACATGAGGCCGGAAAGAAAAGTAGCATTCTTTCACCAACACGGGGCACCAAAGGCAACTGCAACGTTTACAACTGACCTCAATTTTCCCCTAGTCCAGTGAGAGCAGCAGGCAGGCGCACTGCATCTAGAACCCTACATCCTAGAGGCTGCGGCACTAAGACTTTACTTCAAAAAAGCAAACAAGCCAGGCATGGTGGCACATGCCTGTAGGAGGCAGGCAGATGGATGTGAGTTCAAGGCCAGCCTGGTCTACAAAGTGAGTCCAGGACAAAAAGGCTACACAAAGAAACCCTGTCTCGAGGAAAAAAAAAAAAAAAGAAGAAGAAGAAGAAGAAAGAAAGAAAAGAAAAGAAACGCATTGCCACAAGCAATTCCTTTAGAATACCAACAATAACTGTAACAGAACAGTGAGATTTGGTTCTGGAGTCACAGATAAGGGTCTTAATGTCGGTACAGAAACTCTGTGTATTCCCTAGACAGACCACTTAACCTCTTGCTGAGTTCACAGCGATGTCAAACACAGAATAGTCATCTTTCAAGCCACACTACACACAGCCTCAAGATAGCAGCATACAGTACTTCACGCATAGCGAGCAGTGGCGGCACACACCTTTAACCCCAACACTCTGTGAATTCGGGTCAGCCTGGTCTACAGAGCGAGTTCTAGGACAGGCAGAACTAAAGAGAGAAACCCTGTCTCAAATTTCATGCATGAAACAACGCTTCATAACACAAAAGTTTTCTACATGTGATGTCATCTGGTTTCAGGTTTTTGGACATTCCAAGTTTGGATTTCAAATTAGGGATGCATTAACCGTTTCAAAGTGTAGTGCCTAACACGCTCTTTCAGATCATTTTGGTTTCTAGAATCTTGAGTGACTAATGATGAAGTACACTGTCTTGTTTTAGTCTTGTTAGCTTGGCTTCTCTGTGGGAAGTGACAGGTGATTTTTTGGTTTTGGTTTTTGGTTTGGTTTTTTGGTTTTTGAAGACAGGGACAGGGTTTCTCTATTCTGGGTTCACTTTGTAGACCAGGCTGGCCTCGAACTCACAGCAATCCTCCTGCCTTTGCCTCCCCGAGTGCTGGGATTAACAGTGTGCCCAGGTGAGAGTTCTTTCCCTTTTCTTTCTTTTTTTAAAACTATGATTTATTTATTTTATGTGCATTGGTGTTTTGCCAGAATGTGTGTCTGTGTGAGGGTGTTGGATGTGAGGGTGTAACTCCCCGGAACTGGAGTTGGGTGCTGGGAACTGAACCCAGGTCCTCTGGAATAGCAAGTAGCCAGTGCTTTTAACCACTGAGCTATCTCTTCAGACCTATAACTGACATTTCAAAGATTATTCTTATTTCTATTTAGTGTATGTTGCACCAGCACATCTATGCTACATGTGTGCAGGTGCCTGAGAGGGCCAGGAAAGAGTGACAGATCTCTCAAAGCTACAGGGAACTGTGCACTGTGCAATGAGTGTGCTAGGAACAGGATTTGAGTCCTTTGCAGGAACAGCCAATTCTCCTGTTGCTGAACCGTCTTCTCCTCAGCCCAGTGATGGCTACTGTTGGTTGTCATTTGACTACATCTGCATTTAACCAAAGTCCAAAAACAGGGGGCACACCTGTGAGGGGTTTTTGCTTAGTTTGCAGTAGAAAGGCTCACTTTTAATCCAGATAGTGAAGCAGGAAGCTGCGCCTTTAGCCCAGGCCACAGCTTCTGCTGGAGACCTGCTATCCAGGCGTATGGACGTGGAAGGAGGAAGTTGTTGCCTTTGTCGGCTTGCTTTTGCCTCGCTAGCAAGTCCGTTCCTTCACTGGCGTTAGAGCCTGCTTCTTCAGGATTCCAGCATCTATTGAAGGCCTGCTGAGACAGCTAGCCTCGAGGACTAAGCAACTTCTGGATTTTTGAACTTCACCACTAGCTATTGTTGGATTAGCTGAACTGCAGCCTATAAAATCATTCTAATAAATCCTCTTTCTATATAGAGAGATTCGTTCTGTGTATTCTGTCACTCTAGAAAATGCTGACTAATACAGCCCCTGAATGAGATATTTCAATTTGTGAGCCAGCACAGTTGCGCACGCCTATAATCCCAGCACTCAGGGAGGCAGAGGCAGGCGATCACTGTGAATTCGAAACCAGCCTGTTCTACAAAGCAAATCCAGGACAGGCTAGGCTACACAGAGGAGCCCTGTCTCAGAAATAAGTGAATAAATGAATGTGGTGGCACAGTAATGGGTGAATGTGTTGATGGGGGCTGTACTGCTGGCATTTGGGAGACTTGAGAAGGATCAGAGGACCTGGGTGGAGAGCTAGTGCCACTTGGAAGGCTGAGTCAAGAAAGTGGAAAGCTCAAGGCCAGCTTGGGCTACATTACTCTATATCAGCAAACAATCAGAATATAAAGAATTTGGAGCCTTCTGTGCAGATGTTGGGCAGGTGGAACAGCGCAGTCACTGGGACAAAGTGTATGGCAGTTCCCCCCAAACTCAACATTGCATAATCCAACATTTCCACTGTGTACACATACCCCAAAAACCTGGAATAGAGAGACTCCTCCTGGGCATTTGTGCACCCACACTCAACACGTTCCGCAGTCAAGAAATGGGAGCTCAAAACCAAGTGCAAGACAGATGAATGGGTTCACAAACTGTAGTGTGTAGTAGGGCATGCGCAGTCCTACCGCTGCTGTGCAGCCTAAAGGAGGAAGTGAATTAGGCCTGACACATACTATGATATGAAGAACCTAGAAGACACTGTGCTAAGTGAAAGAAGTCAGACACAAAAGCACATTTATGATTTTAGACACTGAGAGTAGTCAAAGTTGTAGGCAGATAACAGAACAGCTAATTCCAGCAGCTGGGGGAAGGACAAGTGGGGGATCCAGTGTATGAGCACACACATGCACATGTACCCACATCTGCTTTCCTCAATTGTTTTTCACCTTACTTTTTGAGACAGGTCTCTCGCTGCAGCCAGGAGCTTGCTGGTTCTGCTACAGTGGCTGGCCAGCAAGCCCTAGGGATCCTGCTTCCACACGCACCCTGGCCTGTCTTTTACATGGGTGCTGGGGATCAAAACCAGGGGCCTCATGCTGGGATCAAGCTGAGTCACTGCCCCAGCCCAGAAACTGTTTTCAAAAGATGCTACCTTTAAGAGTCAGTTTGAACACTGGAGAGGGGGCTCAGCAATTAAGAGTGTTCTTGAAGAGGACCTGGGTTCAAGCACCTCTAAGTTCAGTTCCAGAGGATCCGATGACCCCTTCTGACCTCCCTGAGTACTAGGCACATCTAGTGTGCAGGCACACACTGACAAAAGAACCATACATGTAAAATAAAATAAATGAATCCAAAAACTTTTAAGTATTTCAGTTTGGAAAGGCAGGAAGGATCTGGAGACAGGAACGCAGAATACTTACTGCCACAGAATGGGGGTGGGGGTGGGGAGACACTTTGGGTGTCTGAAATGGAGAATGTTCTCTTATTTACCGTCCCCAGACAACCTATACAGCAAGAGTTCCCTTTGTTTCTTTTGGTTTGGTTTGGTTTTTTGAGACAAGGTATCTCTGTGTAGCCTTGACTGTCCTGGACTCCCTTTGTAGACCAGGCTGGCCTCGAACTCACAGCGATCCGCCTGCCTCTGCCTCCCAAGGGCTGGGATTAAAGGCGTGCGCCACCAGCACCAGGCCTTTTTGTTTCTTAAGAATGTAAGTAGCTCCTACTGCTTTTTAGCCATAGTCTCAAGGGGTCTCACAACTGTCTTCCAGGTAAGTTTCTTTAGAATGATCACTTCTCTGAGTCACCTGACTCAGCAGAGCAAGGAAAACCAGAGCAGCAAGGAGGCCTGCATGACTGGAATGAAAAATGAAGACCTTACTAAGGAGAAAGGGACACACCAGAAGACAAGAACTGCGTTTTTATCAAGAAGCAGGTACAGCAGCCATCTGAAAAGGAAGTGATTAAGCTAGAGAAAAACTCTCAGAAAAGCAAAACTGTCAGTCAAGCAAAAAAACTAACACCCTGCAACAATTCTTGCTGACAGAGACAAACAGTAACTAACAATTCACCCTAGAGCGAAGGATTTTGTGCTTTTAACAGGTGGTGGGGGTGGGGGGTGGGGGGGACAGGGCACACAACTCTGGGGCTCACATATGCTGAGCCAGTTCCAGACCCTGAACTACATCCCCAGCTCCCAGTTCAGAGACTGTGGACAGGGTTTCTCTGTGTAGCCCTGGCTGTCCTGGATTTGTAGACCAAGCTGTCCTCGAACTCACAGTGATCTGCTTGCCTCTGCCTCATGAGTGCTGAGATTGATTATAGGTGTGCGCCACCGTACCCAATCCCAGCACTCGGAAGGCAGAGGCAGGTCGATCGGATTGCTGTGAGTTTGAGGGCAGCCTGGTCTCCAAAGTGAGTACCAGGACAGCCAGGGTTATACAGAGAAACCCTGTCTCGAAAAACCAAAAAACAAAAACAAATAGATTAAAAAATAATTTTAAAAAGTGTCTGACGTTGGGAGGATACAAGGGATGGGATAACCATTGAGATGTAACAAGAATAAATTAATAAAAAAAATTTTTTAAAAAGGGTCTGACGTTAGCAGAAAATGCTATTTAAAACTGAGTGTGTAATGAGCACTCAGAGTTTACCCATGACTTCACTCTTCAGAGCACAGTGACAGTTGCAGCTGGTTTTTAAAGCGTATGATTATCTTTGGAAGTTACGTAAAATATAGCAATGGTTCAACACCAAGTGCTGGGTAATAAGCAGCCAAGCATAATCTTAGCACAAGAAGCTGAGTTCAGTGAAGCTCAGCAACAGAGCACTTGCCTGAACTAGTTAAGAACCTAATTTTAACCTCTATCAACAAAAGACAAAAGGATGAGATGAGATGAGATGTTCTTCTCTAAGTCTAAGCACCGACACTGAGCTCAGGGCTGCTGTGTGCTAGGGGAACATTCTACCGCTAAGCCATCACCCCAGCCTCCCACATGCACCTTTTCAAGTGTAATTAAGCTGCCCAGGCTGGCCTTGAACTTCCTATATACATAGGCAGACCACTAGATCTTCTGCCTTAGCCTTCCAAACTGCTAGAACCATCGGCCCTCCCCATCAGGCAGAGAGAGAGAGAGAGAGAGAGAGAGAGAGAGAGAGAGAGAGAGAGAGAGAGAGAGAGAGAGACACCAAGGTGAGTGAATCTTCAAATTATGCCAAATGAAATAAGATGGATGAAAAAGCACAAATGGGAGTACTGGTGGCACACACCTTTAATCCCAGCACTCAGGAAGCAGACAGGCGGATCACTGTCAATTTAACGCCAGCCTACTCTACAGACTGAGTTCCAAGAGAGCCAGAGCTACATAGAAAACCCCTGTCTCAAAAAATGATGGATGGATGGGTGGGTGGTCTGTTTCATTTGTGTGAGCATGGGTGTTTCCCTTCTACAAACTGCCTTTACCTTTATTGTTTGGGATTAAAGGCATGTGCCACCACACTTGGACCTAACTTTTTCTTTACCTGAAACTTGTTCTATACAAGGCTGGCTTTGAACTCAGATCTTATTGCCTGTATCCTGGATTAAAGGCATGTTTGTATTCCAGCTGGATCACACAGACCTAGAAGGTCTTTGGATGTGGTCTTTGCCAGAGCAGCCATGTTCTGAATTAACATTCCTCTACAACTCTCTGCTCTTTTTTAAAAGTTGATCTATTTATTTAATGTGTATAGATATTCTGCCTGCATGTGTACCTGGTGCCTGCCGAAGGAAACCAGAAATGGTGTTAAACCCGCTGGAGCTGAAGTTACAGACGGTTTAAGCCACCACATGGGTGCTAGAAACTGAGCCCAGGTCCCCTAGAAGAGCAGCCAATGCCCTTAACCCCTGAGCCATCTCCCCAGTCCCTCCACCTCACTTTGTAAGGCAGGGTCTCTCGCTGGATCCAGAGTTTACCTCAATTAAGCTGGCTGACCACAAGCCCAGGGATCCTTCAGTCTCTAACTTTCAGAGCTTTTTTTTTTTTTTTTTACAAATGGTTAAACTACCAAAACCTCTACGACCGAATACTACTACTGTCTGGAGGGGGGGCGGGGATAGAAGGGGTGCTGTTTTTTTTTGTTTTTGTTTTTTTGGGTCCTAATATGATCAGATTGTGCCTCAGAGTACAAAATGCAGTGGGTAAAGTAAAAAACTTTTTGCAAACAGTCTTACTTTTAGGAGACAGACAACCTCGGCCTGGAATACTTTCAGTTTACATTCCAAAGAGGATGAGCCCAAGTAGTTGTCACAGGCCAGCAATTCCTTTTCAGATTCAGAAAGCAGATCACAGGCACAGAGCATGGCACAGCACCTGCCTGGCCTGCATGAGGCCTCAGGTTCCCTCCCAATACCCTGTGGGCACTTGCACGTGTAGGTGCACACAGGTGTGTGCGTGTGAGCCTGCGTTTCTGTGCACACACATGTGCTTTTTCAGAAAACCTCCGTCTCAGGTAACCTTTAAAGCAAAAGAACCAAATAAAGTCCACTATGGTGGAGTACACTTATAATTCAAGCTATCAGAAAGCTAAGGCAAGAGCACTGTTGGAGCGCAGCATGGTCTAAACAGCAAGACTGCCTCACGCAAGGATTTTTTAAAATGTTACAAACGCATCAAGCACAACTGCTCTCTCCATCGTCAACCAAGTCCGCCTGAAGAACCTAGAAAGCCCTCTTCACAGCACAGCATTACAGCATCCGAAGGGTGCCGAGGTCGGTGCATCCGAGGGGCACAGTAAAGAAACTACCGACAGGATTGCTCCATGGCATGCTTAGGGTTTTTATAGTAGAGATGAAAGAGAGAGGAGCCAGAGGCATCTGGAAGAGTCCAGAGCAGAATGAGAAAAGGGAAGACTGATCACAGCGTCTGTCAGAAAAGGGAGAAGAGCAGCAGGTGGAGAACAGAAAGAATGTCGCGAGAGGGGCTGAGGATGGCTGGGGAGAGATGGCCATGGGAGCTGTGAAGTGTAGGACGTACTTGTGAACAGGGACGGTGGGAGCCTGGAGGCCAGCCTGGACCCTGAGATGCTGCCAGGCGACACAAGTGTATGTTAACCGGGGACTCTTATGTCTCTTGGCCAGGGACTGCTTTTTGGTGCTTCTCGGCAGCTTCACGGGCTCTCGAGGGATGCTGACCAGAACTCCTCCTGTAGCCCAGGCTGAGCTCGTTTCTGGAGTTTGGGGAATTGGGAGTTTCCTTTGGACTTGGCAGCCAGGAGACCGATGAGAAAGTCAATAATGTTACAGTGGGATTTGCTTACTCACTTAACTGTGAAATATGTAAGATCAACTAAAATACTTAGAAAGGTATGAACCAAGACAGCACACCATCAGCGAGAATACGGGAGGGCTTTGTTTTAGGGGCTGTTTTGGGAGCTTGTCTTTTTGCTTTGCTTTGCAACAAGGTCTGCCTTAGCTCTTGCTCTATTGCTGCAATGAAACAGCATAAGCAAGGCAACTTATGAAAGGGAGCGCTGACTTGGGCCTGCTTGCAGTTTCAGAAGGTTAGTCCACAACAGGGCGGGAAGTGTGTCAGCACGTGTGTGCCAGTGACGCAGCAGCAGCCGAGAGATGAAGTAGGCCTGCTGTGGGTTTTTGAAACCGCAAAGCCCACGCCCAGTAGGATGCCTCCTCCAGCAAGGCCACGCCTCCTCCCCCTCCCCAAACAGTTCAACTAACTAGAGACTAAGCGTTTTAAACACATGAGGACCACGGTGGGCACTGTTCTCATTCAAATCGCCAAACTTTACTATGTAATCCTGACTGGCCTCATAGAACTCGTAGAGATGCACCTGCCCCTGCCTGTTAGGTGCTAGTTGCCACAACCCATCTTTTTTTTTTTTTTTTTTAAATATCCAGGATCTCATCCTGCAGCTTAGGCTGGCCTTGAATGAGATCTCCTTCCTTAGGCCCTTGAGTGCAATGATTCCAGAGGCTGGCCATCACTGTGTCCAGCAAAATGTGTGGGTTTTAATTCAAAATAAAATCCCAACTGGATATAACTGATGGGACCTATATCAATGCCTAAGTCAATATACTTTGAGGGTTTGTTCTTTTCCATGTAACTTTGGTGCTGACTCTGCCTCCTATCCAGAACAAGAGAGAAGCTTGTTAGTGCCTACTTTTGAACAGTCTTTTAAGGCAGTCTCAAGCCCAAGCGGTTTGAAAAGCATTTTATCCAGAGACAGCTTGGCTTTCTACAACTTGGGGGCACTGGTTTATTTTTAAGTGTCTACAAATTATAAGAAACTTCAGCCTTCAGAAACCATTTCTTCAGAATTTTCACCCAAAGACACAGAGCAATCCTGCAAAATGGCTGCAAGCACTGTGACACAGCGCATTCAAAAGCAGCATCCTTGCTGAAAATAAGGACACACCATGGACCTCTCAGTTTTGATACTCTGAATCATGTTATGGAGTTGCACAGCCAAGTCCACTGTGTGTGCGCGGGCACATAGTAAGAGCCTCTGCTGAAGACATTAGTCACTGCTTTAACATTAACCTTCATTAACCTTCTTTTCCATATTGACAGTGAAGTTAGCCAGGTGTGTGGCCCAGAGGTGAAGCCAGGAAGGAGCCTGGAGAGCTCCTCAGTGGTAAACAGCCCCTGCTTGAGGACTTCCAGACTAGTGTAAGCCAGGAATCCTGCAAACAATCCTACCTAACTCCTGCTCCAAGGAGTCTGATGACCTCCTCTAGCCTCCAAGCAAACAGGAATACAAACACAAACACAAACACAAACACACACACACACTCGGCCAGGTCTAAGATGAGAGTGAAAAAAAAGGAGATGGGGGAGGACTAAGGATACAGTTTAGTGGTGAATCCTGTTCAGCAAGTATTAATTCTTAGTTTCCATCCCCATCAGTAAAAAGAACAAAGTAGAAGCTGAAGAGATGGCTCAGAGGTTAAGAACACTGACTGCTTTTCTAGAGGTCCTGAGTTTAATTCCCAGCAACCACATGGTGCCTCACAACCATCTATAATGTGATCTGATGCCCTCTTCTGGTGTGCAGGTGTACATGCAGGCAGAGCACTGTTTACATAATAATAAATAAATAAATCTTAAAAAAAAAAAAAAAGCACCTTTTCTAGAGGACCCAGGTTTAATCCCCAGCAGCCACATGGCAGCTCACAACTATTTATAACTCCAAGATCTGACACCCTCACATGGGGACATACATGCAGGCAAAACACCAATGCACATAAGATAAAAATAAATACTTTTGGGGGGTGGGGGAGGTTCTGAGACAGGGTTTCTCTGTGTAGCCTTGGCTGTCCTGGACTCACTTTGTAGACCAGGCTGGCTTTGAACTCGCAGTGATCCACCTGCCTCTGCCTCCCAAGTACTGGGCTTAAAGGCGTGCGCCACCATGCCCAGCAATAAATAATTTTTTAAAAAGAAAAAGATGTCAAAGGTGAGAGCCAGTCTTCTCACGCCTACAGTTCAACACACAGGAGGTGGAAGAGGGACAAAGGCCAGAATTTCTAGGAAATCTTCCAGAAAGTGGAAGCCAGCCTGAGCTACTTGAGACCCTATATCAAAAGTAGAACAAGGGGCTGGAGAGATGGCTCAGGTTAAGAGCAGCGTCCGCTCTTCCAAAGGTCCTGAGTTCAATTCCTAGCAACCACATGGTGGCTCACAACCATCTACAATGAGATCAGGTGCCCTCTTCTGGCCTGCCGGCACACATGTGCGCAGAATACTGTACAAATAATACATATTTTTTCTTTAAAGTAGAAGAAGGTAGAACACGCTGGGTGGGCATGGAACAGTTTGATGCCAGCACTCAGAGGCAGAGGCAGGTGGATCTCTGAGTTCGAAGGTCAGCCTGGTCTAGAGAGTAAACCAGAACAGCCAGGGGCACACAGTAAGTCCTGTCTCAAAAACTACAAACAACAAAAACATTTACATCAAAGTTAAACCCTAACTTGTTTTAATCTCTTTCAATCTAACCGAAACCAATCCCAGCACAATCCAAGGAAAATAGCAGAAAGCCAGGGGCGCCAGTCACCAGCTCGGTGGGATGGGAAGGGGGAGGTGGGGTGGAGACAGACAGACAACAGTGACACCTCTCAGGAACTAGGGCTCAGGACAGTAGCTGGAGTGAAGGGGCAAGAGGACTGAGCACTGCCATGCCTTGCCCGGGCCCTGCCTCCATAAGCACAACCACAACCACCAGGCCAGCCTAAGGCAGCAGCCTCCGCCCCCTGCGCCCAGCAACAAGGCCACAAACAAGGCAAATGCTGGCAAAACAAGGAAGCCTCCAGGAGGTGGCAAACAGCCAACTCAAACCGGATAATTCCAGTTCAGGCTGGTTTAAAGAAACAACACACAGTTCCTAGCTTCCCAAACAAAATTCGGCCACAAACTGGGGATCCTTTTCACCAATGGCAGAAGAAACCTGGGTTAGCCTAGCACCTGATCCCCAAACCGAACACCTAGTCTTCTGGCCTTGGCACCACCAGAAACTACACACACACACAAACAGAAACACACACACCACCAGAAACTACACACACACACACACACACACACACACACACACACACACACACACACCACGTGCGTACATCTTTTCAGCGTTATTAAAATTCTAGGCTTGACAGTGTTTCTGGGAAACCAGCCAGGAAACGGACCTGCTCCCACATCCCCACAATCAGACCTGTGCAGGCCCACCAGAACCATCAGTAAGCAGCCACTTTTCCGATTCCACACTTAAAGCCTGCCCCGCCCCGCCCCGCCCCGCCCCCTCCAGCCCAGCAGTGCTCATAGCCTTAAGACGCAAGGTTGTGTGACACTGGACAAAGCAAAGCAAGCAGCAGCCAAAAAAGGAACACTTGCAAAACAGGGCTCTGCAGTGACCTCTGCAGGCTGCCACCAAGGGGAATGCAGAAATCCCGCAGTGTTCTTTCTCACCAGAACAGCTACTAAAATACATTCCACCTTTAAACAGCCCTAAATACATAAAGCAGAATGTGCAAACGTGCTCAGGGAAGATTATGTTTATGGTTTGGGAGGCGTTTTAGGACGTGAGGGATTGCTGTGCTATATAGGTCTGGCCACTGACTACCATTTCTGAGGATAACTGAGGAAAATCTGGATATGACACTTTAAAGAGGCTGAGTAACTAGTGGGTAAACGCCATTAACCATCAGCTGACTTTTACTGGATTCCATCACAAACAGTAGGAAATTACAAACTAGAGATTTCATCTACTAGCTAGCAGGACTGGCCCACAGTAAAGATTGCAGTTTTGCCATTAGCAGATGTTTCTCCTGCGCTATCTTTTGAACCCTTGGATAAGCTCAAGCAGCACAGGTAAAGCGATGCAGCACCTTACTTAGGCTTACACAAGAATGCAAACAGTTGTACTTTAGGTGAAAACAAGGGCCACAAGACAAAACAAGAACCATCGTCCCTGAGAGGCTGTACTGGTTAGGGCGGAACGTACGGGGAGAGCATGTGCCAGGGCCTGGGTTCCACACCCAGCATCTCCATCTCAAAATCCCCTATGGCTTTCATTTTGGACACTGGGTGCTCTAAGTCAAATCCTTTACTCCAAACCTTTCTGGATTCCCCAAAGAATATTTATTTTTTATCTCAAAAAAGCAATATAAACCTAACTGCTGACTTTCACAAATTCACATCTATATATTTCTTTTTAAACTTACAGGAGTCTGTTTTAATGGTCTCTTAACACAGGCATCTTTCTCTATACCACTCAAATGAAAAAATAAAAATAAAAAATAACCTTCCAATCTAAGCAATTCATCTTAATCTGATTTTTTATTATTTTTGTTGTTTTGGTTTTGGATACAAGGTCTCACCATGTAGACCAGGCTGGCCTGCCTCTGCCTCCAGTGTGCAGCAAGACACTTTTACTTTATATGAAAGCTGTTCCCACATGTGGTACTTTCTAGTAAATTACATATTATCATAGCAAACTGCATAAGCAGGTAATAAAATGAGTATTCATATAAACTATAATGGTACATGCCCTATGAAAATTCCATAACAAAACACATTACTTTAACTTAAACACATCTCAACAAGCCCAGTATGGTGGCATGCACCCTCACTCCTCACACACAAGAGGCAGGGGTACTGCAAAATCCTCTCAAAACAAAAAAACAGAACAAGAGTCAGTGCGCTGACAGTCAAGGGCTTGCTGAGCAAGCCTGTGAGCTGTAGCTTCCATCTTAGAGTTAGGCCTGCATCACCAGAGAGCGTGAGCTGGGGACAGGAGAAACCCGGCAAGCTATGGGGCTTGCCTGCCTGCTTGGCAGGGGCAATAGGGAACAAAAGACCTTGCCTCAAAACAAGATGGAGGGCAGGACAGACATGTTCACTGAGGCAGGGATGTACCTGCACGCAGGCACGCGTATGCACGCACAGTAAGAATTTACAAAGCATTCATTCTCCTAATTAACACTTTAAAAAGTATACTTAAAAAAGCAAAACAAAGGTGTCAGCCGACACAGACCACATAACCAACCCCAGGGTTCCCTCACTCGTTCTTTCAAACCCTGCAAGTGGCAGCAACTTCAAGTGTTTCTATTTGAACTGAAGGGAAACCGTCTTTCACAACTTCCATCAGTGAACTGCCAGAGCTTGTAAGATTAAAACCTCTTTTGCAAAAGCTACTCACGATCTGTGCAGAGCATGCAGATGCTCACAAAGCCATGCAGACTTGATCTTCAGAGGTAAACAAGAGCTCACTAACAGGGACGTTTCTTTTGTTTTTTTGACACTACATAGGCCAGGCTGGCCTTGAACTTAAGCTGCTTCAGCCTCCAAAGTCCTGGGATTACATCTTATTAGCATTTTAAGTGTCTTTTTTGTTTTGGTGTGGTTTGGTTTCTCTGTATAGCCAGTTTATTGTGAGAATTTCCAGTATCAGTCACACAATAAATGTTCTGCTTCAACCACCAAGAAATGTAATGCACTAAAAGTGTTCTGCTACAAGTCCACGATGCAGGGGCTGGTCTTGAAACAATGCCGCCCACTCCTCTTGCTTCATCCCCCTGAAGTAGCCATGAACAAGAAAGACTCCGCGTACCAAGTCTAAAACAAACAAACATGTTCTGGCTGGGCAGGAGCGACACACACCTTAGTTCCAGCAGAGGCAGATGGATCTCGTTGTTTGTCTTAGTGTTTTTGTCTTCTGGGGTTTGGGTTTTGCGTTTTTTGGAAGGTGTTTTTGAGATAGAGTCTCCTATGTATCCTTGCTGGTGTGGAACTCAAGTATGCAGACCAGGCTGGCTCTGGCCTTGCACCCACACAGACCTGCCCGCCTCCCCCTTGCTTGGATTAAAGGGACACATGAGTCTTTGGTTTGTTCTACAGACAGGTTTCGTGGATCCCAAACTGGCCTCAAAATGCATTATGTAGCTGAGGATGACCTTGAACTTTTGACCCTTCTGTCAAAATGATAAATGTGTGCACCACGCCTTATTTAAAGGAGCTAGTTCTTCCCAAAAAGAAATTAAATAGTCTAAATGTGTATAACATTTCAAAATATGACTCTTTTCATGTTACTAATTATAGAGGAAAGGCTAAGAAACCCCTCAGTAGCACAGCACCTAATTCACTCATGGTCACATGACCAAAGCCCCCATGCACCTCCACTGCTTCTGCTTTCCCCTTCCAGTTAACTAAGAATCCACCTGAGTTGCCAGCTGATTCTGGAGAAGTGAGTGCCCCCTGGTCCTGACTTGGTGGGGAGTCTGGCAGTGTACCACTGGTCGCTGGTCCGGTCTCCTCTCCATGAACCACACAACCTAAGTCCTAACCTGCACTTTCTCTCAGCCTGTTTTCCTTCCCCAAGGACCCAACCATTAGCTGTTGTAGTTTGGGCGTGCAGGTGCCTTTCCCAGGTTTTGGTTGGGTTGATATGCTGGCTGGCAGGTTGGTTTTTTCTGGAGAGCAGGGTGGTAAAGACCTACGGGTTTGGGGTCTTGGGGGCTTTTCTTGTTCGTTGCTGTGTGTGCTGCAGTACAAAGCCTTCTTATACATGCTAGACAAAAACTCTAAGTAAGCGAATCCAGTGGCTACCTTTCCAAAGTACACATCTCACTAGCTACCTCGCTTCTAAATTCTTTAAGTGCTTATCTCTGCATAAAGAGCAAAACCCTGGGAGCTGGAGAGACGGCTCTATAGTTCAGAGCCCCTGAGTTCAGTCCTGAGCGCTAACCCAGTGCCTCATACCGTCTATCACTCTAGTTCCAGACTATCCAACACCAGCTTCTAATCTCTGTGGAAAACAGGCACATGTGGTGTACATATAGCCAGCCATGCGGCAAAGCACTAGGACACCAAAAATAAGTAAATCTTACTGAATAAATAAATAAAATAAAAATTTAAAGGAATAAAGTCCTGAATTGTTAACATGTTTAACCATATTTAAATTATCTGCTAGTCTTAGCCAGGCATGGTGGTGCACATCTTTAATCCCAGCACTCAGGTGGAGCTCTACAAGTTCAAAGCCAGCCCAGTCTACACAGTAAGTTCTGGGACAGTCAGGGCTGTTACACAGAGAAACCCTGTCTTGAAAACCCAAAAAGAGAAAAAAAGAGATCTGCTGGTCTCCAAACATGCCTCTGCCTCTCTGTCCCTCTTCTAAAGTAAAGGCCTTTCTTCTTAAGTTCTGATGCCCTCCACAGCCAGCCACGCTGCCTCTTAGATCTCAAGAGTCACGTAATTTTCTTTCTGTTCTACACACAGTACCAAACCGCCATCACACAGCAGCCACCATGCTGCTAACAGAAGGAAATCAATAAGCTAACATGTAAGCTCAGGTAAAGAACTGAAAGCAGCATATAGAGGGCTGAAATATGCCACGTCCAGGAAATGCTGCTGCTGGGTGTGTCTTGTTTGGAACACTCTTGCTTTCCCTCAATCATGGGAACTGTGGGAGCTGGGAGCAGTGACACACACCTGTATAATCTCCAGCATTCAGGAGGATCACTGTGAGTTTGAGGCCAGCTTGGTCTACAAAGGGAGATCAAACCAGCTAAGGCTACACAGAGAAACCATGTCTTGAAACACCCCCCCCCCCCGAAAAAAGAAAACCCAAAAAATTAATTAATTAAGGAATTGTGAACACAATCTTGTGTTCTCTCTGCTCAGGAAAAAGGTTGTGTGTGCATGTGTGTGTGTGTTTCTATATATATTACTTAGCATAAAAGGAAACCAATAAGCCAAGAATTGTATTAGAGCCTCTTCAAAGGGGGAAAACAAAACACTTTAACAAGCAGAATGAGACTGAAGACACAGCTCAGCTGATAGCCAGCTTGCCTTGCAAGCAGAGAGCCCAGGCTCAACCCAAAGCACCCCGTAAAAGAGGGCATGCTATCACACCAGTGCACTCCTGACACCGAGAGGTAGGGCCAGGAAAGAGGCCATCATCCAGTACATACTAGGTTTGAGGACAGCCTGGAATACATTGGGTGGGGGGACAGGGCAAGACCCTCCCCAAGCCCGTGGGGTGCTGTCCTTGCTGAGGCGTGCCTTACCAGTGCAAGCCAGAGCCAAGCAAATTACAAGGAACACAAATGAGCCTGAAAGTTCTAAATTGTAAACATATAAAACATCGTCTATGCAAGGCAAATCAAACTGCTCAGCTGCTGGACGTGGCCTTCCGAGCCTCCAGCTCCTGTCCTCGATGTCACCAGGTAAACCTAAGCAGGGTCACCATCTCCAGAATCTTCCTGTCACCCCCTTCCTCCCTGAGACTTAGTCCTCCGGTCCTTTCCAGGTACATCCTGTCAGAAGACAAATCTGAAAGGCTGTGAGCCAAGGTTAGCTCCACGAGCACATGCACATCAAATCAGAGCGCACTGCCGGCTTCACACCTCAGCCAGACGGTGTAGCCATGGCCCTCAGGGCAAAGCCACCCACAGGCCCTGACCTCATCCAGAAAAGAAGCCAACCTGAAGTCTCTGGCTTCCTAAAGTAAGTAGCAGTTCACTGTGGCAATTTCCAAATAAGTAGATCACAGCTAGATTAGGAAGATGAGGCTAAACGTTTCCACTTTAATTATTTTGCTTTAGCCTCGTGTAGCAGGCGTCACAGGCAAGGGCCATCATACCCACTTCTAGAGAAGGTTCATATAAACGATGAGAAAGCTGAGGCACAACGAAACTGTACAGTGTCACTAAGGAATGTGCCATCTCCTGAAGTCTGTACTTTCCAAACCCACTCTACAGTCTAAGGTCTAAGTCTCCTTGTTAAAACGATCCTCAGTTTATCATTGCTGTCTTTAACATAAACTCCTTAGTATTCAAAAAGGCACAATAACTGAGTTATCGCAGCCTTGGAGAACGGCACCGTAAGTTCAGTGAAAGGATGCACTTATAGCATTGGTAAAGCACACTGTGGTGTTAAAATAGACTTAAAGTTTATTTATGGCTTTTAGAAATGTTATGGTCCATGGAAAAGTTGATTCCACACGCTTAAGAAATTACAATGAAAGGCCAGGTGTGTTGGTGCACGCCTGTAATCCCAGGACTCGGGAGGCAGAGGCAAGTGGATTGATGTGAGTTTGAGGCCAGCCTGCAAAACCAAAAACCAAAAACCAAAAACCAAAAAAAAAAAAAAAAAAAGAAATAAAATTAATTTTAGCACTAAACAGCACGGGCATACCATCAGTTAGATTCTGGTTAATTTGATGTCTGGGTGTTACTCATTCAACATAAAATCCAAGGTCGCTTTCTTTACAAATGAAGTACTCTGGTCATCTCATCACCGCTGCCCACTGAGCGTGTGAGAACCTGTCAGCTGCGAACCTACCTGTCAGTGCTGGTGCTGGTGCTGCTGCTGATGGAGTCGCTACTGGAGGATCTACTCCTAGAGCCGCTGCCGCTGGGGGACCGGGTGGGCCTGGTCGCTTGGCTAGCCAGCCTCTGCGGAGACTGGTTTCTAGACTGGGACGAGTGTGGTGAGCGGCTCCTGCTGTGCTGGTAACTGCGCTCTGGCCTCCTGCCTCGTACCTCCCGGGTGATGTCGTCCCTGTAGAGATCCCTGTGTACCACACTGGGCAGTGTAAACTGCTCCCGAGCCCTAGCTTCGTATCGGGGGTCATGAGCATCAAAGCGGTTTGGACTTCGACTCCGAGAAGTGTAATAGAGTCCGTGTTGTAAAGTCCGCTCTCGAGGGTCTCTATAGTAATCCTGATCGTAATGTCTTGTCCGATCAAATGCTCCTGTCCCCCGGTCATGGTGTCCATAGGCACTGTGTTCGTAAGCACGCTCCCTGTTATCTGAAGCCCTGCGTTTAGGAGGGGAAAACAGTCAATCAGAAAGGAGCAGCAACACCGGATCCAAGTCATGCAAACATTCACTCCAGAGCTGTCTCTGCGCCTCATCACTTTCTAAACAGCACAAACCTTAGTAAGCCAACACTGACATGCTCAACTCTTTACTGGACTCCAAAACCTCACTAATAAGCATCTTTGCTGTTTACTGATATATGGGGCCTTCCTTAGTAGTGCTGCCTTTATTGGGGAATTTTCCAACTTGTATTAAAGGGTGTGTGTGGTGTGTGTGAACACCCACTTTTTTTCTGTTTCTTGTTTTAAAGACAGTCTCATATAGCTTAGGCTAACCTCAAACTCTCTGTGTCTATGTAGGTAAGGATGACCCTAAATGTCTGGTCTTAAGTGGCAGGATTACAGGCATAAGCCACATGCACAGTACCCAGCTGATAGCCCAGTTTTAATGTGATAATTTGTTGATGTATTTGTTTATCTTGGGTTTGTTTTGAAGACAGGATCTCAGTATGGAACCCTGACTGACAAGGTTGGCCTCAAACTCAGAGATCTGCTTGCCTCTGCTTCCAAGCACTGCGATTAAGGGAGTGCTCCTACTAAGCCAAATTTGATGTTAAAGTTTGTTTTTTTTTTTTTTTAACAGTTTCCTCTGAGTTAAATATATTAGACTTTTGATTATTTACAGTTATTTTGGGACACTTCTGCATATTGCACTGAGAAGACACTGAAGCCTGGGACGGCTCATGTTCTTCAGCAGGAGGATTGCCAAACAAATCAAAACAATTCAAATGCAAGGTTTTCTTACTCCTGACCTTTTCTTCCCTTGGAGACAGGGCCTTGTATGTAGCCCAGGCTAGACTTGTAGCATTCAATCCTCCTGCTTCAACCTCCCTAGGGGACTATAAGGCATATGCCACCACTATCAGGCCTCTTACTAATTTTTGACTTGGGGACTCTACATAAATCACTAAGCTATGTAAATTGCCCAAATATTTATATTCTTTTTTTTGTTTTTTCTTCGAGACAGGGTTTCTCTGTATAGTAGATATTTATATTTAAAAATGAAAGTGGAATATTAAGAAGAATTAAGAGGGCTGGAGAGATGGCTCAGAGGTTAAAAGCACCGTCTGGTCTTCCAAACGTCCCAAGTTCAATTCCCAGCAACCACATGGTGGCTCACAACCATCTGCAATGAGATCCAGTGCCTTCTTGTGGAGGGCAGACACACATGCGGGCAAACTACTGTATAAATAATAAATCTTTTAAAAAATTAGAATATCAAAATAGTGGACTGTTGCTTAACAAAGACTGCACAACTTTACCTTAGAATGAAAGTTGTTTTATCTCCTCATGCC
The DNA here is from genome assembly GCF_964271855.1 of Acomys minous. Classification (NCBI taxonomy): domain Eukaryota; kingdom Metazoa; phylum Chordata; class Mammalia; order Rodentia; family Muridae; genus Acomys; species Acomys minous. The sequence goes on from NC_140487.1 coordinate 118,197,442, forward strand.
CCCAGCCACTGCTACATAATGTTTAAACACCTATTCCATGACTCACTTTCTTAATATGTGTGCTCCATGACTGGAGGAAACAGGTTCTCTTGGCTCTGACTGCATCCACGGTGCCCGAGATGAAAGTAGGAATGCTGGCAACGCAAGCTACTACTCTGAGCAGCCATTAGCAATGACCTAACTCAGCATCACTGGCTTTGTTTTGCAGTGCGAGATCCAATCCAGACCCTTGCACACGTGGGGGCAAGTGTTCTACCACTGAGCCACATCCTCAGTCCCCGCAGCATCTTTAGTTAGAATGTGAATGTTCACCAGCTCAAGAATGCATAACGTACTGCGTATAGGAGCGCACACGTGCAGGCACATGGTGGCTTAAGACGCCAGGCACGGTGGCCCACATGTGTGATGAAGGCAAAGACAAGTGAGTCTCTGTGAGTGTGAGGCCAGTAAGACCCTGCCTCAAAAACAAAAAACCAAAAGGAAAAGAAGGAACAAATCCTACTCTTCGAAGAAATTCTATATCTCTACTTCTGCAGGGCACAGACCACGGGAGCTCCTCTGCAACCTCACCCCCCACCAATAATCTTCTAACAAAAGCAATAAAGAATCACAAAAGATAAAGATTACAATTTCTCCAACAAAATTAGAGCCAAAGTTCTGTGACAACTGACACCATGTTCTCAACACGTTCCTAAATTTCCAGTATCTCTATCAGGACTCATCTTCACCCACCATCTCCCTTAACACCAACCCTACTAACCTGGGCTGTGTGTGCACGAGTGCACGTGTCTGTGCATGCATGTGCGCTTGCACACATCCAAGACCACTTGGAGGACACGCTGGGTATCTTCCTTAGCTGATCTGGGACTTACTTGGGTAGAGCAGGCTGGGCTTGAACTTAAGACATTCACCTGCCTTTGCCTCCAGTGCTAGGATTAAAGGCGTATGTCACCACACCTAACTTAGACCTTGTTTTTGGGTAACTAACCAACTGAGCCACAGACTGGCCAATGAGTTCCAGAGGGACACCATCTCCAGCTCCCCAGTGGGGGGTGGCAGCTGCAAATCACTGCGCCAGACTCTCACACTAGTGCTAGGATCTGAACTTGGGCCCCTGTGGTTGCACGGAAAGCATCTGATCAACTGAGCCATCTCCTCAGACTCCAATAGACAACTTCTGCTTATTTTGCTGCCATCTTAAACTAAGCTGGTAAAGGGTGTATGTATTGGGGGGGGGGGGGAGGATTTGTCTTTAAGTTTATTAGATGACATTATTTTCCTTTTTCATTAACTACAATTCCAAAATTTGACTATTATAATGTCTAACAAGAAGGTTCCTTTGAGATTTACAAAGAAAACATCATAATAGGTCATTTCTGCACGCTCCCAAGTGTTAATCGGTGAAGCCATGATTAATGGTGCAACAGAAGCAATGGGCATAGCTCTAGACTGCTACAGCTGGTGTTTCATACGTGTGTGCAGTTCTGATCCATTAGGGAGACACAGAGGCAGGCACGAGGGGGCAGGATCTAACTGCTAGTCTTGGAGTCATCTATTAGTACTAATGCGTCTAGAGTTAGTGGGGAGAGAAAGTATGATGGGTTAGCAGAGGGGCTAATATACACAGGTCAGGACATACCAACCTTTTCCAACTGTGGAAACACGACCTATAATCCCAATTAAATCTAGGGAGAGAATTGAGAACATAACTTCCCCAATTTTGGCCCCTCTTACAGGGGTAATCCACCTTCTTAGTGGGCAAGGGTGTCAAATGATATTTAGATGAACCACAAGAAAAAAAAAATCTTAGTGACCAGACAAATAATTCCACAGGCAGCAAGAAGTCCCAGACAAACTGTAACTCTCCAACCCCCAGACTTCTTTCTTGAGATAGTAGACAATTATAAATTGATCCACATTCATAAAAATCTGCATCCCTAAATAGGAGTCAGGCAACTGGCAGCGAGGAGGAAAATGTCTCTACAATTCCAACAAATGAGGAGCAAAGCTGCTGACAACTGTTCCCGTTTGTAGCCATCCAGCCCAGTCCATCTGACTACTGTATCCACTGATCGTACTGTGGCCAAGGCTACAGTTCCTTCAGCAGGGCGCTAACCTGCTTAACAAAGAAGGCAGTAATCCTCTTCCCCTCGCTACTGGAGTCTTGAGACCACAGCATCCCATACATCCCAGCACTTAAGGAAGCAGCTATATTCCAGCATTTATGAGTGTTCACCGTCTCAGTTTCCCCAATTCCATCAAGTGTAATTCCACAGAAATTGAGTAGATCCAAAATGGAACCATCACGCGTGGCCTTTGTTCTTCCTCGCCCATGTACACATTTCCACGCTCAAGTATTGTTTGTAGTATCCAAAGGGTTGAATCAATGATCTGCCAGACACTATGTGACAATCCAATTTGTTTGTAGGCTTTACATACTGAACACCGAGCTTCTAAAAGACCTGTAGGCTCTGATACTCCAGAGGTATTCCAAATAGCCCGAAGACAAAGCCGGCAGCCAAATAGCTCCATCTGGTAATAAGGATATATCCAAGGAAGGCCTTGATGATATCCAAAAGGAGGAACATTTCCTTCTAGAAGCCAGGTAACTCCAAACGGATGCTCTACAGGAACTCTTCCACCACGTCATCTCGAGGGATATCCAATCTGCTACAGGAAATATCCTCTACGATTCCGTGAGGTACCAGCCACTGGGACAGAAATCACTTCCGTTTCCAACCCAAAATAGGAAACATTGAGAATGCCCAAAATTTTAAATCCATCTGGGGCCCCTAAATACGAGTTTCTGTTTCTCACCACATCAAATACAAAATACCTGCCTACCGAAACCTTGGAACTTACCCATCAAGTCTCCGCTCATAGCGTCCTTCTCGTGCATGAAGTGATGGCGGGGGGCCATAAGCAGGCCCTCCACCACTTCCTCTGAACCCAGAAACCTCTCTACTACGAGATGCTATGGAAACTGTATCATCCAATCCCCGAGCAGCACTTGGAATAGTGCCTGGTTCATTATAATCCGTGCGTAGGTCTCTGTCTCCCATTTTGTTAACGGAGTTGTGAGCTTTCTGTGCACTTTTGATGTCCACAAAATCCACAAAGGCAGCCACTCCTCCTTCAGACCCCCGCTTGGGGAGAATCTTGACACTTTCCACGCGGCCATATCTGGGGGGGGAAAAAAGAAGTAAAGTTATTTATGCCTATCAATGATTTTCCAAAGTGCTTCCTTCTAAGATAATTTCCATTATATATGTATAGGACATGGCCTACAATATGGCTTTTTGTTGGGGGTGCCTGTTTCTATGTGCTGTGTGGAGAGACAGCAGCCCATGTCAGGTGTGTGCTCCACCTCCTCAAATTCTGAGGCTGAGTATCTATCTCCTGAACTTGATCCGGCTAGATGAGGCCCCAGAAATGAGCTTACAGGGGTGACTAGGTTTTGTGAAAATGCTGGAGACTGAGCATAGGTCTTCATGTTTGAACTTTATAAACAGAGTTATCTCCCTGGTCCCCAAAATGGCTATATAAGGAGCTCTCATTTAAAGCACACACATAATAGCACACAAATTTTTAAAGTTCATTTGCACTTTCACATTTTACAGACTCTGAAACAAATATCTGCACATCATTATTTTTATTACTCTCATTTGTATCTACTGAAACTATCCTTAACTTTGTAAGAGCACTCAGTTTAAAACAACCTCAAGGGGCTGGAGAGGTGGCTCAATGGTTAAGGGCACTGTCTGCTCTTCTAGAGGTCCTGAGTTCAATTCCCAGCAAGCCACATTATAGATGGTGGCTCACAACCATCTATAATGTGATCTGACGCCCTCTTCTGGCCTGCAGATGGACATGCAGATAGAGCACTCATACTTAAATAAGTAAATAAATATTTACCAAAAACCAAAACAAAACCTTAAAACTTCAGTAGTCTTTACATCATAAGAAAGATTAAGCCTAAAATAAAATCAAAGTGGTTTTAAAATACTAAAGTGGGGTGTGGTGGCCCATAATTATAGACTCAACACTCAGGAAACACGGGCAGGAAGATTTGAGACTGGGGACCAGGCCTGGCTACATGGCAAGTTCTAGAATTCATGGATAGTCTGTATATTTTTTCTTTCTTTTTTTCTAAAGATTCATTTCATTATGTATACAGTGTTTGCCTGGTGCCCATCAGAAGAGGGCGCCAGATCTCATTATAGATGGTTGTGAGCCCCACCATGCGGGTGCTGGGAATTGAGCTCAGGACCTTTGGAAGAACACATGGTGCTCTTAACCACCGGGCCATCTCTCCAGCCCAGTAGTCTGTATATTTCATCCTGAGGCATTTTTATTTATTTATTTTATGTATTTGTGTAGGCATATGCATGCTACAATGGGCAGGTGATGGACAGAGGACAGCTTTCTCAATTGGTTTTCCTCCTTCACTATCCGGGTTCTGAGGATCAAACTCAGACTGTCAGGCTTGAAACGCACTTACCCACTCCGCCATCTCAGCAGCCCAATAGCTCTATTTCATGTGCTTTCTATTTTGTTTGCTTTGCAGGGAGGGCTGGGGGGGTGTGAATTCTAGATTAGCCTGAAACCCATCAAACAATGAATGACCTTGGGCATTTGATGCTCCTACTGAATGCTGGACTCACAGCCAAACACCACCACCACGAATGTTTGTGCAGTGGTAGGAATTGAACCCAGGACCTTATGTGCTAAAGCAAACACTTTACCAACTGAGCTACCTCCCCAGCCTTTCATGTATTTTTAACAGGGCATATTAGAAATGCAGGCACAGGCTGGAGAGATGGCTCAGTGGTTAAAGAGCACCACTTGCTCTTCCGGAGGTCCCGAGTTCAATTCCCAGCAACCACATGGTGGCTCACAACCATCTATAATGATGTCCTCTTCTGTAGATAAAGCACTCATAATAACAATAAATAAATAAATAGAAAGGCAGGCACAAGCGTTTTCAAACACAGTAAGAATCTGCTGACAATGCAGTCATAATTTCACACTTCCCCTGAAAAGTCTAAGGTGACCAGAAGGCAGATCTGTTCCAGTCCTAGGATGACTTAAGCTACTGCTTAAAAAGGAAACCCAGTATCCAAGTCTGTCTTATCAAAAACTCTTGTACAGATAAACAAATCATTTGTTACAACTGATTGATGAGGCCAGTGAGATGGCTCAGCAGGTAAAGCTGACTGAGTCTGATGACCTAACCCGAGTCCAACCCAAGAACCATGAGACAGAGTGAGAAAACCAACTCAAAAAGGCTACCCTCTGTCGTGCTGCACAAGCACACACTCAAAAGACAGACAGATAGACAAATGGACGGACAGACGTACATGCACACGAAATAGAAAAACAAGGCAGGCATGGTGGCTCACACCTTTAGTCCCTGCACTTGGGAAGCACAGGCAAGTGGGTATCAGTGAGTTCAAGGCCAGCCTGGTCCACAAAGCAAGTCTAGGGCAGCCAGGACTGTTACAAAAAGAAACTGTCTTAAAAAAGAAAAAGAAAAGAAAAGAGAAAGAAAACCAGTAAACTTGCTGGTGGAAAGGTTTTTCTGTGACTTAGGGAGAAGTTTAATAGTAGTTTAAATGGTTCTTCCCATATAAACAAAATAATTTTTAATATATATGACAAGAGACTTGAGTCTGTTAATCCAAAAAGGAAGCAAACAAACAAAAATCAAATACTAGCCAGGCCTGGTGGCGCACTCCTTTAATCCCAGCACGTGGGAGGCAGAGGCAGGTGGATCACTGTGAATTCGAGGCCAGCCTGGCCTACAAAGTGAGACCAGGACAGCCAAGCTACAGAGAGAAACCCTATCTCAAAAAAATGAAACAAACAAAACCCATAAAATTTAACTTTAAAAGGGATGGGGGTCGCTGGAGAGATGGCTGAGGTTAAAACCACTGGCTGCTCTTCCAAAGGTCCTGAGTTCAATTCCCAGCAACCACATGGTGGCTCATAACCATCTATACTGAGGTCTGGTGTCCTCTTTTGGCCTGCAGGTGTATGCACAGGCAAAACACTGTATACATAATAAATAAGTCTTTTAAAAAGAAAAAAAGAAAAAAGGGAGGAAGGAGGTACTCACTAAGTAGCCCTGGCTGGCCTGGAATTTGCTATGTAAACCAGGCTTAGCCTTGAACTCAGAGATCTGCCTGCCTCTGCTTCCCAAGTGCTGGAACTAAAAGCACATGTCTTCATGCATGGCTAAATTCTCTTTATTAAATAGATAAAATGCTTTGACAAAATATATTTCCTGTGGGGTGCCACATACCTATAGTCTTGACTCTATAATCTCAACACTTGGGAGATGAAGGCAGAAAGCCCAGGAGTTCAAGACTACCCTTGGCTATATAGCCAAGTTTGAGGCCAGCCTAAGCTCCAGGTGAGCCTGTTGGAGGGGAGGGGAGGGGAACGGAGGGGAGGGAAGGGAAGGGAAGGGGAGGAGAAGGGAAGGGGAGGAGAAGGGAAGGGGAGGGGATCTGAATTATACTGTGGGCCTTTTCTGAAGACTCAAGCCCTCCTCTGTATCTTGGATACTTCGATTAAAGGCCGGTGACACCTCACCCAGCCAGAGATTTTCTTTTTCTTTCTTTCTTTTTTTTTTTTTTAATATTTTTATTTAATTTTTAATTTATGTGTGTTGGTGTGAGGGTGTCAGAATCTTGGAGTTACAGACAGTTGTGAGCTGCCATGTAGGTGCTGGGAATTGAACCCGGGTCCTTTGGAAGAACAGGCAGTGTTCTTAATAACCACTGAGCCATCTCTCCAGCCCCTTTCTTTCTTTCTTTCTTTCTTCTTTTTTTTTTTTTTTTTTTTTTTTTTTTGTTGTTGTTGTTTTGTATTTCCAGACAGGATTTCTCTGTGTAGCCCTGGCCAACTCTATAGACCAGGTTGGCCTCGAACTTGGAGACTGATTGCCTCTCCTCCCAAGTTCTGGGATTAAAGGCGTGTGCCACCACCTCTCAGCAATGTTGTGCTTTTATATTTCCTTATGTTATTTTCCATGTAAATATTTTGTGTGTGCGCCGTGTGTGCATGCCTGGTGCTTCAGAGGTTAGAAGAGGCACTAAAACTGGAGTTATTGATGGTTGTGGGTGCTGAGAGGCAGGCAGATTGCTGTGAGTTCAAGGCCAGCCTGGTCTACAAAGCGAGTCCAGGGCAGCCAAGGCTACACAGAGAAACCCTGTCTCGGAAAAAACAACAACAACAAAAGAATAAGTGCTCTTACTGCTGAGTCCTCTCTACAGCTCCCAGAGGGTTTTGTTTTGTTGTTTACTTGTTTGTTTGTGTTTTTTAAAGATTTATTTATTATGTATACAGTGCCCTGACTGCATGTATACCTGTAGGCCAGAAGAGGGCATCAGATCACACTGTAGATATTTGTGAGCCACCATGTAGTTGCTGGGAATTGAACTCAGGACCTCTGGAAGAGCAGCCAGCACTCTTAACCACTGAGCCATCTCTCCAGCCCCTGTTCCTGTGTTTGTTTTTAACACATACCACTTTCTACCCATAGCTGGCTGGATCCAGAGGGCTAACTAATCATCTAAGTGTTCAGGACAGAATGAAAACTACCCCAAAATATTATCAGGTTTCATTAAGTTTAGTCTTTCAACATTCTTAACTGTCTATAGTAAACATTAACAGTTCTTAGAAATTCCCAGAAGAATGTAATTTCAGATATGAATGGCCTCAGGTTATATATTTGAGAACTCAGTAACACAGTAGAAAAAAAGCCTGAGACTATGAGAGAGACTGGGACTATGCGGAGTGCTAGCTACATGGCTTTAAAGGTGATGTTCGGGGGGCTGCAGAGATGGCCCAGTGGTCAAAATCACGCATGCAGCGCTCTTGCAGGACAGACGCCGTGTCAGACGCCTCAACCCTGCCTGTAATTGCAGTTTTAGGGACGTTGATGCCCTCTTCTGGCCTTCATGGGTACCTGCACATGCACTGCACATCCACGCATACCCACAAATGCATACACGTAACTTAAACTAACATCTTTAGGGGCTGGAGAGATGGTTCAACAGGTGAGAGCACACAGGCTGTTCTTACGGAGGACCTGGGTTAGGTTTCTAGCACCCACACAGCACCTCTCAGTCATCTGTAATCCAGCCCAGGACATCTGGTATTTTCTTCTGGCTCCTCCCAACAGTCCCGAGTTGAGAGGGATCTGACCCTGACACTGCTGGCCTCCACAGGCACCTGTGCTCACTCATGTGTGCCTACCTACACATACACATAATTAAATTTTGAAAAGAAAAAAAATTTTTCTTTTCTTTTTTTGGTTTTTTGAGACAGGGTTTCTCTGAGTAGCCTTGGCTGTCCTGGACTCACTTTGTAGACCAGGCTGGCCTCGAACTCACAAATATCTGCCTGCCTCTGCCTCCTGAGTGCTGGGACTAAAGGCGTGCGCCACAATACCTGGCTTTCAAATTATTTTTTGAAAGTTAATGTTCTAGGGATTTGATACATGTTGGGAACAAATATTTCGTGGAATTTACAACTGCATTTTCCTAATAGATATTAGGCTAAAAGCAATCCTCAATTCCACAAGAAATTCACTCCACAATTTCTAGAGCAACAAGAGGCAAAGTTGAAGGTGAGTCTGCCCCAGCGCCACAGTAACCATGGTCAGCTAAGGCAGCCAGAGAAGCTCCTCGGTGGTGGAAAGCTGGCTGCGGTGGTATGTGTGAGGCCCTGGGTTCAGTCCCTGGTACCCAAAGTTACGAAGCATCAGTACATTAAAACATAACGATTTCTCTCAACACCTCCCTCAATAGCTGGATTACCAACAGAAATACACGAGTAATTTTAACTCCAGGTTTTGAAACTGGCCTCGTGGGCAACAACAACGAATTGTCACATACTTCATTTGCACTTCATACAACAATCCTCCTGAGTCACTCCTGAAACAAGACAACAGAACTACACCCCACTAATGAAAATAGCACCATCAAGGTTTCCGTCTAGTCCTGCTTTGCCTGCAGCTAGAAGATCTCATCTGAGGAGCTGGGAGTATTAACTCAGTGTCAGAGTGCTCGCCCAGCATGCACGTGGTCCTAGGTTCAAATCCCCGCATACACACATACAAGGTTTTAAAAAAAAACACAACCCAGGCAGGCACAGCAGCTCACCATCTAATCCTAGTGCTCCAGAGGCTAAGGTAGCAGGATCAACATTTTGAGGTTGAGCAATACTACAGTAAGATGTATCTTAAAACAAAATGCCAAGTATGACGCATACCTATGATCCCAGCCTAAAAGGGTATGTGCAGGAGGCCAGCCATTCTGTCCTTGGATACACAAAGCTTAAGCCCCTAAACAGGGTAGGCAAGGATCCTCTTGTCTGTCAACACAAAAATGTCTTGTTTTTTTATTTAGTTACTATTGTTTGTCATTGTTGTTGTTTGTTTGAGGTAAGGTCTTCCAAAGTAGCCCAACTGGCTTCAAACTAGGGGCTTCCTACCTTAGCTTCCTGAGTGCTGGGCTTGCCAGTGTGAGCCCACCAGTCACTGTGGGCTTTACTGCTCCTCTGCAAACAAGACTGTGAGGCTCAATGGCTCTGAGCACTTGTTACTGTTGCAGAAAACCAGGCTTTGTTTCCAGCACTCACACAGTGGCTTCCCACCGGTCTGTTACTCCAGTCTCACTCAGGGAACACGGTGCCCTGGCCCGACCTCCACAGGCACCAGCTACATACATACATACATGCAGACAGAACACTCATACACATTAAAAAACAAAACACTAGAAATTAGAAAAAAGAAAGGTGCAAGCTTCTACATTGCCTCAGTATAGGTCAATTGCCATGCTTTCTGAGGCCGGGCACACTTGAAAGGTATTTTCTGTTTCTAGCATGCCTGACTATGGTGGTATCTGTTATGATAATGGCCCAAACCTGCTACCTTTGTTTCGTGGTGATGTTAAGAAATCTAATGTGCAATTAATTTATATATGAAATTGATTTATAAATTTAATTACTAAAGATGGTTAAAAATGCTACAAAGAGAATCCAGGACAGCCAAAGCTACACAGAGAAGCCCTGACTTGAAAAAACAAAAAGAAAAAAAGAAGATGGTGGTGTACCCCTTTTTAATCCCTACACTCAGGAGGCAGAGGCAGGCAGATCTCTAAATTCAAGGCCAACCTGGTCTAGAGTTCCAGGTCAGCCAGAGCTACACAGAAAAACCCCATCTCAAACCCAAAATCCCTAAATGCAGCACAACAGTCCCCCAGAAAGCTCTCCTCCTTCCATCTTGGGGCTGGGGAGGTAGACACCTGGCTATACTTCCTGAGAGTCACAGGGACATCAAGCTCATCTTGAGCGTGCCTTCCTGCCTCCTGCTGTCTCTAGGTGATGCTGAGATTACACACTGGGCTCCTGGACTCACTATGGAAAAGGCTAAAGGCCTGAGCTATACCTGTCCTCGGAGAGACAGGAAAGGAAAGCAGGGAACAGGACTCACAACTACTTGTCGGTGTATGTTATCTCTCTGCCAAAGCAAACAAAAACCGTAGTATAGCCTTGGGAAAAGCAACAAAGATTGATTGTAATGCGAAACCCTTATATCTACAGTTAAAGTGACAACCTGCCCCACACCCAAATACATACATACATACATACATACATACATACATTCATACATTCATACATACATACATGCAGGAAAGACTAAATGAATCAATCCACATAAGATGTACAAAGGCTGGGGAATACAGCTCAGCGATGGAGCGCTTGCCTATATATGAAGCTCTGGGTTGGATCACCAACATGAGAAGAAGAAAAAAATCTTCTTCACTTGGGGCTGGTAAGATAGTTCACAGGGAAAAATACTGTTCAGTTCTCAGCACCCACATCAGGGAACTTAAAACTGCTGCCTGTCACTCCAGATCCTGGGGATCTGATGCCCTCTTCTGGCCTCTGCAGGCACGTGTACTACAGTGGCTCGCTTTCTTTCTTTCTTTCCTTCTTTCTTCCTTTCTTTCTTTCAAGAATAAAGATACTTTAGGCATTATAGCTTTTGAACTCATGTTTGAAAACAAGGAAGAATTAGTCATTTCAGTGTAATTATAATGATAATAGTACTGTGGTGTCTTTAAATAGTCTTACATTTTGAAATACTGAAATACTAATGAATAAAATGAGACATCTGAGATCTGTTTCAAAACAGCAGTTACATCGGGCTGGAGTGATGACTTCTTCATTCAGAGCAGGTTCCAGGCCAGCCAGAGCTGCGCTGTCATCCTGCCTCAAAACAGAAGCAAAGATGAGCACGGTGGCGCGCCCCTTTATTCCAGCACTCGGGAGGCAGAGGCAGGTGGGCCTCTGTAAGTTCAAGGGCAACCTGATCTACAAAGTGAGTCCAGGACAGCCAGGGCTACACAGAGAAACCCTATGTGTGTGTGTTGGGGGGGGAGAACCTAAACAAACCAACAAACAAATCGAAACAAGAGAGTGGGCTGGAGAGATGGCTCAGAGGTTAAGAGCACTGACTGCTCTTCCAGGGGTCCTGAGTTCAATTCCCAGCAACCACATGGTAGCTCACAACCACCTATAATATAATTGGATGCCCTCTTCTGGCGTGCAAGTGTACATGCAGGCAGAGCATTGTATACATAGTAATAAATAAATAAATCTAAGAAATAAATTTTTAAAAAGTGCAAGAGCGCACATACTGTTCTTGCAGAGAAGACTTGCAGAGCACCCACATCAGACATCAGGCAGCTTACAACTGCCCGTAACCCCAACTCTAGGGGTTCTGACACCTTTCTGACCTCCTTGATACACATACACCGATAGTGGTGGTGGTGGTGGTGGCGGCGGCGGTGGCGGCCAGGGAACAGGTATACCAATATTAAGGGGGGAGGCAGGGAAGCAGCCCCCACCCAGGCATGGTGGCTCGCACCTGTAATCACAGCAGCACTCAGGGAGGCTGAGACAGAAAAACTGCTCCAAGTTAAGAATGAGTCCATTGGAGCTCAGTGATTAGAGGAGCTGATGCTTCCCACAGGCCCTGGGTTCTGTTCCCATCACTCATGTGGTGGTTCACAACCATCTGTAACTCCGGTTCCAGGAATCCAGTGCCCTCTTCTGGCCTTTGTGGGCACCAGGCATGCACACAGTACATGTACAAACATGCAGGCAAAACTTACACGGAATTTGAAACTTCTTTTAAAAATGGCATCGCTTTCTTGTTAAGTAGTTTGGGTCTTTAATCCTAAGATGCAGGCCAAGTGGATCTCTGTGAGTTCTAGGTCAGACTGGTCTACACAGTGAGACCCTGTCTCCGAGGTGGGGGGGTTGAGGGTGGGGGGTGGCTTATCAAGGAAAGAAAGTTCATGTTCAGCTACATACCAAGTTCTAAGCCACTGCTGGCTACAGAATGAGACCCACTGAAAAAGGGCAGGCTTAGGTTGTACTAGGGGCTCTCTGAAGTTCAGGGCTGTATATAGGCTGGAGGTAAAGTTCAGGAAGCTGCTTTCCCAAATCCACACCTCAGGTTGCTCTTGCATTATTCAGTGTAAGGCTAAGTCATCATAACAGACCTCAACACTTGTTCTCAACATGATTTAAGGAAGTTGAGAAATGAATTATTTGACCAGCAGGAAAAAAAAAAACACACCTCAGACTGATGCACTGTTTAGGCTCCAACCCAGGAGAGTGACTGTGAGGTGGCAGTGCGTCTGCTGTAAATGCACCAGAGGCAACATCTCTGACAGAGAACAGAGTAAAACCAGCAAAGCCACTTCCAATGCTGGCTTCTTTTCCTTCCTAGCCTCACCAAGCTGGATTCCAAGGAATTGCTAAGAGTCACCCTCACATCCTCAGAAGTGGCAGGAGTGGGAGGCAGAGTAACTGGGAGATCAGTTACAAAGGACAGCAACTCCTGAGCAAACTTATAAGGGAGTCGGGTTTCTCATAGTTTCAGAAGACATTTATAAATAGAAAGGGGGTGGTTAAAAAACTCTTGGGCCTGGAGAGATGGCTTATAGGTTAAAAGCACTGGACGCTCTTCCAAAGGTCCTGAGTTCAATTCCCAGCACCCACATGGTGGCTCACAACCATCTAGAATAAGATCTGGTGCCCTCTTCTGGCTTGCAGGTGTACATGCAGGGAGAACACAGTATAAAAAATAAATAAATAAATCTTTTTTTTTTTTTTTAAATCCTCATTCCTTGAGACAGATTAGTGGGTAAAAGGGCTTGCTGTAGGGGCCTGGTGATTTGAATTTGATCTGTGGATCTCACAGTAGAACAAGAAAACCAACCTCCAAATGTTGCCCTCTGACCTAAATACCCACACACATACACCCCAAACATGCTCAGGCCTGCACTCAGACACACCATACACCCACAAAATCCTAACAGTAATAATTAATAAAAAGTGAAATTTCTGATTAACAGAACATATGTGAACTAAGTTTTAAATTATATGGCACACACACAGTTGTGATGAGTCATTGAGTAAAGGTGTCTGCTACCAAGCCTGACAACAACCGGAGTTCAATTCCTATGGTAAAAGGAAAAAACCTGCAAACTGTCCTCTGACCTTCACACATCTGCTGTGCATACACTTATGCATACACATACACACAAATACACAAATATACTGCAGGATGTTCATGATTATACATGTATGTACAAATGACACACAGCTCAGCTCTGAAAAAACAAAACAAAAACAAAAACAAAAAAGACAGATCTGGCGCTGGAGAGATGGCTCAGAGGTTAAGAGCACTGGCTGCTCTTCCAGAGGGCCTGAGTTCAATTCCCAGCAACCACATGGTGGCTCCCAGCCATCTAGAATAAGATCTGGTGCCCTCTTCTGAGGTGCAGGGGAACAGACAGGTAAAAAACAAAACAAAACAAAACAAGACAGATCTGAGCATGTAAGCTTTTCATTTCTGGAGCTGAAAAGACTATTCAACAGTTAACAGCATCTCTGTGAGTTCGAGGCCAGCCTGGTCTACAAAGTGAGTCCAGCACAGGCAGGGCTGTTACACAGAGAAACCCTGCCTTAAAGAAAAAGAAAAATAAATAAATAAATAACAGCATATATAATTCTAGAAGACCCAAGTTCAATTCCCAGCTCCCCATGGCATAACTCTCTCCAGAGAATCTGATGTCTTTGGCCTCCACAAGTACCATCAGTCACTAGCACATACCCACAGAGACACACATAATAAATAATTAAAAATGAAACTTAGCCAGGTGTATGCCTTTACTCCCAGCACTCAGGAGGCAGAAGCAGGAGGAACTCTTTGAGTTCAAAGCCAGCCTAGTCTACAAAGTGAGTCCAAGACAGCCAAGGCTACACAGAGAAACCCTGTCTTCAAGAAAAAAAAAAGGCTAAAAAGTTTTCTACATAACTACACCAATAGCAAGAAACGCTTCTTCCAGGACTGGGCGATAGAAAGTACTATAGAAACAGGCCTTTGCCATGCCTGAAACACGTATTAGAATAATAGAGGTACAGCAGCTCATCACCCCCCAGAAGAGGGGTTGGTTCTCTTTAGAGTTCACTCTGGGATCAAATTTATCCTCCTGCCTCAGCGTCGTAAGGAAGGCATCACAGTGGCATGGAAGACAAGGCTGCTGAGTGGAGACTGATAAAGAGACTCCCAGGCCAATACCAGAGTCTCTCCCACAAAATACAGGTCAGATGCCAGAGGGAGACCACACCACATCCACCAACCTAGCTAGGCAAACCTTCTGTTTTGTTTTGTGTCAGGGTCTCTCTACATAGACCTGGAACTACATAAAGTTCCTGGAACTCACTGTGTAGACTACACTGGCCTCGAACTCACAGAGATCCACCTGTCTCTGCCTCCCTAGTTCTGGCAGAACCAAAGCCAACAAGACTACAGTGAGGCAGGCAGGCCTCTCAGAATGCTTGAACTTCCTGAAATATGAAAATACACAAGCTCGGTATAGAAGCATAAACCTGTGATCCTAACACTCAGGATGGAGGTGGGAAAGAGGGTTCTGCATCCTGAGACTGTCTCAGAAACAAATATAATAAGACTTTCTATACTTAAAGTCAAATAACTGAATCCAAATACTTGCCTACCAGCACCACAGAGAACAGGCCTCATAGGTCATGCTACAATCCCAGCACTTAGAAGCTAGGAGCTGAAAGATCAAAATTCAAGGAGGCCATCCTCAAACTAGCAAATCGAAGGCTAGATTGAGATTAGGGAGAGCCTGTCTTCATTCAAAGCAAAAAGCAACCCAGCATGGTAGCTTAATCCCAGCACTTGTGAGGCAGAGGCAAGAGGAGAATCTCTCAGCCTTCAAGGCCACCCTGGTCTACCCAGGGCCAGGCAAGGAATGTGCCCTTGGAGACCCTGTCTCAAAAAATAAAAATAAAATAAAATCAAGCCAGGCGGTGGTAGGTCTAAGTTGGAAGCCAGCCTGGTCTACAGTTCCAGGACAGCCAGGGCTACACAAAGAAATCCTGTCTTTGCGTGTGGGGGTGGGGGTGGGCGTGGGGGTGGGGGGTGAGGGTCCGATGGGATCTGCCAGGCCTGGTGATGCATACCTTTAATCACAGAACTAGGGAGGCAGAGGCAGGCAGATCTTCATGAGGCCAGCCTGGTCTACAAAACTGAGTCCAGGCAGGCAGAGCTATTACACAGAGAAACCCTGGGGGTGGGGGGAGAGAAAAGGCAAGCAAACAAAAAAATGCACTTAAGCGAATTAGTCATTCTACTGTAGATTAAGATACACGTACAGCCTCTTTTTTTTTTTTTTTTTTTAAAGGCAGAGTGTCCTACGTGATGCTAGCTAGCCAGGAACTTAGAGAGATCTGCCTGCCTCTGCAGGTATCTGGGGCTAAAGGAACTCAGCACCACACCCAGCCCTGACAGTCTCATTTTTAACTTAGTGGACAGGGACACATGTGGGAGAACAATCTGAAATATGCAAAGCCTAGTTCCACACACTGAAAGCCAGCTATGTATCACTCAAAAAAAAAAAATGACAAGCTGGAGGTGGAGAGAGCCAGCAAGCTAGGGGGACAAGTTGGCAAGCGGCCCTTGCTGCGGTGGCAGAGAGTGTGGAACTCTAGCCCCAGGGGAGCCACACCCAATCCTGGCCTCCACAGACATCAGACACACACGTGATGCAGACGTACAGCAGACCAAAACACCCCTGCACCAAAAAAAAAAAAAAGTCAAATAAAAACCATTCAATAGCCAAGTCAAGTTGTTCAAGTTTCATTACTATACACGGTTCATAGTTCATTCTGAACTCTGGAATGGTGGCGAGCCTCAGCTCAAACCATCAATGCTAGTGAACTTTGCCACGGTCCTTGCTGGGGGCTAGAGGTTAAACCCAAAGATCCAACAGCAGGAAGTTGCCATATCTGAGACTCTGGGTTCCATCCTCAGCTGAAATAAAAGGGTGAGTAGAAACAATAGAAAAGAAACTTTTTATCTCCAACTGGATATTCCAGTTTTCATGATATAATTGAAATACTTTCTAAAGTGTAATGGGTCTGAGAGAGAAAACCAACCTGGAATATATAGTCAAATAGTGACTATTCCAACAGCCTGGTATAAGACTCAAACCCTTAAAATTAAAAAATTAAAAATTAAACCAGAAATTAGTAAAATGTAAGTAACACTTCAAACTGAAGGGAAAGTGAGAGTTGGAAGCAACTTAGGAAAGCTTTCTCTGCTGCCATCACCACTATCTTTATAGCATTCTACATAAAAATTTCCAAAGCTTCGGTGTTAACAGAGCTAAAAATATCTCCTAAACCAAGCCTGAACCCTCTTCAGAAGCATACTAAACAGAATCTCGGAGCAACCAGGATCCTGCTGAAACAAAGGCGGCTGGGAAAGGTTCCCTCTCCAAGACAGGCGCCAACGGTCCTGCTTGAAAGGAGCACTGTGTCATCCTCCAACCGCCACACACATTTTTCAAAAAAATAAAATACATTTTAAGTATTCTATATTAATTTTAATGCTATTTCAAGATAATGGAATTTTCCTGACATTTTAAAATACGCAAAAAAGTCTATCGTGAAGAGACTCAAAATCACAATATTCAAAACTAGAGGTAACGTCATAGAAACCATCCAGGATCCTGTAAAGAAAGGGTATAGCAACGGCAGCATCTAAAAATATCCTCGGTTACAAGCAAGAATGAAGAAGCTCTGGTATTATTTGATTTGGGGGCCAAATGGATATCTGGGTATATGTAACAGCTTTTAACAGGAAAACCACTGTACTAAAATATTTCAAAATTTAAAAAAAAATTTTTTCAAAGAAACTCTGCCTCAGGAAAAAAAAATTCTTTTAAATCAGTTTCATCCTTTGACAAAATTTTTAAAGGAGAACCACGCTAGTCAACTACTACATAATATTCACCCTGTCTATTAACAGTGGTGGGTGGACAGGAAAAACCTAATATGTGATTTACTTAAACCTGAAAATAAGGCAAAAAGAATGTTTAGGTCTTTAAGGGATTCTATTCATTTGTTCATTCTAATTCAAGGAGCCGCCTCTGCACACACACACCTCTCTGTACAAGTCAGCAGCCGATTGTGCGATTCCTCCCTCCAGCCCTTCAACTCCGCTAATGTACAAAGGAAAGGGCTTCCTCCATTGTGGCCCTGTAATGAATCTTTCTTAACTAAAGCCCTATTCAGAAACAAGTCATTTAATTTTCCTAATTCAGCATATGGAAAGCTGCAAAGAGAATGAGCACAATAGATTTATTGTATGCAAGAAGGTAAAGACAATTTTTAAAAATAATTCTGTTCTAGGGGTTGGGCCTTCCCTCAATCTACTGTACACTGAAAGCGCTGATCAAAATACAACCTGGGAGGGGAGACCTTTATTTCTGCCTCAACCTCTGTCTGATTTAGACTCCATGATTTTTGTTGTCCTTTTAATCCAGATATCTACTGCAAACGCCTAACCACTGTAAAAGAACATTCATCTCTGAAGCGTTTTATGTAATGTATTCCCAGTGTACACCTCTTAATCCTGTAAAACTGTTATTAGTTAATGTTGTAATCAACAAGGGAAAAGGGTAGAAACAGGCACTCGGGTTCGGTTTAATACAGGCATCTCGCAGTTTTTATCATTCTGGGGTCTACAAGGCCCAGAGGTTGAATGCCACTAAGTTTTCTTACAATTTTAGTGCCTTTTCATCCCTTTCGTTTACGTGGTTCAAATTGTTTCCCTTCCCAGTAGTGACCACATATTTTAACAAAACACATTCCACTATCTGGATAAAGGGTGGTCAACTTAGCTCCGCAGCTGGGGTCGGCAAGAATATTTCTTGTAGGCAGAAAGATAAGCAAGAAACCGGAAACAGAGAGTACCTGTTTGGTGATGGGGTAGGGGCGGGGGCATGAGAACTGGGAATTCCAGGGTCAAGGGTTGAAGGGGAGATTACTGTTACCTCCTCATGCTCTGCGCCCATTAAAGGTGTACTGCCCAAATAAAATCCATTCTTTTGAAAGTGAGAACTGTCACCTTTACCACAGAGGAGTTGCGGGGACAAGAGTCTGCAGAGGTTTCAAATAACCTGCTTTTTACCAAGAGCATCTGCTTTTTTGCTCTACAACAGGTAAAAGCCTGCTTGCTGTAAATGCAGGGTCAGTCAGCAACGCGCCAGCGAGCCTTCTGCTAGCGCCGCGCTCCCCCGGCTCTCCAGACACCCCTCCAGCGCGCCTCCTCCCTCCCTCCCCTGCATTCTGAGCGGCTCCGCCGATTCCCACATAAAGTGGGTCCTGGCCGCCATCTTAGAGAGTCATTCACACCAGCCGGACCGCGGCACCACGCTTCCAAGCCTCCCAGCACTGTCCCGGACCACATGCTCGCTGCTCTCCTCCTCCCTCATCTTGCAACCGGGGGTAGGGTGGGGTGGGGGGTGTCAAACTCCAGGTCTGAGGCAGTGTCTCTGAATTCTGCAGAATGTGAAATGTCAAGTCTGACCATCTTAACACAGAAGCAGAGCGAATGCGGCAGTGCACGTGTTTGCACGTCGGTGCTTATCAATTTCCCATGAAGAGACCCACGGAAGAGCCACCAGGTGATTAAAAGGGAATAACACATCGCCGAGGGTTCCCACTCCAAAAACCCGCTAAGTGCTTTCTCCCCAACACTGAGGTTATGCTCCTAGAGGTTAGGGACCCTGAGGGGTGGAGCAGCACCAGCAGAGAAAGTTTCCATCTGTTCGTGCTCCAGCTGCTGCAGCCCCCTTCATCCCGGGGCACCGGGGCCAACTGCGTCTCCGGACCTCCCCCCTCTCCCGTGTCTCAAGCACAACGTAATATGTAGTAAACACCCGGAGGAGTCCCGGGCAGCGCGCACCTCCCCCAGGCCCGCGGAGGACATCCTGGCAGGTTATGAATGGCTTCACTATGCCCAGCTCCTTTTCACACGCGGGCACGCGCACACGCGCGCCCCAGAGGCGAAGATTTAATACCCCGGTAACAGCAACGGCCAACAGAATCAATGGCCCTCCATCAGAGAGAAAGAAAGGTGCTCACGCTACCCAGGCCTCACCAAGGAGGCACCAAGTCGAACGACACAACCCATTTTTCCAGGATGACTCTCTAATGCGGTCGTGCCCCTAATTTCATTCCCTTCACCCACTGGATAGTGGGAATTCAAGTACGGCCAAACTGGAACCTTCCAGGGCACTGGATATCAGGAGAAACTAATTTCCATAGGCGCTCGCAGATTTCCCATGTTCTTTCTCAATGTGTGAAAGTATGAATAAATCTTCACTGAAAGTGGGATTGCATGCTGAGGCCTCTACCAGTTACGGGACACGCATTTCTGGAAGCAAATAAGCGCTAAATGCTACAAGCACGTATGAAAAGCAACATTTATTTTTATCTTTCACAAGCAAAAAGTATTTAGAGAAACCGAAAAGTAACACATAATCGCAAAATAGTTGCACTTTTTTGCTACTTCGTTAACGAATTCGGGGGGTGGAGGAGCTACTGTAAAAAAAAAAAAAAACCGCTCGGTCACCGGCGCGGCGCGGGAATGCATCCGCGGCACCTTGGCGTCCGCGCTGCTTCCCTTCCCTCCAAGCCCCAGGACACCGACAGTCCGTGTAGCCGCCGCCAAGCCTGAGGCAGCCCGCTCCACCCAGGCGCGCAGACAGCAGGAGCATCTGCGGCTGCACGGATCTTCGGAGAGCAGTCCCTGCTCCGGGCGCCTGCCACCTCCCGGTGCCGCACGTTGCCTGGCGCGGCTGCGGCGTCCGCACAACCCAGGCTCTGCGGGCGGCTCGGGGCTCCGGCCGGCCGCGCTGGGCTGCGAGGCGGCGCGCAAAGACGAAGCTCGGCGGCACTCGCCCATCCGAGTCCCTCGGTGGCCGCACAGCAGCCGCCCGCCCAGAGCGCCGGAGCCAGCCGCGCGTCGCCGCTCCGCCGGTGGGCAACAACGGGCCGGAGAGGCGGCCAGGGTGCCAGAGCGGCCCCGGGCCTCGTGTCACTCACCGTTTGAAATGTTCGATGATCTTCTCTTCCCGCACGTTCTCCGGTAAATTTCCCACCCAGAGGTGCCTGGTTTCCCGGACCATGCTGGGCGGTGTGCCGGCGACCGCGGTGGCTGGCTCCCCCTCGCCGGCTTCGTACGCGGCCGTCAGCGCAGGGAGGCGGGCGCCGGGGCGGCGGCGGCGGCGGCTGCGGCGGTGGCGTCGGCAGCGGCGGCGGCTCCTCCGGCTCCCTCCGGTGCAGAGACCATCCCTCTCCCCCAGGTTCTGACTCTCGGGCCTCGCAGCTCCGCTCTGCCGCCACCACACACCCGAAGCCGACCCTCGCGCTCCGGCGGCGCATGCGCGCGGGCGGCGGCGGGCGGGGGAGCGGGAGGAGGGGCGAGCGAGACCCGGGCAGCCGCGACTACGACGGAGCCGGCGCTGTGGCTGCCGGGCGCTTCCCACCGGCGCGCGCGGCCCGCCTCCCGCCTCCTGGCCGCCGCCCCCTGGCCGCGGGCGCGCGCGCGTCCTCCCGCCCCGACGCCGAGTTCCTCCCAGCTGGCGCGCAGGCGCGCGGAGCCCCGAAGGGGGAGGAATGCGGAGCCGGGAAGCGGCGCCCGCGCAGTCAGCTTAGTGCGCCTGCGCGACGCGGAGGAGGAGGCTGGCCGCCAGAGGAGTCCGGGGAAGTTGGGGCTGCTTCCCCTCCCCGTGGTGAAGCGTTGCTGTAGGAGGAAACACAAGAGAACCCGGTAGTTTCGAGGCCAAGCGGTTTCTAAAGGCCAAAGTCCCCATGCCTGTCCGCCCTACGGCCCGCCCCTGACCGTTTCCGGACGCCTAGATCCCCGCCTGCTTGGGAAAGTGGTCGGATCCCGGCCGCCCTTTTCACCGCCCAGGCAAGGGACCAGCATTGCAGAAACCCATCCCTCCCAAGAATCATTGGCTTGTAACATTAAGTAACTTTTTATATAGGCGCTTGCGAAACCTTTTGCAAGATGTCTTTGCTCATCGTTACGGTACACGAGAATCAGAGCTGAAATGATACAGGCGTTTCATACTGTTCCCCTCGGAGGGTTTGGCATAGCTTGTTTTTTAAGCAAGGAGGATTACACCTCCAGACTTTTGAAAGTTGCAATTGACCTTTCGTATAAAGCCAGCTTGCAGAAAGCTAAAACCTCAAAAGGCAAGTGTAGAGTCACAGAAAAAAATTAATCTAGATCATTAAAACCGTCAGCAACTAACACTTATTTTTCATACACAAAAATAAACTGTGCTTTAGGTACAGCCTAAACATTTTATCTCATAGTGCTCTTAAGTACTACAAAGTGCACAGGATACAGACAGGGTTCTAACTAAGGACCCTGCCCACATCTAACAAGGGCTCTGTATCACTGAATCCCCACCTCTTGGTGTTGTTTTGCTTTGTTTTTGCTTGTTTAGTCTTTCAGATCGGTCGTTTGTGTTTTGAAAAAAAGGTGTCACATAGCTCACCTGAAATAATCTTAGGACTTTTAATTCTGTACCCCACCTCCCAGTATTGAGACTACAGAGCTTTGTCACCATACTGCTGCACCAACTGAACAGGCAGTATTTTGAATTAGAAAAATCATAAACAGTAGCAATAATATCTGAGGTCACTTGCACATAATTGTATCTTTTGTTCCATAAAGGATGAATGTGCTAGGTTGTTTTCCTTTCTATTTGTTCTATTAGTCGGCCACATAGCCTAAGTTGTTTTTCTTTGTTTGTTTGTTTTTTTGGTTTTTCGAGACAGGGTCTCTCTGTGTTAGCCTTGGCTGTCCTGGACTCACTTTGTAGACCAGGCTGGCCTAGAACTCACAGCGATCCGCCCGCCTCTGCCTCCCGAGTGCTGGGATTAGCCTAGGTTTCTTGATGGCTGAATCTAAGACACATTAACCTTCCTTGTATTGGTTTAACACGCATTCTATACTCGACTTAACATACTTGACATCAGCCAGTTTGATCACCCAAAATAATCTTAGGACAGTCACAAAGCTCAAACAAATACCAATATCCTAAAGTACAGATGTGAGCCAGGTGTGCAAGTACACATCTGTGATGCTAACACTTTACAGGTGATGGCAAGATCATGAATTCAAAGCCAGCCTAAGCTGCAAAGTGTTCCTGTCTTAAAACTAAAACAGAAGGCTGGTACACAGAGCTCAGTGGATAAGAGTACTTAGGATGCTTGGAAGGATTTGATCCCCGCCATAAACTAGACCTATGGTGTTTGTCTACTCTCAGTCTCCACTGGAGTACTAAAGAGGAGGAGGCAGAAGGATCAGAAGTGAAGGTTAGCCTCTGCTACACAGGGAGTTCCAGGCCAGGCCGAGATACATGAGACCTTGTCTCAACAAGAGTATAAAACCTTCCCTTCCCCCCGCCCATGATTGGTGGTGCACACCAAAGGCAGGCAGATCTCTGTGAGTTTGAGGCCATCCTGGTCTACAAAATGAGTACAGGACAGCCGTGGCTGAACGGAGAAACGCTATCTTGAAAAAAAAGAAAAGGGAAAAAAAAAAAAGGAACCTGGTGTGGTGGAGCATGCCTATAATCACAGCACTCAGGGAGGCATATATGTATGTGTGTGTGTGTATATATATATATTTATGGACAGCTTGATGAACAGAGCAAGTTCCAACACAGCCAGGGCTACAGAGAAACCCTGTCTCAAAAAAACAAAACAAAACAAAACAAAAAAGATATAAAGAGGTCAATATGTACATGCATACATACATATATGTGTGTGTGTGTGTGTGTGTATATATGTGGGGGAGGAGGTTTACTTGACTGTATGTCTGGTGCCTATGAAGTTCAGAAGAGGGAGCCACTGAAACTGGAGTGGAATTAGGGATGGTTATGAGCCATCATAGCAGCCAAACCCATATCCTTTGCAAGAGAGACATCATTCTCAAGGACTGAGACTAGACTGGCCCCACCCTTCCAGAGATCCAGCTGCCTCTGCCTCCAAGTGCTGGGATCAAAGAGTGCACCACCACGCCCATCTCTCTTTCTTTTCTTTTCTTGTTCTTATTTTATTTTTTTGAGACTGGATCTCACTATATAGCCCAGGCAATCTTCTTGCCTCAGCCCCCACCCCTGCAAAACTAGATATTTACTAAATGTCTTTCTCCTAGATTAGCTGGAGGGTTTATTATAGTTGTACTGTTTCCCCGGTAGTGGTGACACAGGCCTTTAATCCCAGCACTCGAGAGGCAGAGCCAGGACTGTCTTTGTGAATTCCAGGACAGTCAGAGCTATGTAGTGACACCCTGTCTCAAAAAAACAAAACAAAACATAACAAAAACAAACTACAACAACAAAAATAGGAAAAAATGTGAGCAGAGGGATCCATTAAAATAACTCAGCAGGAGGGGAGGGGAATAGGGTAAAAGCGGGAGGACACAAGGGATGGGATAACATTGAGATGTAATATGAATAAATTAATTTTTAAAAAAACTCAGCAGGTAAAGGTGGCTTGCCACCAGGCCCCAAACCTCACGTGGGGGAAGGAGAGAACCAATCCCCTTGTCCTCTGACTCCACGTGAGTGCAAGTGACACATACACACCCCCAAAAAATAAATGAAGGAACAAAATACGAAGCTATGTGGATTCGGTCATGCCTGGCTTGCTTTTTTCCTGATTCCTGGCCTTTTCCAGTGTAAAAGCTGTTCATAACAATGGGGGGGGGGGCGGGACAAGCAAGTAAGTTTTGTGTAGCCCAAGCCTACTGTTTCTTCTCTGTTCTCAATTCTTTGCACTTTCTGCTGGCCACACATCAGGAAACACTGGTGACACTGTTTGCTGTTTCTATGTTACAAAATACTTAAGCGGGATTTCTTCATGAACTTGTATCTTTGTAAGTTTCCATAGACAGGAAGAACAAAACAAAGAGGAACCAAAGGGAGGACAATCTACTCCAATTTTCTGATGTTTTAAAAATAATCCTAGGTCAAGGCTAGAGAGATGACTCAGCAGTGAAGGGTGATTACTGTTTTTCCAGAACTCTGAGTTAGATTCTCAGCACCTGGGACTCTGGCTCCCCAGGTATCTCAGGCCTCTGGCCTCTAAGGGCGTCTGCACTCTCCTGCACAAATCCACACAAAAAACACACACGCAGACATAATTAGGAAGAACTAGACATGGGCATGGTGGTGCACACCTTCAATCTGAGCACTCAGGAGGCAGAGGCAGAGGGAGCTCTGTAAATTCAAGGGCAGCCTGGTCTGTAGAGTGAGTTCCACTAATAACTAGGGCTACATAGAGAGACCCTGTCTCAAAAAATATATTTTAAAAATTATAAAATAAAACTTTAAAAATTTCTTAGTAATGTTCAGTTATGGTGGTATGCATGCCCCTTTAATCAAGCACTCGGGAGGCAGAGGCAGGTGGATCGCTGTGAGTTGGAAGCCAGGCTACACAGAGTTCAACAACAGCCAAGATAAGATAGTAAAACCCTGTCTCAAAAAATAATGAAATAGGGCTAGGCATGGTGGCGCACACCTTTAATCCCAGCACTTAGGAGGTAGAGGCAGGCGAATTGTTGTGAGTTCGAGGACAGCCTGGTCTACAAAAGGAGTCCAGGACAGCCAAGGCTACACAGAGAAGCCCTGTCTCAAAAAACCAAACCAAACCAAACTGAAAACAAGAATCTCAGTACTTGATGTTTGTGGTATAAGAATAAAGGTTTCCAGGTCCTGACTCCACCTTCACGGTAGAGCCTGTCTCTATGACACACCAGACCCATCCCTATCACTGCAAACCACAGAAATGTAGGTTGTGATTTAACTGTGAAAAAAGATGAAGTGCATCTCATTTGAATATTAAAGAGAATTCAGAAAGGTGACATTAAAGTAGCGCCATTTGCTAAGGGGAGTTAAAATAGATTTGCTTTTAATCAATTCCTGTTTTCACACTGTGAAAAGCTGCTGTATTTAGCATGCTAGACATGCTCCAAGAGTTCAGTCATGCGTAGTGGAAACTGAGCTGGGGAAAGCTTCTGAGCCTCGAGCTCAGGCTTTGAACATTAACCTCATTACTAGACTGGATAAATTAACATATTAGGCAGAAGGACAGAATAGTCACCAGATACAGTTACAAATTGAATCCCAAGCTATTACGATTAAGCTTTTTTCAGGATGACATGTTCTTAAAATATATGCATTTCTTCTCAAAGCCATCATATAAAAAATGTTAACTAGCTCTAAAATGACCCAAGTCCTAAGAACATGAAAATGGGACAATAACAATTTCAGAATAGCATGTTATAGTCAGAGTTGGCTTTTCTTCCAAAAAACAAACAGTTGAAAGTATTTGAGCTGGGCGGTGGTGGTCCACACCTTTAACCCCAGCACTCAGGAGGCAGAGGCAGAGGCAGGTGGATCTCTGTGAGTTCCAGGCCAGCCTGGTCTACAAAGCGAATCAGGGACAGCCAGGACTACACAGAGAAACCCTGTCCCGGGGGAAAAAAATTAATAAAACAAAAAACAAGTATAGTCTTCATCTACACATAAACATAACAAAACACAATAAGGAAGCAGACGGTGGTGGGGCATGCACTCAGGAGGCCAAGGCAGGCAGATCTCTGAGTTTAAGGCCAGCTTGGTCTACACAGTGAGTTCAAGGACATCCAGGGCTACACAGAGAAACCCTGTCTGGAAAAGCCAACAGAAAACAAAAACAAAGAATAAGGAAACTCTTTGCCATAAATGATACACAGTATCCAAGTACACTAGATCTGGGAAATTCTAACTTTTACTTATTTTTTTGAAATTGTACTTCTAAACTGTCAGGAAGCAAGCAGAATACAAGTAATGCAGATTTGGGCTTATAACTAATTTAGAGATTAACCAAGTGTACTATATGGAATATTAGAAATCAAATACCCAATAAAAGATGGTTAGGTGCTTATATAGTATACGTTGAAGTTCCCACAGTTTTCGAGTTGTTTTTTTGTTTTTTTTTCCAAAACAGGGTTTCTCTGTATAGCCTTGGCTGTCCAGGGCTTGCTATAAAGGCCAGGCTGGCCTTGAACTCATAGAACGCCTCTGGCCCAAGTGCTGGGATTACAGCTGTGCACCACTGCTCTTGCCCCCAGTTTTAAAGTTTTTCAGCTTTATTGTTCCTTTTTTAGAAAGCTGGTTATAAAGCCAGGAAGAGTAGTCCATGCCTGTAATCCCAGCGCTGGTGGAGGCAGAGGAAGGCAGATCTCTGTGAGTTTGAGGCCAGCCTGGTCTACAAATCAAGTCCAGCATAGCCAAAGCTACACAAAGAAACTGTATCTTGGAAAAACAAAAACAAAAACAAAAATAAAAACTGGTTCTAGTTGTCTAAAGGATGCAAACAAACAAGAATTCATATATTTACTCTGTGTGTATTTTGGTTTTTCCAAACAGGGTTTCTCTGTGTTGCTCTGGCTATCCTGACATTTGATCTGCAGACTAGGTTGGCCTCAAATTCAGAGATAAGCCTACCTGTCCCTCCAGAGAGCTGGATTAAAAGGTAGGCAACACCACTGCCCCCACCTAAGTGTGTTTTTAAACTGGGGATAGTGGCTCATGTTGTAATCCCCACCACTAAGCAGGGGATCAGGAGTTTCAGGCCAGACTGGGGCTCGATACAGAGTAAGAATTTACCTTGAAAAAGGGAGGGGGCACGGGTGAGGAGGTGGGAGGGTGGGCTGCTCTTCCAGAGGACCCAGGTTCAATTCCCAGCACCCACATGGCAGCTCACAAGGGTCTGGAACTCCTGTTCTAGCAGACTTGACACCCACATACAGACAGACATACAGTCAAAACACCAATTAAATAATTTTAAAATAAATATATTTAAAAAAAATACTTTGAACTGCTGCCACTTGAATCCAACATTTGCTATTTAACACTATTTAACATCAGCCTCTCAGTACATAACAAGTTGAAGGCCAGCAAGGGTTCTGTAAAACACAATCTCAGGGGGTGGGGTGGGAAGAGTGTGCAATGTATTCCGGTTGCATTCAAGTATGTACAACCCTTTGTGTCTTCTTTTACCAGGGTGCTCTTGCTTGCAAAGCAAGACACTCATATCCACTAAGCATCCAACTATCTGTTGTTTTTGTTTTGTTTAGTTTAGTTTAGTTTTTGGTTTTTCGAGACAGGGTATCTCTGTGTAACCTTGGCTGTCCTGGACTCGCTTTGTAGACCAGGCTGGCCTTGAACTCACAATGATCCGCCTGCCTCTGCCTCCCAAGTGCTGGGATTAAAGGCATGCGCTACCACGCCCGGCTCAAATATCTGTATTTTATTTGCTTGTCGAGATAGGGTTTTTCTGTGTAGCCCTGGCTGCCTTGGACTCCCTGTGTAGACCAGCTGGCTTCGAACTCACAGAGATCTGCCTGCCTCTGGCTCCCGAGTGCTGAGATTAAAGGAATGCGCCACCACTGCCCCGCCAAACCTCTGTATTTTGATACAAAATATTCAGATTTTTTTTTCATGCCTCAAAATTTCTGGGAGGCATCTAACTTATATTTGGAAAATACTTTGACTTAAAAGGGAGGATGCCTCAAGATAGCTTTCTTTGAGGAGCCTAGATGAATTTCATTTTTTTTTTCAAAATACGTTTAAAAAAGAAAACATGCAGGGCTCGGTGGCGCATGCCGTTAGTCCCATCAGTCCGGAGGCAGACACAGACAGATCTCTTGTGAATTCGAGGCTAGCCTGGTTTACAGAGTGAGTCTAGGACAGCCAAAGCTACACAGTGAAACCCAGTCTCAAAAAATAAGAAAATAAGGTTTTACAACACTTAGAAAAACTCAGTATTTGCTTTATTTTCCCTACTGGGGCAAGGGTGGTGTGAAAGACCCTATTAACATAATTTCCGTTCACAGAAAATTCTCCGAATTTACAGAACGTATGACCCGGCGTTCTTTGCCACTCGAGTATTACAGCTTTGCTAAAATTCTGCCTCCTCTAGCCTGGCTTTTTCCTCGCTGGTTCTTGCAGGAACCAGTCACCAGCTCATGGTTCCCACCAGGAAGGCAGATCCGGCTCCGCCCAGAACCATGTCAACTGACCTCACTGAGGTCAACAGCGCTCACACACCTGCAGGCCGCTTCGCCACCTCCACCCCACACCCGGGGGAGCCCCAAGTCCAAAGGAAGGGTGGGGACTCCCCGATGTAGGGCTGTCACAGCCTGAGTGCTTTCTTCACGAACTCTCCCCGGTTCATACTCCATCCCAGGCCACTAATCGGGAGGGGCAATTTCTCCAGCTGCTCTTCCAACTCGGCGCTGGATGCACGTGGATTCCATGACAAGTGGGGTTTTGGGTTTCCTAATCTTTCCCCGCCCCCATACGAACCCACAGCCCTGACAACTTAAAAAGAAGTGCCAATGCGGTCACTATGGTTACCGCGGCGAGACCCCACTGCAGACGGAACCCGAGCGTCGGTGACCTCCGCCTACACACAAGGTCGACAAGGGCACCTTCGCCTGGGCTTCGCGAGCGGCGACAACCAGCAGCGCCCGGCAAAGCCCGATCACGCAAGCCACCGGCCACCAGGGTCACCGAGTCCAGTCGGGAACCTATCAAACATGGCGCGGGAGAGGGTCGGTCGGCTTTGTTTAGCCTTCCTCCAGTAGGCGATCGGTAACCCCTCGGAGGAGACCGTCCCCGAGACTGGGAATTGAGAAAAGGAGGACAAGGGAGGTCCTCAAATGCTCTTCTCATCAAAGAGGCCGCCAGCAGCGCATTGGAAAACCGCACACGGCCGAGCTGCGCACGCGCGCGGAAAGGCCTCCCATTTCCCCCCTCCACCACCACCCCCCCGCACCCCATCTCTCAAAGGAACACGAGGTTGCCCGAATGCGCTTGCGCGACTCGCGGAGGGAAACGTTGGTGGAGGGAGGGGGGGGACCTGCCCATTGTGAGAGAGAACCGCCCACGCAAGGCCCGCGCGCGCACGTGTCACTCTCACAGTCTCACGGGCGCGCCCCACGGTCTCTGCCCGACTCCGGGCGCATGCGCTGCTGGTTGGTTGGGGGGTGGGGCGCGGGTGTCAGGATGGGGAAGGCCGCGAAGCTTGTGGCTTTTGGCTGAGTTACCCTGAGAAGTTTATGGAGAGACGGATACCAAAGGGCACCTGGGGGATGGGAAGAGCGAGCTTTCTTGGGAGAAGACGGCGACAAATCCAAAGTACACAGCCACCGGCCTAGGCAGGGCCCAAGGTCGCCGGCACACGCCCATCCAAGGAGGAAAGCATGGGGACAGCAGCACTGATGGAAGGGACATGGGGAATGCTAGGGAACGCGGAATGGCGGAGCCGCCGGGCGCGGGGCTCAGTACGATAGGACTCCGCGTGGCGGTGGACGCCCCGAACCCCGTGGTCAAATCACGGCTTTTGACATGTCAGTCTTCACTCGGGTGCCCCGGAGCTAACGGAGACATGATGTGCGCGCGAGTGCCTTCCCTTGCGGCTCCGGTGCGCGTGGACGCCGTGGGAAGGAACGGTGGCTGCCCGTTCCTTCCCTCCGTGGGAAGGAATCCCCGCGTTCGGATCTGACGGGGTATCTCGGGCCTCCACTCCGGTGCCCACCCGGCTGCCATTTTGTAGCCCGGCCGCCATTTCACGCGGCCCGGGCCCCGCGGGGGGGGGGAGGGGCGCTGTGCGCGGCCCCGCGGCTCGCGACGGGGCGTGGCTGGCGGCGTGCGCGGCCCCGGCCCCTTTGTTCTTCGCCTGGAGTCGTGGGGACCCTAGAGCTCGGCCGCCGCCTTTCACGCGGCGTGTGAACAGTGAGACGCAGCAGCCTCGAGGCGTGCAGGATCCCAGAGCCCATTGGAAGTGGGGTGTGTGCCTGTGCGAGGATGACGTCCTGCGTGGGGAGCCTTGGGCCTCCGCTGTGGGAAAGGGGCCATGGGCGGGCCTCGCTCGGCATCCTGAATCTATGCTAACCCAGTGTAGTGCAGGTCCAGAGCCGCGAGTGCTTTCTGCACAGTAGGGAAACTAACAAAGGTGCTGAAACTCAAAAGTAACCCAGCGCCGGGAGGCGGGGTTCGTGCAGCCCACGAGGTGGAGGAGCTTTGAGAGCTTGGCTTCCATTGGCTGGCCCTCCTGCACAAGGCTTTTCCTGGCCCATTCTCTCTGACCCAGAAGCTTGAACAATAAATATATTGTGATGCCTTTCTTCTGTCTGTCAACATCAACTTCCACTTAACTTATTTTCAAAAGCCTTATGAGTTTATTAAAAAACGGACAGTAAAATACGTGCCTGGCATCGGCCTTTCACGTTCTGAAAAGCCAATTGTCCGGATACTTAGGGAATATTTAAATGTGAACCTTAGTGTGTACAGTGTGGCTCTGTATAATAAAGCCAGGAAGTTTGAAATAACGCGTGCTGCTAAATTTGTCTCAGCTTTTTGTGCAACTTTTTCTTTTAACGGTTTACATGGTTTTTCTTCACAACAGCCTGGTACCGTAAAGGAACCAGCCCTTCTGACTCATCTATTTGCGTCTAAGTTACAGTGGGCATCTTTTTTTTTTCTCACTATAATTATGGCGATTGCCTATCTTTTCTGTAATAGTCGGGTAAAGCTTATGATGACAGGATAAAAAGGTCAAAAACATTGTTGAGGGGCCTCATGAGCATTTTGATGACTTCCAGATGAGAGAAATATAGGAGAGGCTTTTAGATTTCAAATTTTGTTTTATGATTAGGTGGACTGGGTAGAGTTATAAAATTGTATACTGTATCTTTACGATTAGATAAATCCGAAACAAACTTATCACTCTGTTTTCTTTTTGCCTGTAATCAAATAAAATCATTAAAATATTTGTTTTTTCGAGACAGTGTTTCTCTGTGTAACAAGCCCTGGGAAATCATTAAAATCCTGTACTGGGAAACTAGACTATTATGGCAAACAAAATAGACTACTAACTGATGGGTTGACATTCAGAGGATGAGGGCGCAGCACTTCCTTGTACAGATGAAGAGGGTCTGAGTAAATATGAAGTCTAATTTTTTTGTTTTGAGCCAGACTCATGTATCCCAGGCTGGCCCACGACTCAGCTTTGTGGCTGAATATAAACCTGAACTCAAAACTTAGGTCTCTAGAAAATGCCCAAGGTTTTGTTGTTCTGTCGGTTTTTATTGTTGTTGTTGTTTGTTGTTGTTTTTGTTTTTTGTTTTTCGAGACAGGGGTTCTGTCGGTTTTGAAATTGATGTGTGATGTGTAAGTGTCCTTGCAGGATGGAGTTGGCAGTTTGAAACCACTCTTGAGCAAGGGGAGGAAGAGCTCTTAACCACTGAGCCATCTCTGCACCCCTTCTACCCAGGTGTTTTTTGTTGTTGTTTTGTTTTGTTTTGTTTTTGTTTCCGAGAAAAGCCGTAGCTGCCCTGGACACAATTTTGTAGACCAGGTTGGCCTAGAATTCAAGAAGCTCCACCCACCTCTGCCTCCTTGAGTGCTGGGATTACAGGCTTGGTTGGTTGGTTTTTCGAGACAGGGTTTCCCTGTGTAGCCTTAGCTGTCCTGTAGACCAGGCTGGCCTCGAACTCCCATCGATCCACCTGCCTCTGCTTCCCGAGTGCTGGGATTATAGGCATGCGCCACCTCACCCAGCTTCTGCCCAGCGTCTTAAGACAGCCCTACCGAGCAGAAATGCTGTTTCCTTTAGCTTACATGTTTGGATTCTTAGTTCCATTTGGTGAAATGTGTGCTTTTGAACTTTAGAAATACTTAAGTTTCTCATTTTTCTAGGAAAAGACAACTTTTCAGCCCAGCACTCGGGAGGCAGAGGCGGGCGGATCGCTGTTGTGAGTTTGAGGCCAGCCTGGTCTACAAAGTGAGTCCAGGACAGCCAAGGCTAACACAGAGAGACCCTGTCTCGAAAAACCAAAAAAAAAAAAAGACAACTTTTCAGGCCATATCAGCCAGAGGAGGGAATTTAAAACTATACCAGTCATAACCTTTTCCTGATCAAGATCGATGACTCTTTAGAGATTTGGTTATAAAGTCCTTCCAAGGATTTCTGGCAGCAGTCGGCACTCCTACCTGCTGTAATAGCTTTTCCCCTTTGAGGCAAAACCTAGTTAGTTGTGAAATGTTTTCCTGCACTTCAGAAGTCCTGAAGTTAAGGAATAAATCTTTAATAGCAATATAATAGGAATACATCTATAAATAAAAGATGATTCAGGAGAAACAACAATGGTTTGTCCTGTCTGAGTGCAAATGGTCATCCCCAGATCAAAATTGCATAACCTCCACATTGCTAAATGTTTTTTATTTTATGTGTGCCCTGGGTTTTGTCTGCATGTATGTGTGTGTACTACTTGTGTGCCTCGTGCCATGGAGGACAGAAGATTGGTATCAGATGCCCTGGAACTAGAGGTAGAAGGTTCCTGTTAGCCACCATGGGGCTCAAGCCTAAGACCTCTGGAAAAGAACCCATGCTCGTTTGGTTGGTTGGTTGGTTGGTTGGTTTTTCGAGACAGGATTCCTCTGTGTAGCCATGGCTGTCTTGGACTCCCTTTGTCGACCAGGCTGGCCTTGAACTCACAGCGATCCACCTGCCTCTGCCTCCTGAGTGGCAACCAATGTTCTTAAACCCCAAGCCTTCTCCAATTCCTCTAAAAACCAAGGCATTGTTTATAATTTTTATGCATCCATCATGCCTGGCCATTTTGGTGCTTTGAATACATACACCACTGCATAAAACTACAAGGATCTCTTTCTTACTAGCAGGGAGTGGGAGGAGGCCACAAACCAACAGAACAAGGAAATGAAACACCAGCGGTGGGCTGGAGGAGTAGCTCAGTGGAAGAGTGCGGCGCTCACTGCTCTGGGTCCAACTCCCTGTATCTTTCCCTAAGGGGGGGGGAAAATAAGTGCTGAGGCTGGAGAGATGGCTCAGAGGTTAAG
Source organism: Acomys minous (assembly GCF_964271855.1). Classification (NCBI taxonomy): domain Eukaryota; kingdom Metazoa; phylum Chordata; class Mammalia; order Rodentia; family Muridae; genus Acomys; species Acomys minous. Next base: position 118,230,843 of record NC_140487.1, read on the forward strand.
AGCACTGGCTGCTCTTCCAGAGGTCCTGAATTCAATTCCCAACAATCATCTGGTGGCTCACAACCATCTATAAGGAGTTCCGGTGCCCTCCTCTGGCCTGCAGGCAGAGCATTGTATACATAATAAATAAATAAATAAGTCTTAAAAAAAAGTGCTTGAGTGAAGAACACAGAGGGATAAGAGGCAAAGTGTACCTTGTAATAAGGTAAGTCTTATTAACAAGGAGTTGTTTATGCAGGAGCCAAGGGAGCAGTCATGAGATCTCTATGGAAGCATTTCCAAAGTCAGAACCTTCAAGTAGGAACATAAGCAGCCCACAGAAATAGTGTTTTTGTTTGTTTGTTTTGTTTTTGTTTTTGTTTTTTGAGACAGAGTTTCTCTGTGTAGCCTTGGCTGTCTTGGACTCACTTTGTAGACCAGGCTGGCCTCCAACTCACAGCAATCCACCTGCCTCTGCCTCCCAAGTGCTGGGATTAAAGGCCCGGCCACAGAAATAATGTGATTGAAAAAAAAGTAAGCGTTGAATTGTATAAGTAAAGACTTTTTCTGCTACCTGCCCTAGCTCCCAAATAACACCACAGAGGCCTATTAGATTTATCCAACAAGCTTTAGGTTTGGTTTTTATCCAAATGTTGTTGTTTGTTTGGAGACAGGGTCCCATTACGTAGCCCTGGCTGTCCTGGATCTTGCTATACAGGCAAGGCTTAGCCTTGAACTCAGACATCCTCCACCTGCCTCTGCTTCCCACGTGCTGGGTTGCTTTTGTTTTGAAAGGAGCATTTGGCGGGGAGGGGGTGGGGATGGGTCAGTAAAGTGCCAGCTGCACAAGCATGAGCACCTGAGTTCGGTGCCCAGCACCCCTGTAAAGGGAAGGCAGAGCAGATCCTGCCTGTGAGCAGCGCTAGGAAAGGAGACTAGGGAGTGAGGTAGCAGTAGGAGGAGGGGCACTGCAGGTGGATATATGATAGCGCATTGGCCAGACAGTTTGATGAATTGAGAGATCCTGTTTCAAAAACTTTGAAACAGCCTGGTCTACAAAGACAGTACCAGGACAGCCAGGCCTATTACACAGAGAAACCCTGTCTCAAAACAAAAACAAAACCTATAACAAAAACAACAACAAATTAGAAACACTGTGTGCTGGAGGGACACACCTTTTTAATCTCAGCACTCGGGAGGCAGAGGCAGGTGGATCAATGTGAGTTCAGGGCCAGCCTGGTCTACAAAGCAAGTACAAGACAGCCAAGGCGATGGCAGAGAAACCCTGTCTTGAAAAACAAACAAAGCAAAACCAAAAATGTAGAGCTATCAATGACGTCCCTGTTATCAGCCTCTGGCCACACGAGTGGGTGCACACCCACATGAACATCACATCCCAGAAAAGGAAAAACCACTTCTTTATAGAAGCACGGTTCCTCTTACCTTTGTTCCCAGAACTGGGGAGAGGGTGGGAGAGCAGGCAGGACAATCAGGAATTCAAGGTCAGCCTCAGCTACACAGTGGGAGGAGGCCAGGCGGAGGCATATGAGACCCTGCCTCAAAGGTCAAACAAAACAAAACAAAACAAAGACTTCAGGGTCAGTGAGATGGCTCTTGGGTGGGGTGTTTTGAATGAAAATGGCACCACAGAGTGTGGGGGTGTGAGTTTGAGGACAGCCTGGTCTACAAAGAGAGTTCAGGACAGCCAGGGCTGTTACACAGAGAAACCCTGTCTGGGGTGGGGGTGGGGGATAGAAAGAAAGAAAGAAAGAAAGAAAAGAACATGGCCCTCTACGCTCATAGGGAGGTGTGGCCTTGTTGGAGGAAGTGTGTAACAGGGAACGGGCTTTGACGGTTCAGATGCTCAAGCCAGACCCACTGACTCACTCTCTCTTCCTGCTGCCTGCAAATAGAGATGTAGAACTCTCTCAGCTCCCTCTCCTGCACCATGTCTGCCTGCAGGCCACCATGCTTCTCGACATGATGATAACGAACTAAAGCTCTGAAACTGTAAGCCAGCTGCAGTCAAATGTTTGCCTTTATAAGAGTTGCTGTGGTCATGGTGTCTCTTCACAGCAATAGAAACCCTGACAGTAGGTGAAATACTCCCATACAGAAGCTCCCTGAACCCATGCAAACATCTGGATTTGGCGGCAAGCATCCGTAATCCCGTTACTCCTGTGGGGAAAGCGGACATGGAGAATGAAGTCGGCTCCCCTGGACGGTGTAGCAGCAACAACAGAAATAAGGGAGTCTGCGTCAGCAAGGTGAGCAGCAAGATCCCAAAACTGTCCTGTGACCTCCACGGCTGGGCTCTGGCATGAGAACATGAGCACCCCCTCACACACGCACATGAAATTAACAGCCTACTTCTTTGACACGCCAATTAACTGAATTGACTCAAATGTATTTGTGATGTTCTGAACACATGTGCTGCTCCTTTATTTTTTTTTTATTTTTTTATTTTTTTTGGTTTTTTTGAGACAGGGTTTCTCAGTGTAGCCTTGGCTGTCCTAAACTTGCTTTGTAGACCAAGCTGGCCTTGAACTCGCCTCTGCCTCCCGAGTGCTGGGATTAAAGGCGTGTGCCACCATGTCCGGCTTTTTTTTTTTGCGGGGGTGGGGTGGGGGATGGGGGGTGGGTGTTCCTTGTTATTGTTATTGTTGTTGTTGTTGTTTTTGGTTTTTTTTTTTTTTAAGACAGGGTCTCTCTGTGTAGCCTTGGCTGCCCTGGACTCGCTTTGTAGACCAGGCTGGCCTCGAACTCACAGTGATCCTCCCAAGTGTTTTTTTTTTTTCAAGACAGGGTTTCTCTGTATAGCTTTGACTGTCCTGGACTCGCTTTGTAGACCGGACTGGCCTTGAACTCACAGCAATCAGCCTGCCTCTGCCTCCCAAGTGCTGGGATTAATGGCATGCTCCACCATGCCTGGCTCTGCTCTTTTTTCTTTTTTTTTCAAACTGAGGTTTTGTTTTGTTTTGTTTTTAAGATTTATTTATTTATTATTATGTATACATTGCTCTACCCACATATACACCTACAGGCCAGAAGAGAGCATCAGATCCCAATAGAGATGGTTTTTGAGCCACCGTGTGGTTGCTGGAATTGAACTCAGGACTTCTGGAAGAACAGTCAGTGCTCTTAACCTCTGAGCCATCTCTCCAGCCCCCTGGCTCTGCTCTTAGTAGAGGTTTTATTACGAAAATCTTAGGCCGGGCGTGGTGGCGCACGCCTTTAATCCCAGCATTTGGGAGGCAGAGGCAGGCGGATTGCTGTGAGTTCGAGGCCAGCCTGGTCTACAAAGTGAGTCCAGGACAGGCAAGGCTACACAGAGAAACTCTGTCTCGGAAAAACCAAAAAAAAAAAAAGAAAAAAGAAAAAGAAAAAGGAAATCTTGCTTCCATAAGAGGACCAAGAGAAGCTGGGCATGGCGTGGTGGCACACTTTAACCCCATCCCTCAGGGAGGCAAAGGCAGGCAGATCTCTGTGAGTTCGAAGTCAGCCTGATCTACAAGTCCAGGACAGCCAAGGTTACACAGAGAACCCCTGTCTCAAAAAAAGACAGAAAGTCCCAGTACTCTGGAGGCAGAGGCAGGCGGATCGCTGTGAGTTCAAGGCCAGCCTGGTCTACAAAGCGAGTCCAGGACAGCCAAGGGTACACAGAGAAATCCTGTCTCGAAAAACAAAACAAACAAAAAGACAGAAAGAGAAAAAAGAAAAGAAAAAGAGGCCAAGAGAAATATTGGAAAATGTTAACGGTTTATGTCTTCTTTCAAAAATAAGAGGGAAAAAGTAAGTGTGGTATTCATTATACTGGAGAAATTGAAAGCATTTGTGCAAATAACATCCCAGATGTTTTTCTAACCATTGGTGACTTAGCATTCTGAAGAAACTGGACCAATTTTTGGATTTAAAGACAAGCTCTCTATTTAAGTGAATTTGCACATAGTATGGTCTTTATGCTAAACATCCCTAAATAATATTCTGCATTTGTTGAAAAAGTTTGCTAAAAAGCATAAAAATTTTTAGAATAAATTGGATTGTAGCAGCAGCAAATACCCATAGTCCCAGTACTGGGGTGGGGGCTGCAGCACAGAGATTGCCCTAACCTTGAGACAGTAGGTCCTTCACAGGAAGTCCCTGTTTCCAAAAGAATGAGAGAAAATAAAAAACCAGAATCACATTCAGGCATGGTGGCATACACCTTTAATCCAGCACTTTGGAGGCAGAGGCAGGCAGGTCTCTGTGAGGCAACTCCAGGACAGTTGAGGCTATACAGAGAACCCTGTCTCCAAAACAAAACCAACCCCAAAAATCAGATGGCAGAGCTTAGATTGTATCTCAGGGTAGAGTTGGTCGTTTTGTTTTGTTTTGTTTGTTTTTCGAGACAGCGTTTCTCTGCATAGCCTTGACTGTCTTGGGCTCATTTTGTAGACCAGGCTGGACTCAAACTCACAGCAATCCACTTCTGCCTCTCAAGTGCTGGGTAGTTTTAAAAATATTCATCTATCTATGTATCTATCTATCTATCTATCTTTCTGTCTATCTATCATCTGTCTGTCTGTCTGTCAGTCTGTCTATCTCTGTATCATCTATCTATGCTCTATACCCAGTAGCTTTGAATTGCATCCTCCTCCATAAACTCCAGAGTATTAAAATGACAGCATCCAGCCTCCAGATACGTGGTTTTGTTTTTGCTCTGTTATGCTGAGGTGGAGCTGCCTTGCTGTGTTGCCCAGGCTAGTAGGAAAAAGCCATCTCTCACCCCAGCCTCTGGGTTGGGTCCAACTATATGCATTTGTCTGCTTTTAAGGCAAAAGAAAGACAACGCATCAGTGTGAGTGAAGGAACCGGCCTCAAAGGCAAATATGAACAGCTCTCGTGGAAGACTGGAAGCGGACGACATTGAAGCAGATGCTGGCAAATGGATGCGGTTGACTGAGCACACGCAAGAAATGCCACTAATTGTCTTCGAGAGTCCAGATTATGGCTGGACGTGGCGGCGCCCGCCTTTAATCCCAGCACTTGGGAGGCAGAGGCAGGCGGATCGCTGTGAGTTCGAGGCCAGCCTAGTCTACAAAGCGAGTCCAGAGCAGCCAAGGCTACACAGAGAAACCCTGTCTCAAAAAACCAAAAAAGAAAGAAAAAAAAAAGAGAGAGAGAGTCCAGATTATTATCTGTGATTCATTCTTCCAAATTCAGCACCCAGTCAAAGGGACTGGGTTCTCACCTCATGTCCCCGCGTCGCTTCTGTAACTGTTTTGGGCTGTGCTTTGGTGTGTTTTATTCCACACACGAAATGATCATCTTCTAGGCCAGTGCCTGGCAAACAGTGGTTAACTCATTAAATATTCATTGGATTTTAGAAGGGAATCTATTATCTGCACTGCATATGGTGCAGCCTGTGATGCCAGCAGCACTTGGGAGGGTAAACCAGCCAGCCTGAGCTACAGAAAGCCTGGTTATATAAGACACTGTCTCAAAAACAAAACCAAAAACCAAGAAAAGAACACACACACACACACACACACACACACACACACACACCCCAGACATTGTGTCACACACTTGTCATCCCAACACTTAGAAGTTAGAAGGCTAAGGCATGAGGACTAGAAGTTCATGTCCATCCTTAGACGGGGTCTCTCGGTATAGCCTTCACTGTCCTAGACTCGCTTTGTAGACGAGGCTGGACTCGAACTCACAGCGATCCGCCTGCCTCTGCCTCCCAAGTGCTGGGATTAAAGGCATGTGCCACCACCACCTGGCTATTTGGGGTTCTTTAACGCTTATACCTCCCTTCCAACCCACCTACCCTAGATAGGAAAGAAAGCAGGTTAATGGGAACAGGAGAAGTAGACCTTTTTAGACTCAGTTCCCTGGAGTTCCTGGCACAGTAGGCAGGATTCCAGAAAACCTATTACACAGCAAACTAGAGATTCAACAAAACAAATGCAGCATTTGCTGGAATGGTTCTCTCTAGGATAGAGTCTCAAAGGAGAACGATGAACAGCCAAACAAAAGGAAATGATGCCAAGACCTCAAAAGCCCAGCCTCTTGTTTAGGGCTCATATATATATATACAGTACATATCTCCCCTCAGAGTCTGCACTAGGATGTTTATCAGTTGACAAAGATCAGCCACCACCCCCCACCCCAGTAAGAGGTGGTTCCTCTTCCAGGGGACAAACATCACCTGTTCTCTCACGTCTGTTTCCAGTGGAAAAACACCACATACTCTCACACAAGTCTGTTGGGATCAAAACATCCACACACACACACACACAAAAAATCCACTACAGCCTTACTGCAGCTGGGCATGTCAGTGTACATGTGTGTAACATCTGTAATTCTGTATGTGGGAGACAGACCAGGCTGCCCTTGAACTCACAAAGATCCAACTGCCTCTGCCTCTTGAGTGCTGGGATTAAAGGCGTGTACCACTCCCATCCCTGCTAGGGAATATTCTTAATTAGTGACTGATGGGAGGGATGGCCCAGCCCATCATGGCTGGTGGTCCAAGCTGAGCAAGCTAGTAAGCAGCACTCCTCCATGGCCTCTGCAGCAGCTCCTGCCTCCAAGTTCCTGCCCTGTTCAAGTTCCTGTCTGACTGCCTTCAATGATTGACTACTATGTAGAATTGGTTTTTGGTTTTTTTGAGACAAGTGGTTTCTCTGCATAGCCTTGGCTGTCCTGGACTGACTTTGTAGACCAGGCTGGCCTCGAACTCACAGCGATCTGCCTGCCTCTGCCTCCCGAGTGCTGGGATTAAGGGAGTGCACCACCAAGCCAGGCTGTACTATGTAGAATTGTAAGGTTAATGATCCTTTTCCTCAACTTGCTTTTTTTTTTTTTTAAGATTTATTTATTTTATGTATATGAGTGCTCTATTTTCCTGGAGATCAGAAGAGGGCACCAGATCTCATTATAGATGGCTGGGAATTGAACTCAGGACCTCTGAAAGAGCAGACAGCGCCCTTAACCACTGAGCCATCATCTCTCCCCTTAACTTGCTTTTGGTCATAGTGTTTCTTTCTTTCTTTCTTCTTCTTTCTTTCTCTATTTTTATTTATTTATTTTTGGTTTTTCAAGACAGGGTTTCTCTGTGTAGCCTTGGCTGTGCTAGACTTGCTTTGTAGACCAGGCTAGCCTTGACCTCACAGCAATCCACCTGCCTTTGCCTCCTGAGTACTGGGATTAAAGGAGTGCGCCACCACTGCCCGGCTTGGTCATGGTGTTTCATCTCAGCAATAGAAGTCCTATGGTTGGGCGTAGTGGCACAAGCCTTAAATTGGGAGGCAGAGGCAGGCGGATTGATGAGAGTTTGAGGCCTGCCTGGTCTACAAAGTGACTCCAGGACAGCCAAGACTACACAGAGAGACCCTGTCTCAGAAACAAACAAACAAAAAACAGAGACTGAAGCCAGAAAATCAAGAATTCATCAAGACCACCCTTGACTCCACAGCAAGTTTCAGGCTACATGACACATGTCTCCACAAAAATGACATTATCCTCCACGTGTGGTAATTATCAATTAACTCACAGGGTTTTAAAAAAAAATCTAGGCAAATGAGATAATGCTTGTAAAAATGCTTTCTCATAACAGAAATGTTATTTAAAATTTGGCTATTTGTGTGAGAATGTGGATAACGTCCCATATGTTACAGAACAGAAGGAGACCGTTCAGTGAGATTTTTTTTTTTCCAGACAGGGTTTCTCTGTGTAGCCTTGGCTGTCCTGGACTCACTTTGTAGACCAGGCTATCCCTCCCAAGTGCTAGGATTACAGGCATGTGCCACCATGCCCAGCTGTTTTTTGTTTTTTATTTTTATTAGAGGTCTATACTAATATAAGAAGATCTGTCAGTTCATTTGAAACTAGAGGACAGAATGCAATATTGTCACGTAGTTTGGCTCTGGTTGAAAAGATGGCTCAACTAGTGAACTTTAGCTTGCGAGTACATGGCCCTGAGTTCAATCCCTATGACTCAGGAAAAGAGCTGGGTGTGTTGACCCACACTTTTGCAACCCAATTTCTCAGGAGGCTTTGTCTCAACTACCAAAAGGTGTAGCCTCCCAGATCTCAGTGGAAGGAGAGAACTGACTCCTCAAAGTTGTCCTCTGACCTCTGTTCACACCTGACATGCACACACCTACACTCACACATACACACAATAATAATAATTAAGGGCGGACCCAGCGGTCCTAAAGAATAACACTGAGGTTCTTCCTTGGTCTCTACAACCACGTGTATACCCTCATGTGTATGGGTTTGCACACACAGGCACCATGGGCACATAGCAGGGGGGGAGAAGCCTCTCTTTCTTTCTTTCTTTTTCTTTCTTTTTTTTTTTTTTTTTTAGAAGCCTCTCAATGATGGCGCACACCTTTAATGCCAGCACTCAAGAGGCAGAGGCAGGCAGATCGCTGTGAGTTCGAGGCCAGCCTGGTCTACAAAGGGAGTCTAGGACTGCAAAGATAACACAGAGAAACCCTGTCCCCCACAAAAAAAAAAAAAAAAAAAAAAAAAAAAAACAAAACTAAAAAGAAGAGAGAGAGGAAGAGGAGGAGGAGGAGCAGCCAGGTGTGGTGGTGCATGCCTATAATCCCAGCACTTGGGAGGCAGAAGCAGTCAGATCTCTGTGAGTTCTGGCCAGCCTGGTCTATAAAGCAGAGTCCAGGACAGTCAGGGCTACACAGAGAAACCCTGACTCAAAAAGCCAAAAAAAGAAAGAAAGAAAGAAAGAAAGAAAGAAATTAACTCTCAGAGTATACAGGTCCTGCTGGACATTTGGGTGCTAGCATCTTTTTGTTTTTGTTTTGCATTTTTGTTTTTTACTTACTTCTTGTTGTTGTTGTTGTTTTGAGACAGGGTTTCTCTGTGTAGCCTTGGCTGTCCTGGACTCACTTTGTAGACCAGGCTGGCCCGGAACTCACGACGATCTGCCTGCCTCTATCTCCCAAGTGCTGGGATTAAAGACCTGCACCATCATGACCCCCTAAGTAGGAGTAAGGCCAGCATGGTACAGCAAGACCCCAGACTTCCTCTTCTGACTTCTGATGGGGTCCATGTGCATACACTCACTGACACAGGCACAAGACACACACACACACACACACACACACACACACACACACACACACACATATAAAGTAGGTGCATTCCCAGGTCCTTCTTCATAGCAAGGGGTAAGGCAGTCCTTACTGCGGAGCTCTGCAGGCTGCTTCCGGTCTGCTGATCTTCTGAAGAGCCACGCTTGAATCCTGATCTACCCTGCAGTGAGAAGAGAGTCAACTGAGGGCTTCATTTTTCCCGTTTCTTGCTTTCACCTCTGGAGAGTAAGATGTTATATAATTAGCCAGAGTCACATAAGAGGATTCTATGCAACAGTTTAGGATTAAATTTAGGAAGGAGACATTAGGAACTCTTCGGGGTTCCCATATGTGTTCCTAAGTGTGGCAACGTGGGGATGCTTAATTAGACTACCTGCTGTTACCCAGCAGCCGGCCTTTTAGGATTAATTAGAAACAAAAGCTCGGTTCTCAGGAAATTGCAGAAGCCAATAGCAGGCTGAGGGGAGAGGTTTGCTGAGTAACGCTGCCGGATCCCCTCCCTGTACAGCCAGAAGCCCCGCGTGTGTTCTTCTAATTGGCCCCAGCAGATTGTTCTAGGCGATTGTGCAATGGTGAAGCCAACCGTTTAGCCTCTGGGGATCGCCGCCGATTACTGTGAAATTTCTCTCCAGCACCTGATGTGAAAGTCAGCCTGTACTGGTTTCCTGTGGCCCAATTCTAGGTCACGCTGGAAGGCGGCGCCCACGTGATGCTAACCTACTTTGTTTCCCCCTAGTGCCTCAGCAAATAACAGCTGCGGTGACACCCACAAGAATATGGCTGCCCTCAAAGCAACGCCAGTTCACCTTGCGCTGTGCACGGGGCGCTTCTTCGTCTGAAGGACCTCAGCGCCTTTGCAAACATTAATTATGCTCCTCCACAAACACCTCTTTGATATGGAGCTGCAAGCCCGACTAGCCCTGTTTATGACTGGACATCCTGAAACGCATCTCTTCAGCGCTCGCATAAAGGACAAACCTGCGTCTGGAACTGAGCTCCCACTCGCCTGTTTAACATTCGGCTTTGACCCGGGCGCCAGGCTTCCCTCAGACTCTGCAAGCAAAACTGTGGGCGCCTCTGAAAGGCTGGGTTAGCTTGTGCCTCTGACTCCGCCTTTTTGCCTTTAGTCTGGCTAAATCTCTTGTCAAAACGAAAAAAACAAAAACAAAAACAAAAACAAAAAAACAACAACAACCCCCCCCAACCTTTTATACTAGCACGCTGGGCGAGGTAGCACACCCCTTTAATCCCAGAGGCAGGCTGATCGCTGTGAGTTCGAGGCCAGCCTGGTCTACAAAGCGAGTCCAGGGCAGCCGAGGCTACACAGAGAGACCCTGTCTCGAAAAACAAAAACAACAAAAAAGCAAAGGAACCATTTATACTAGCATGAGTGCGTACGTCGTCATCATGGGCAGGTCTAGCTCTTCCTGGCCTTCTCTTCCCCTTTTCCCTCCTCTCAGGACAGGACAACATATTCTTTTTGTTTGTTTGTTTGTTTTTTGTTAGCCTTCAGGGTGGACTTTTAAATCGAGCTGACCAGTGCTGCCCCCTGGAGGTTACAGATACAGCAGCGGGAGGAAGAAAGGAGGTGGAGGTAGCCAAGAGGGAGGGAGTAGAGACGGGTCTTTGTTATGGTAATACAAGAAACTTTACTTTATTTACTTTTTGTTTGTTTGTTTGTTTGTTTCTTAATTTATTTTATTTTACATGCATTTGTGTGTGGGTGTCGGATCCCCTGCAACTGAGGTTACAGACAGTTGTGAGCTGCCATGTGGCTGCTGGAAATAGAACTCTGTCCTTGGAAAGAGCAGACAGTGCTCTTAACCACTGAGCTGTCTCTCCAGCCCCTGTTGCTTGGTTGGTTTTTCGAGACAAAGTTTCTCTGTAACAGCTCGCTCGCTCTCTCTCCCCCCCCCCCCTCTCTCTCTCTCTCTCTCTCTCTCTCTCTGAGTCTCACTGTGTAGCTCTGGTTGTCCTAAAACCTACTATGTAGAGCAGGCTGGCCCACAACTCAGAGAGATCCACCTGCTTCTGCTGGTATGGAGGTATATTCCATCTACCTGGAAAAAAAATAAACACACACATACATATGTATGTATCTAAAAACAAACCCAAGAGTAAGATCTGTCAGTCTTTCCACACCACCACCCAGTCAGAGGAAGCTTGATCAGAAATTGAGTTCACAGCCGGGTGTGGTGGCGCACGCCTTTAATCCCAGCACTCGGGAGGCAGAGGCAGGCGGATCGCTGTGAGTTCGAGGCCAGCCTGGTCTACAAAGTGAGTCCGGGATGGCCAAGGCTGCACAGAGAAACCCTGTCTCGAAAAACAAAAACAAAAACAAAAAAGAAACTGAGTTCAGATCACAGTGCCCAAATAAAAGCAAGGATGCATGCCTGTAACCCCGGTGTGTCCTGGGCAGAGCAGGGGGCTCAGCGGGCCGTCAGGCTAAACTGGAGTTTCAGTGAGACCCTGTCTTAAGTGGATAAGAGGGAAAGTGATGGAGCAAGACGCCTGGATGTTGGGATTCAGACCCAGGCCAAGTGGCTGAGGTGCCGAGATTTAACACACCAAAGGGGACCTGCCTTCAGGTTCTCCCAGCATCCCTCAGTCCCTACCTGAACTTTCCAGCCCAGGGACTAGCCTTCCTCTATAGAGGCTGCCCTCCACTATAGAATCCAGACCCTTTGGTTTTCTCTCCTCTTCCTCCGCGGTCTCTATGCCCACACGTTGTCTCTGCAGCATCCCGTCTTCTCTGTCCCCCTCTGCATGGCAACTTCCCTGACCCTGTTCCTTTGGAGGCCACCAGAGAGCTGCCGCAACAAACCTGCCTTTATATACTTTAATTTGGCTTGAGTCGGCTTATTTCGTAGACAGAGATGACCTTTACACTCACATATGTGCACCCACACACAATTAGCTAATTGATTGATTAAAACAACAGCAACACCTCTCCTCAGTTCCCCCTCTAGGCCTGACTAATTTTCTGAGTTCTAGCTCAACTCAGGCCTTCTCCTTTACCCGCTCCTAGCTCTTCTCTGGACACTGACCAAAAAATGAGAAGAATGCTGCCCTGCTGTTCTGGGCTTGTGCATTATTTTCTCTGAAGACACTCCTCTTCCATTGTCCACACTCTTGAAAAGACTTCCATTGCAGAGCCTACCTCAACAGGCCTGGCCTCCTCTTTTTGCTCCCTCCTTGTCTACTTCCTCTGAGCAACTCCCCTGAGCTTTAAGGGGCTCAGGGGCACTGAAATGATGGCTCATCAGGTAAAAAAGGTGCTTGCTGGGCTGGAGAGATGGCTCAGAGGTTAAGGGCACTGACTGCTCCTCCAGAGGTCCTGAGTTCAATTTGCACCACACATGGTGACTCACAACCCTCTATAATGTGGTCTGATGCCCACTTCTGGCCTGCAGGTATACATGCAGACAGAGCACTGTATACATGATAAATAAATACGTAAATTGAAAGAAAAGGTGCTTGCCTCCAAAGCTTGTTGACCTGAGATTAACCCCTGGGCACCCACCCAAAGGTGGGAAAAAAGGTCCGACACCACAGGGCTGGCCTTTGATGTCCACAGGTATGCGGCTCATGGGAGGGGGCACACACAGAAAACAAACTCAAGTTTTAAATATTTCAAATTAATTGCTTAATTTGTCCCCCAAACCAGGCATTGTCAATCTCACACACACACACACACACACACACATACACACACCTGCAATCCCATCACTCAGACAGCTGTGGCAAGGAGGTCAAGCGTTCAAGACCAACCAGTAGCTCACAGTATAAAGTGGCTACGTTACTCTCAGTTTGTGTAACATAAACCTAAAACTATTCTCTACAGCTATGATGGCTGCTAACGTCTGCAATCCTGTGCTGAAAGAGCCAAGGCAGGAGGATTGCTTCCTGTTAGAGACAGCCTGAGCTGCAGTATGAGACGCTGTCTCAAAAAACAAACAAACAAACAAACAAACAAACAAACAAACAGCCCGGTGTGCTGGCACATGCCTTTAATCCCAGCACTCAGTTTCTTTAATTCCTGCCCTTGGGAGGCAGGGATGGTAGATAGCTGTGGGTTCAAGGCCAGCCTGGTGTAGTAGGGCCGTACCAGGAGTTCCATCACTACACTTTAGTTCTTGCTGGATTAATTAGAAGCCTCTAGGCTCACATTGGCTGGCAAGCTCTCTCCCTTCCCTTCACAAGGTAGCCGCTCCTACCCCGAATCTTTGACTAAGGGAGCCACCCTTTTTATTAGTAACAGCTGCTCCAACCTCACTTTTCCTTAGCCCACATTACTACGTAGTAGCCTGACTTCGTGTGTATATGGGCTAAATCACACAGTTCATTTTAAAATACCATTCTTCGGGGCTGGAGAGATGGCTCAGCGGTTAAGAGCACTGGCTGCTCTTCCAGAGGTCCTGAGTTCAATTCCCAGTCAACCACGTGGTGGCTCACAACCGTCTATAATGAGATCTGGTGCCCTCTTCTGGTGTACATGCAGGCAAAACACTGTGCATTATATGATTAAAAAAATAATAATAATAAAATAAAATACCATTCTTTGTAACAGGCATGGTGGCACACACCTTTAATCCAGGGCTTCGGAGGCAGAGGCAGGCCAGATCTCTGTGAATTTGAGATCAGCAGTCTGGTATTCAGAGTGAGTTCCAGGGCCGCCCAGGCTTCATCAAAAAACCCTGTCTCATAAAGCCAAAAAAAAAAAAAAAAGAAAAGAAAAGTAAGAAAGCCTTTCTTTATTCCAGCCGGCTCTAACTACATGACCCAACTGTAGCACCAAGTGGTTAAGGAAAGGAGGGTTTTGTTGTTGTTGTTGTTTATGTTTTATGGGTTTGTTTGTTTGTTTGTTTTTGAGACAGGGTTTCTCTGTGTAGCCTTGGCTGTCCTAGACTCGCTTTGTAGACCAGGCTGGCCTCGAACTCACAGAGATCTTTCCGAGTGCTGGGACTAAAGGCATGCACCGTCATGCCCGGCTCGCTTTTTTGTTTTTTTGTTTTCCTTGAGACATGACTTCACCCTGCAGCCCAGGCTGGTCTGGAACTCACAGAGATCTACCCGCCTCTGCCTCCTGACAGCTGAGATCACACCAGGCCTTTATTTATTCATTTATTAAATATATAAGGTACCACCCAGAATGGATGCCTCCCAGGGTTCACTGACCCTGATTTATAGGTGCTTTCCTAGGAACCAGCTGTGTTTATTGATTCCTTCTAGACAAGATGCCCTCCCAGCCTGCCTCCCACGAGGCTGTGCTCATACTTGCAGGGTGGAATACACTATGTAGTTCAACAGGGTTGCAAACAAACAGGACTTGGAACTTTGGCCTTATTTCCCAGAAGGCTCAGAAAATACCTTGGCCTTCTCTCTCTGTTTTTTTTTTAATTTTTTTCTCCAATATGACTGACCATAAAATCAGAGCCTTCAGAAACAAGCCACACCCTGGGAGGTAGCCAGATGACTGAAGGAAAAAGGCCCTAGAATCAACCAAGCTTTTATTTATTTATTTTTTTAGAGGCATCATGGTGCACGCCTTTCATGACAGCTTTTGGAAGGCAAAGGTAGGTGGGTCCCTGTGAGTTTGAGGCCAGCCTGGTCTACAAAAGCGAGTCCAGGACAGCCAAGCCTAACACAGAGAGATTCTATCTCAAAAAAAAAAAAAAAACACAAAAAAAAAAAACACAAAAAAAACCAAACAACAAAACACAAAAATTGATTTTTGTCAGTGGGTTCCTTTAATTCCAGCACTCGGGAGGCAGAGGCTGGCAGATCTCTGAGTTCAAGGCCAGCCTATGTATAGAGTGAGTTCCAGGACAGCCAAAGCTACACAGAGAAACCTTGTCTCAAAAACAAAAACAAAATCTTTAATTTTGTGGAGCCAAGCATGGTGGCCCATGCCTGTAATCCCAGCACTTGGGAAAGCAGAGGCAGGCAGATGTCTGTGAGTTTGAGGCCAGCCTGGTCTACAAAGCAAGTCCAGGATAGCAAAAAGTTACACAGAGAAACCCTGTCTTGAAAAGCCAGCAGGCAAGCAAGCAAGCAAACAGAAAGGTCTGGGATAGGGAGGGCAGGAAATACAGCTATTGTATGGGTTTATTACAAAAGCTTGATGTAGCTGCCACACGTGGTGGCACAGGGAGGTGGCACAGGGAAGGTCACCACAAGTTGGAGGCCAGTTATACATAGTGAATTCCAGGCCAGCCCAGGGCTGCATCAGGAGATTGTGTCAGCACAAACAACAACAGGGCTGTCTAGATGACTCATGAGTAAAAGGCCTGGCCAGCCACACAAGCCTGACGCCCTGAACTCTATCCCTAGAATCCACATAAAAGTTGAGGGAGAGCACTCACTTCACAAAGTTGACCTCTAACCTTTTTTTCTTTCTTTCTTCTTCTTCTTTTTTTTAAATTTTTATTTATTTATTTATTTATTGGTTTTTGGAGACAGGGTCTCTCTGTGTAGCCTTGGCTGTCCTGGACTTGCTTTGTAGACCAGGCTGGCCTCGAACTCACAGCGATCCGCCTGCCTCTGCCTCCCGAGTGCTGGGATTAAAGGCATCTGCCACCACGCCCGGCTTTTTTTTTTTTCAAGACAAGGTTTCTCTGTGCAGCCTTGGCTGTCCTGGACTCTCTTTGTAGACCAGGCTGGCCTCGAACTCACAGAGATCTGCCTGCCTCTGCCTCCGAGTGCTAGGATGAAAGGCGTGCGCCACCCCACGCCTTGCTGACCTCTAACCTTTTTTGTGTGCCATGGCATGCATATCTACATACATCCACACAAATAAATACGTGATATATGTATGATAGATGCATGTGTGGGTATAAACATATGTATGATGTAAATTGGGGGCCTGAATGTGTGTCTCAGTAGTAGACTTGCTTAGCATGCAAGAGACTCTGGATTTGACTCTTGACAGCAGTAAATAAATAAAACTAAATATAGATTTATTACAGAAGTATCATGTGTCCCTGTGTGTTTTTTGTTTTTGTTTGGTTTGGTTATTCAAGACAGGATTTCTCTGTGTAGCTCTGGCTGGCTATCCTGGAACTCACTCTGTAGACCAGGCTGGCCTCAAATTCACAGATCCGCCTGCCTCTGCTTCCAGAGTGCTGGGATTAAAGGTGTGCACCATCACTGCCCAACTCATGTGTCTAGTCTAAGAAATTCAAGTACTTAAGAAACGTGGGACTTTGCTGGTCAGAGGTCGAGTGCACTCCTTTCTGGAAAGGCAGTTTTCCTGAGCTCGGAGAACAGGGCTACCTCCCTCCTGGCTCCAGCAGGCTACCAGAGAGCATTTGGCGAAAAGGTGTCATCAACTTGGTTCCGTTTAGATGAGACACCTCAAAGCTGTCTCTGAACTAACGAGAGGCCTGATTCCTGACCTCACACTTGGAGTGATCCTGCAGCCTCTGCCTCCTGAACTGACATGGTTAAAGTATGGGCCACCCTGACTTTTCTAGACCTTTTTTTTTTTTTTAATGTTTACAGATGTTTTGTCTACATGAATGTGTGGAGAACATCTGAGCCCCTAGAACTGGATTTACAGGCAGTTGTGAGCTGCCTTGTGATGGGACCTCTGGAAAGAGCACCAGTGCTTTTAACCACTGAGCCAGCTCTCCAGCCCCCTCTAGCACTTAAAAAAAAAAAAAAAAGGCCAGGACAGCCAAGGCTGCACTAACAAACTGTCTTGAAAAAAACCAACACCCCCTGCCCAACCCCCTCCTCGCCCACAAAATAAAATCATTTAGTTTTTCTTTTTTCTTTCTTTGTTTTGTTTTGTTTTGTTTTGTTTTGTTTTTCTCAAGACACGATTTCTCTGTGTAGCCTTGGTTGTCCTGGACTTGCTTTGTAGACCAGGCTGACCTTGAACTTAGTGACTCAGTGATCTGCCTGCCTCTGCCTCTCGTGCTGTGCTGGGATTAAAGGCGTGCGCTGCCACCCCTTACCCCCCCCCCCCCCAGCACTCTTACAGATAAGATCCGGTCTGGAGACAACTGGAGTTTCCAGGGGGGCAACTGGCCCTAACAGATTACCACAGGACTCTGGGTTAAGGTTCTTAAGTCACCTGTCTCCAAATTTCCCAAGCAGAGAAGAACTCATTCCACAAATATTTACAAAGGGCTGGCCCAGTGTGGGCTGCAGAGTGTGTGCTGGTACTTGAGTCACTTGGTGGGGGAGGCAGCCAGTGTTGAGGGCCTGTGACCAGACATTGCCCCTCCTTTATTCCCCGACCACAGACTGACCTCCTGGCCCAGCACCTAACCTTCATTGTACTGGCCACTCCCCACTCCCCCTCCCCCCTCTCCCCACCCCACCCCACCCCCCCATCTCACAGCCCCATCCTCTTCCCTTTGGGTTGTTGGCCGACCCCTCAGGCTACCTCATCTGAGAAATTCTGCCCCCTGCCTGCTTTCCCACCTGCCCCCCTCGGGATCGCTTCCCTTCAGAAGCAGCTTGGGGTGGGGTGGGGCCTTCACGGACTCCCTGCTCACTACAATCCATAACTCCTTTCTGTCCGCCATGTTAGTCCCTGGCACCTGCTAGTTTTTTCAGCAGTGTTTGCTTCCTGGTTACTGCCTCTGGGGCTGTTTCCTAGGATCCCTTCGTCCAGGACTTCCCTGGTCGTTTGATCTCTGGGGAGCCCTGCCCTTCAGCCTATTTTTGTTCTAAGTGAACCGTGTTCGCGTTCCCTGCCGTTTCTGATCAACCCCTGGAGAGAGAAGCATCCATTTAGAGCCAGAGCTGAGTTCAGGCCCAGGAAAAAGGAGCTCGGTACTTCCTGAGCCTGACTCAGACGATGGACCAGCCAAAATGGAAACTTACCAGCCTCAGAGTGACGGGGTGGGGGTGCTGAGGGAGCAGTGGAGACATGGCCTCCCGGTTGGTGCCCAGAGGGCAGAGAGTAAGGAGATGTGGCCAACCCATGCCCCTCCCAAGTAAGCAACTCCCCTCGGTCTTCCCCAGGGGTCCTGGTTGTGTCTCTTCCCCACACCCCGCTCCAGAGAGCTGGGAGCAAAGGCCATAGAGAGGAAGTGTCAGCCTTGGACCCAGTGACACACTTCATCTGGGCCACACCAGCTGGCACCCGTGGGAGGCCTCTGTCTTGCTTCCCAGGACAGGATCGTCCAGCCCTGGCCATCTAGGCCTAACGCTGACCCCAGTTCATCTGCAGGGCTCGGTTCCTATCCCTTCCTCCTTCTGCTGGCTGACTTTGGTTGTTGTCCTTAAGTGGGTGTTGGGAGATAATAGACTGTGGGAGGGGCGGGAGCCCTGTTGTGGAAGTCAGGACACCTGGGGTGTGGCTTCCAGCCAGCTGGTGAGGGACTACCACCCACTCTGAGATGTCTCAGAAGAAACCCTGGGGTTTCTCACCTAGTCTTTATTGTGTTTTTGTTTTTTTTCTGAGACAGGGTTTCTCTGTGTAGCCTGGGCTGTCCTTGACTCACTTTGTAGACCAGGCTGGCCTCGAACTCAGAGAAATCTGCTTGCCTCCGCCTCCTGCTGGAATTAAAGGCGTATGCTGCTGCCCCACCCCCACCCCACCCCTAGCTTTTTTCTTTCTTTCAAGAAAAGGGCTCCCTATGTAGCTCAGGATAGACTAAAACACACTTGGTAGACCAGGTTGGCCTCAGTGGCCGTGCTCCTCTTCTCTCTGTATCCCAAGCGCTGGGATTATGGGCATATGCCACCATGGCTGCACTCCATGTTGCCGCCACCCCCCACCTTTCAGATTTGCTGGATTGTCTGACTGTCCTATTGCTGCCCACTCCCCAGGACCGGTCAGCTGTGTCCCTAACACCTTCTTGCTAAGTGGGCTCTGTGCCCTGTTGCTCCCCTCATAGTCTATGCACACCCCTTTCTCTTGCCTCCCTTTTCAGGGTTCCAGTGGGACAGACTCAGCACACAGCTCCTCTTTGTTTCCACTCCACGAGACGGGAGCGCTGCTCAGCATTGCCCTGCCTGCAGGCGTCCACAGGGGATGGGAAAGCCAGACATAGTAGCATGGCCCCCAAATCCCAGCACCTATGAGGAGGGGGAGGAGGATCAAGGGTTCAAAGTCACCCGGCCTAAACCGCTGGAGTTGGAGGCCAGCCTGAGCTACAGGAGATCCTGTCACACCAAAATAGATGAGGAGACCTGGAGGACCCAGTGGTGGGAGGGCCATAATGGTAGGAGGGCCACAGTGGTGGGAGGCCACAGTGGTGGGAGGGCCACAGTGGTGGGAGGCCACAGTGGTGGGAGGACCCAGTGGTGGGAGGACCCAGTGGTGGGAGGGCCACAGTGGTGGGAGGACCACAGTGGTGGGAGGCCACAGTGGTGGGAGGACCCAGTGGTGGGAAGACCACAGTGGTGGGAGGACCACAGTGGTGGGGGGGCCACAGTGGTGGGAGGACCACAGTGGTGGGAGGCCCCAGTGGTGGGAGGACCCAGTGGTGGGAAGACCACAGTGGTGGGAGGGCCACAGTGGTGGGAGGACCACAGTGGTGGGAGGGCCCCAGTGGTGGGAGGGCCTCAGTGGTGGGAGGGCCCCAGTGGTGGGAGGGCCCAGTGGTGGGAGGACCACAGTGGTGGGAGTGCCACAGTGGTGGGAGGACCCAGTGGTGGGAGGGCCACAGTGGTGGGAAGATCACAGTGGTGGGAGGGCCCCAGTGGTGGGAGGGCCCAGTGGTGGGAGGACCACAGTGGTGGGAGGGCCACAGTGGTGGGAAGATCACAGTGGTGGGAGGGCCCAGTGGTGGGAGGCCCCAGTGGTGGGAGGACCACAGTGGTGGGAGGGCCACAGTGGTGGGAAGATCACAGTGGTGGGAGGACCACAGTGGTGGGAGGACCACAGTGGTGGGAGGCCACAGTGGTGAGAGGCCACAGTGGTGGGAGGACCACAGTGGTGGGAGGCCACAGTGGTGGGAAGATCACAGTGGTGGGAGGACCACAGTGGTGGGAGGCCACAGTGGTGGGAGGACCACAGTGGTGGGAGGGCCACAGTGGTGGGAAGATCACAGTGGTGGGAGGACCACAGTGGTGGGAGGCCACAGTGGTGGGAGGACCACAGTGGTGGGAGGCCACAGTGGTGGGAGGCCACAGTGGTGGGAGGCCACAGTGGTGGGAGGGCCACAGTGGTGGGAGGGCCACAGTGGTGGGAGGCCACAGTGGTGGGAGTGCCACAGTGGTGGGAGGCCACAGTGGTGGGAGGCCACAGTGGTGGGAGGACCACAGTGGTGGGAGTGCCACAGTGGTGGGAGTGCCACAGTGGTGGGAGGCCACAGTGGTGGGAGGCCACAGTGGTGGGAGGCCACAGTGGTGAGAGGCCACAGTGGTGGGAGGCCACAGTGGTGGGAGTGCCACAGTGGTGGGAGGCCACAGTGGTGGGAGGCCACTGTGGCTGAATCCTCAGGGCAAGTGACAGGCTCAGATAGTCACTGTCAGGAGACTCCCGAAATGTGGGTGGTGCCCCCCAAATGCCATCTGCTCCTTTTGACAAGACTTCATGTATTGTCAACAGTCTGAGTCACCTGGCTAAGAACCGGCCAGGCCCTTAGTCTAGCTCTAACCCCTGGGGAAACATGGCTGCCTTTCTCCTGGCCTTCCAGCTTCACCCAAAACAGGAATGCAGGGAATGTCAGTTCTCCTCCATTCTTCCCCTCAAAACTTAAAGGGGTTTCCTCAAGAATAAGTGGCTGGGCTGGAGAGATGGCTCAATGGTTAAGAGCACTGACTGCTCTTCTAGAGGTCCTGAGTTCAATTCCCAGCAACCACATGGTGGCTCACAACCATCTGTAATGTGATCTGATGCCCTCTTCTGGCCTGCAGAGGTACACGGCCGACTGTATACATAATAGTAAATCTTCAAACAAACAAACAAACAAACAAAACTCAGCCAACCGGAATTAGACCTAGTCCCTCCCACTGGAATGTGACAGCCCTCCCTCACTTCCTTCCCCTCCCTACTGCTCTGTCAATCTTTCCTCACCAGCCTTTCCCAGGCTGCCTCCTGCTGGTCATTTTTAACTGTGTTACCCTACTTTTCCTGCAGGGTGTGGGAAGGCCTGCTAGAAGAAATCCACTGCATGCTGTAACCTCTGAGTTGTCAACCTTTGCCGAGGGAGGTGGCTGTTGTTTAGGCTACAAGGTGTGAGCTTTGAATCATTGATCTTTTGTCCTTTACCTTTGAAAGGAATAATAGGGAATTACTCAGAGGAGTGTATTCTTTTCAGTCTGCCTGGAGGGCTAGGGAAGTGAGTCGGTACAGGTGCTTGTGTGTCTTTGCTATATTAACTGTGCCTGCTAAAATAAAATAAAGGAGCTTTGGTCATGATTTCTTGTCTTGGCTCCATATTTCTCATGTCTCTGTCCCCCTTTTTTCATCCACACTCTCTCTTTCAGAGAACCTGTTTGACTTGTCCCAACTGACTGGACATTAGGGGACACCCTACCCACTAAAAGAAGTGTGAAGTGATTTCTTTGTTTGTTTTTCAAGACAGGGTTTCTCTGTGTAGCCTTGGCTGGCCTCGAACTCACTGTGATCTGCTTGCCTCTGCCTCCCGAGTGCTGGGGTTAAAGATGTGTGCCACCACGCCCCGGCTGTATTAAGTGATTTTTTTTTTTCCAGGCTGGATCATTGTTAGAACCTAACCTCTCACAAGACCTTGGTTTTAGCCCCAGCACAGGAAGAAAAAAAAAGTTAAAGGGTTCCTGTTCATTTTAAGTGAGGGAGCTGGGTGAGAGCTGCCACCATATTTTAGGGCAAGGGTAGTGAAATTCACGTGTAAACAGACACCAGATTTTCCACAAGGGGAGGGTTGCTGGGAAACCTCCCAGACAGGACATAATTTTCACTCACCTTCTGTATACTGAGCTCTAGAACAGCTCACAGGAAGAATGTGCTGTGTGGACAGCTCATTGCTTCCAACCAAGGCCCAGGCATTTCCAGCACAAGGCAGGACAAGAAAGGGTTCAGGCCACAGTCCAGCCTTGGAGAAGTGTGGTGATTCTCTCTCTCTCTCTCTCTCTCTCTCTCTCTCTCTCTCTCTCTCTCTCTCTCTCACACACACACACACACACACACACAAACCTCTCACACACATACCACATGCACCCCCCCTCCACATATGCGTGCATGCAAACACTGTTAGTGAGGTGCTTCAAGAGCGAAGGCAGGTGGTGGTGCACGCCTTTGATCCCAGCACTTGGGAGGCAGAGGCAGGCAGATCACTGTGAATTCAAGGCTAGCCTGCTCTACAAAGCAAGTCCAGGATAGTCAAGGCTAGACAGAGAAACCCTGTCTCGAAAAACCAAAACGAAACAAACAAAACAAAAAACCCCACCCAAGCCGGGCGTGGTGGAGCACACCTGTAATCCCAGCACTCAGGAGGCAGAGGCAGGTGGATGTCTTGAGTTCACAGTCAGCCTGGTCTACTAATTGAGTCCAGGACAGCCAAGGCTACACCGAGAAACCCTGTCTCAAAAAACCAAAGCCAAAACCAAACAAACAAAAAACCAAAAAAACAAACCCACACACAAAAAAAACAAAAATAAAAACTTTACTCATACACATAAATAAAAATACATTTTACAAAAAATCAAATAACCTTCAGGTTTTTGTCCTTTTGTTTGTTTTGGTGTTGGGAAAGGTGGTCTCAAGTATCCCAGGCTGGCCTCAGTCTCTACAGTGAGCTGGACAATCTGATCCTTCTGCTTCCATCTCCCAAGTGCTGGGATTACAGACTACACTCCTGCCCGGGTTTATGCAGTGCTGGGGAGTCATACCCACCTTAGGTTTGTGCGCGTCCCAGGCAAACACTCTATTCACTGAGCCATATACTCAGCTAAAGTGACTGTTTAAATACTTTTTAAAAAATTTGGTTGAACTGGACATCTGTGCTGCATGCAGGATAGTTTCTGGAACATTCTAGAACATGGACGTCCCTGAAGTGTGTCTTACCGAGGAGTCCTTGGAGATGTCACTAGCTCTTCTTTGATCCTGACAGCTTGCAGCCTCAGGTATTTATTCTACCTCTGAGGGGGATGTTTCCTTGTCCTGGAACTGGGGCACTTAACAGCGCAGGCTCCGAGGTTGTTTGATGACATCGCTGTAATTTCTCCCAGCTCATCTCACACCCTTACCCAGCCCTTGCGTTCTTATTGTGGGTAATTACATATACTTGTGTGTGTGTACCCACATATTCCATGCTATGCGAGCAGAGGTCAGAGGACAACTTCCGGGAGTCACTACCTCTCTCTGGTCGCCACTGGGGATTGAACTGTTCTTGTTAGGCTTTTTGGAAAGGTCTTTGGGCACTGAGCCATTGTGCAGGCCCTTCTTGTTTGGGTAGTTGGTTGGTTGATTTTTGGAGACAGGGTTTCTCTGTGTAGCCTTGGCTGTCTTGGACTTGCTTTGTTGTAGACCAGGTTGGCCTCAAACTCACAGAGATCTGCCTGCCTCTGCCTCCTGAGTGCTGGGATTAAAGGCGTGCGCCACCACTGCCCTAGCTTGTTTGTTTTTAAGACATGGTCTCTCTCTCTGCATATCCCAGGATGGCTTGGTACTCCAATCCTCCTTTTATACCTGGCTTCTGGAATTGCAAGCATGTGCTACAAATGATGTCCCACTTTATGTCCTTAAGACAGGGTCTGAGCTGGGCAAGGTGGCGCATGCCTTTAATCCCAGCCCTTGGGAGTTGGAGGCCGGCCTGGTCTACAAAGAGAGTTCCAGGACATCCAGGGCTATTACACAGAGAAACCTAGTCTTGAACCCCACTCCTAGCCCCACCTCCCCCCCCCCCCCCCGCAAGAAAAGCCATGGCCGTTACACAGAAAAACCCTGTCTCAAAAGACCAAAAAAAGAAAGAAAGAAAGAAAGAAAAGCTCTCCCTACCCACCCAAAACAAAAAGAAAAGAAAAGGGGGGAAAAAAAAAGCCGGGCAGTGGTGGCCCACACCTTTAATCCCAGCACGCAGGAGGCAGAGGCAAGTGGATCTCTGAACTTGAGGCCAGCCTGGTCTACAAAGCAAGTCCAAGACAGCCAAAGCAACACAGAGAAACCAAACCAAACCAAACCAAAACCTGGGTCTCAAGCAGTTCAGGGAGACCGGGTTCTCACTGTGTGCTCAGAGATAACCTTGAACTTCAGGTCCTCCCTCCTCATCTACTTCTTCTTCCGGGACTTCCGGCATGCCTAGGCCTGCTTCGCAGCCGCCTCATCCCTTCCAAAGGTTTGTCCTGCTTGAGTAGGCAGCAGCAGGCCCTACTGGAGGGGCAGGAACATGCTTGTGAGGTCATTCTCCAGGCACCTGGGTGTGGAACAGGACTATGGGAAAGTTCAGGGCTCCACGGCAAATCCTCGCGGTCCTTTATCCAGAGTCCAGGTTCCGGTCTCATTCTTGGGTTTACAGGTGTGCCCCTCCCAGCAGGTGAAAGTTCGGAGCAACGAGGGAGGGGCTTCATCTCCAGCTATAGGTCTCCATCTGAGAGGAGGCATCCCTGACGCAGGTGGAAAAGTTTCATGGCCACGTCACTCCTTTGCGATGTTTCCTCTCCCTCTGCCTCCCTGCAAGCGGGCTGCACTGGACCTGCCTGATGAGCATTCTGCCAACCCCACGCATCCATCCATCCATCCATCGAGAAGTTGTCGCTGCCAGCTCGCTGGCCTATGCTGCCCCCTAGTGGCTACGCGCCTCACCTGCCTTGACCGAGCTCAGGGCGCGCAGCTGCAAACTGCTGCCTGGCTTCCCAGGCCCCATGTTCCAGAGCACTTTATCAGCTCTCCCTCCCTGTTTCTGAGTATCTACTTCAATTCACATGTAGTTTGTGTTGGCGCTGGGGATGGAAGTCAGGGTCTCAAGTACATGCTAAATATACTCAAACCACTGTGCTACAGTCCAGCCACCTATATATTCAAGACAGGGCCTCATATAGCTCTGGATTTGATCCCTAGAAACAATCGCAGAATACAGGAGGTGGAGACAGGGTATTTGACGTCCAGGCAATCTGAGACTACAGGGCTGGCCCGAGATACAGAAAACCCTATCTCACACGATCAACACCCCTCCCCGCCCCCAGCCCCAAACAAAAAAACAGGATGCCAGGAAAGAAGATGTTTACTTTTCCTATATGCATCTTAGAAGTTACAATGCACAAAAGTGGCTTTTCTCTTTTACACTTTATTTCTATTACACGTGTATGCGAATGTGTACGGTGGCACGCATACAACCCAGAGCACAACTGATTCTCTCCTTTTATGTGGATCCTGGAGACAGCACTCGGGTCATCAGGCTTGGTTGGCCAAAGCACCTTTACCTGCTGAGTCATCGGGCCAGCCTGGGGAAAGTGAGTTTCTTTAAAAGGAAGAATGCTGTGTAGGCGTGACCTCATGGAGGCAGAGGTTATGGGCAGCATAGCTGCAGGGCCTGAGGGGGTGGGAGTAGGGTGTGGAGGGGTGGGGGTGGGGGTTGTTAGATACAAATGGGAGACCAAAGGGATGTGCCCTTCCCTGGCTGCATTCTGGAGTGTGTGTGTGTGTGTGTGTGTGTGTGTGTGTATGTGTTTGTGGAGGCCACAGCCCCAGTGAAGGATGCAGGAAGAAAGCTCAACCACAACCTCCTTCCCTAGCAAATTAAGAGCACTTACTCCATGTCTGTGGACCACTCAGGAAGGCACTGGAGGGTCTGTAAGCAGGTGGAAGCTGCTGCCCACCCTCCCCCTCCTCCTGACTCCCCCAGCCCCAGCCCATCACTTGTTCCAGTCGCTTTTTTTTTTTTAAAGTTTTAGTTTTTCAAGACAAGGTCTCTCTGTGTAGCCTTGGCCGTCCTGGACTCACTTTGTAGACCAGGTTGGCCTCGAACTCACAGCGATCCGCCTGCCTCTGCCTCCCGAGTGCTGGGATTAAAGGCGTGCGCCACCACACCCGGCTCCAGTCGCCTTTTTAAAGACAGCATGCACTGTGTGGCTCTGGGTGCCTTCAAATGCAGAGATCCACGTGCCTTTACCTCCCAAGTGCTGGGACTAAAGAAATGTACCATCACACCTGGCTGGGTTTGTTGTTGTTGCTGTTGTTGTTTTAATGTGTGTGTATGTGCCCAGGCATGCGGGTTCCTAATGTGGCCAGCAGAGGGCGTCAAATCTCCTGGAGCTGGAGTTAGAGGTCTGGTAGTTATGACCCTCCATGGAGGTGCTGGGAAACGAACTCTGGACCTCTGCAAGGGTCCAGTGAGGCATCTTGCCAGCCCTCAAGCTGTAATCTTAGACACTGATGAGCCAAGGGAAGAGATTTACTGATTTCACCCCACCAAAAAAGAACAAAACAAAACAAAACAAAAACAAAAATTAAAAGATTTCTCTCCCCCCAAATCCAAAGAATGTTGTTTTGTAGCATTTAAGCAGGACTAACTCACTCTGTAGACCAGCTGGTCTAAAAGACAGCAATCCGCCAGCCTCTGCCTCCCAAGTGCTGGGATTAAAGGTGTGCGCCACCATACCATGCCCAGCATAAATGTCTAAGTTTTCAAAAAAACACTCTTTAGAGTCCCTGGGCAGGTGCACTGCAAACAGCTCAGCTCAGCACACTAAGCCAGCCTCAGCACCTTTTGCTAGGCAGCTAAGCATCATGGCTGGAGACATGGACATCATTCTGAGACCTGTCCCCATAAACAGGTCAGGGCTAGCACCAGAGAGGGACCAGGGGTCCAATCTGGTGGTTAGTGGCCTTCGAGTCAGTGGATAAGGAGGAGTTGAAAGTCTCGGGGAAGGGGGGTGTGCTGTGTACCAGGAGGCCATGCCCTGGGG
The DNA here is from genome assembly GCF_964271855.1 of Acomys minous. Lineage (NCBI taxonomy): Eukaryota > Metazoa > Chordata > Mammalia > Rodentia > Muridae > Acomys > Acomys minous. Next base: position 118,257,728 of record NC_140487.1, read on the forward strand.
TTTCATTTAGATACTGTGGCCTGAGCAGCGTGCTGGTGCCCAGTGAGGCTCAAAAGCAAAGTATGCAAGAAAGGTCGGGTGGGGAAACCAAGTCAGGGAAGGAAGGGCTGGCCAGCGTGGCTTCAGCAGCAGCCAGCAGCGCTCCGTTTCATATGACAGGGCTTGCAGAACAGATGGTCATTCAGCGGGTAGCAGCCTTGGTCGGTGGGCTCCACAGACAGGAGCACACTGCAGTCCTGGGGAGACAAGAGGCACATGTGGGTGTCCAGGCCTGGACTATGCCAACAAGGGACCTTTCCAGGGCAACCTCAACTCTCCCCTCCTCCTCTTTATTTTAGATAGGATCTTTTGTTTGTTTGTTTGTTTGTTTGTTTGTTTTCTGAGTCAGGGTTTTTCTGTGTTAGCCTTGGCTGTCCTGGACTCACTTTGTAGACCAGGCTGGCCTCAAACTCACAGAGATCCACCTGCCTCTGCCTCCCGAGTGCTGGGACAGGCCTGAACTCTTAATCTGCCCACCCCAGCTTCCAGTACTGAGGTACAGGTGTGCATGCTGGCTTCAGTTTTCTCAACTTAAATGGGGACACAAAACCATCTCCTCTGTCATTAGCATTTAATAAGCCGATGCACATGACAATCTTTTATAGTTAATAAACACTTCTCACTTATAGTCACCCTCCCCACAACGGTAATAAAAGTCACAGACCACAGAGTCAGCAGACACCATGGCCATATGTGGAGACCCTCTTCTATTCTGGGAGCATCGGAACCCAGTTCTGTTCCAAACTGCTTTGGTTTGAGATTTACCTCTGTGGGGTTTTTTGTTTGTTTGTTTGTTTGTTTGTTTGTTTTTAGGAGTCAGTTTAAGACAGGGTGTAATGCAGTTCCTACTGAGATGTAACTTCCTGGAATCGAAATCCTGAAATAGCCAGGCGTGGTGGCGCATACCTTTAATCCCAGCACTTAGGAGGCAGAGGCAGGTGGATTACTGTGAGTTCGAGGCCAACCTGGTCTACAAAGCAAGTCCAGGACAGCCAAGGCTAACAACAAGAGACCCTGTCTCAAAAAAAAAAAATCCTCACTAACTAGCCTGGGTCAAAGTGACCTTGGATAGGAAGTTGAGTATTTGCTCAGCCAATCTTTTATGACCGCCTGGTACCAGTGGGCTCTGTCAGGGCTCTGGGAGAGATAACAGCACTCTATCTTCCCCATTGGTCTCTCAAGACAGCCTTATCAGCTGGATGGACCTTGAGCTCTTAACTGAGGTAGTATGAAGCAATCAACTTTTCTCCCAAGGTCCTCTAGGCTCGACATTATCTTTTAAAATAAACACAAGTGAATACATGTTTAGAATTACTCATTGGCTGACTGAGAGGTCCTGCCCTGGGACTCTCCATATAGGTGAGACAGGGGGGCTGGAGAGATGGCTCAGAGATTAAGGGCACTGACTGCTCCTGCAGGGGTCCTGAGTTCAATTCCCAGCAACCACACGGTGGCTCACAACCATCTATAATGTGATCGGATGCCCTCTTCTGGCCTGCGGGTGTACATGCATAATAAATAAATGTATTTAAAAAAAAAAAAAAAAGACCATCTATGCCTTCATCACCAGAGGACAAAAAGCTCAGAGCTATAGGGCTGGAGTGGGGAGACTCCTTGGAGCCCACCGCTGGACCAACTACCCCACTTGCAGGCAGGGTCCAGGCAGAAGGAAAGAATACAGTCCTGCCAGGCAGTGGTGGCGCACGCCTTTAACCCCAGCACTTGGGGAGGCAGAGGCAGGAAGATCACTGTGAGTTTGAGGCCAGCCTGGTCTACAAAGTGAGTCCAGGACAGGCAAGGCTACACAGAGAAACCCTGTCTCAAAAAAAAAAAAGAAAACAAAACCAAAACCAAAAACGAACAAACAAAAAAAGAATACAGTCCCAAGATTAAGAACTTTAAGATGGCCTTGTGGTAGTGGCATATACCGTTACTCCCAGCATTTGGGAGACAGAGGCAGTTGAGTCTCTGAGAGTTCAAGGCCAGCTAGAGCTACACAGAGAACAAAGTTGTAGCCACGGCTGCCCTCTTCTGATCGCAGGGCCCTACGTGAGCACTGTCTGCCGCCTTCCCTCCCTCCATAGCCCAGCCCCGTCATTCCTGCTGCCTCCGGTGCTCACCAGACCTTTCCCTTCTTGGCTCCGTCACTTTACCCTCAGGCCTTCTGCACCCCAGACACACCTAGTAACTCTCATTTCCTCTGAGTTCAGACTTGTCCTGCAACAGTGGGTCACTTCCTGTTTGTCTCCCCCTTCACTCCCCACCCCCTTCCTCCCTGTGTGTGTATATGTGTGCATGTGTGTGCATGTGCTCCTGTGTGTGGGAATACCTTTGAGGGTCACTTTTTTTTTTCTTTTCGAGACAGGGTCTCTCTGTGTTAGCCCTGGCTGTCCTAGACTCACTTTGTAGACCAGGTTGGCCTCAAACTCACAGCAATCCACCTGCCTCTGCCTCCCTACTGCTGGGATTAAAGGACTAGGAGGTGCAGCGGGAGCCCCCGGGGCAGGGCTGGGAGGTGCAGCGGGAGCCCCCGGGGCTACATTTGCTACCTACACAGTCACCACCCACCATGAGTGAACTTAGTCTCTTTCCATAGTAAGTGATGTGAGCGAATAATGGACTCTGATGGAGGTGTGTGTGTGTGTGTGTGTGTGGTGTGTGTGTTCGTGTGTATGGTGTGGGGGGTGTGTGTGTGTGTGGTGTGTGTGTGTGTGTGGTGTGTGTGTGTGTGTGGTGTGTGTGTTCGTGTGTATGGTGTGTGTGTGGTGTGTGTGTTCGTGTGTATGGTGTGTGTGTGGTGTATGTGTGTGTGGGGGGGTGCGTGTGTGTGTGTGTGGGGGGGTGCGTGTGTGTGGTGTGTGTGTGTATGGTATGTGTGGGGTGTGTGTGTGCGTGTGCGTGGTGTGTGTGTGTGTGTGTGTGGCGTGTGTGTGTGTGGTGTGTGTGCATGCGTGTGTGGTATGGTGTGTGTGCGTGTGTGGGGTGTGTGTGTGTGTGGTGCGTGTGTGGGGTGTGTGCATGCGTGTGTGTGGTATGGTGTGTGTGTATGTGGTGTGTATGTGTGTGCACACGTGTGTGGTGTGTGTGTGTATGTGGTGTGTATGTGTGTGATGTGTGTGTGTGTGGTGTGTTTCCTAAGACAGGATTTCTCTGTGTAGCCCTGGCTGTTCTGGAACTCACTTTGTAGACCAGGCTGGCCTCAAACTCACTTCAAACCACCTGCCTCTGCCTCCTTAGTGCTGGGATTGATTAAAGGCGTGCACCACCACACCTGGCTGCCGTCTGTGTTCTGTTCTTATCTCCACCTTTCCTGGCCTCTGCCGGGGTGTGGTGAGCAGGAGAGCTCTCGGCCCAAGGCTACCCATGGCCACAGCACTTTAAACCACCTCAGCTCTGACTCACCTCACAACGGTAACAGTTTTCATGGAAGTTCCTTCCCATGCACTCAATTTTGAAGGCATCCCTCCCATCTCTGGGGATGATGGGACTCTCACAGATGCTGCACACAGGTGCAAATTTCCTAGAGGGAGCGGGGGAAGCACATACCAGGAACGTCAGCCGCTCACTGACAACAGAATCAGTTGGCAGAAGTGAGGAGACAAAGTTCACCTCCCAGAGCGCCTCCACCCACGGGGTTGCTAGGTGACAGAATCTGAGGGGACAGCCACAGAGGGCTACCCTTCCCGGTCAGGTGGGAGGAGGGGAATCAAAGCATTGAGTCCAGCTTCCCAGAGTGCAGTTAGCGACCCTGTACTCTGCTTAATTGAACATTGTTTTTGCACACGTTAAGAATGCATTTTATGGCTGGAGAGATGGCTCACTGTGCCTCACCTCTTTGCAAACAGGGGCAAAGCAGGAGTCTCCTTACATCTATAATCATATATACTCTGCTCCCGCCAGTCCCCAGGGGAGGGGACATGGCCCAGGGTCTGAAAGTGAGGCTCCAAGTCAAGTCCTTTTTATTTTCTTATAAATGTTGTTTTGAAAAAAAATTTTTTTTAATTTAGTTTTATTTCATGCGCATTGAGGTGTTGCCTGCATGTATATCTGTGTGAGGGCGTCAGATTCCCTGGCATTGGAGCTACAGACAGTTGTGTGAGCTGCCATGTGGGTACTGGGAATTGAACCCATGTCTTCTGGAAGAGCAGTCAGTGCTCTTAACCACTGAGCCATCTCTCCAGACCATGTAATTCTTTTGAGACAGGGTCTCCTATAGCTTAGGATGGCCTTGAACTTGCTAGGGTAGCCAAGGACAACCTCAGGCTTCTGATCCTCTGGAATGCTGGGATCAGTCACCTCAGTATGTTTATGCGGTGTTGGGAATCAAACCAAGAGCTTCCTACGTGCTCGGCAGGACCTGTACCAACTGAGTCACACCCCAGCTCCCAAGTCAAGCCCTTCATTTTATCTTGGGTACTGTATGCCTCAGTTTCTACTCCTGGTAAAAAGTACTCTCTCAATGTACTCTATGGCCATTAAAAAAAAAAAACCCTGAGGATTGTGTGGGACCCCTCAGAGGATGAGCCTGACAGAGTGCAGGGACTCACAGGAAGATGGCCTCTGTCAGCACAGGAGTGTAGCAAGTGTTGGCCTGACACCCCCACCCACCCCCCACCCCCTGTCCTGCCACCTGGCCAGACAGAGAGCAGCCCTGCCTTCCCCACTCCTGTCAAGCGGCCCCAGGCTCCCTTCCCACCTGTAGAAGTCAGCCACGCAGTACACCTGGTTCTGGTTGTCCAGCGCGAAGGTCTCATCCCCGATGCACCGGGCACAGGTCACACAGGTAAAGCAGGGTGGGTGAAAGGCCTTGCCCAGGGCTCGGATCACGTGGTCTTGGACAACCTCTCCACACTTGCCGCACTTCTCCAGAGTGTCCTGGAGCAGAAAGCTGCTGCTTTGGCCAATCCACAAACATGCCTGCCCCCCACACCCCACAACCCCCACAACCTTGAGGAGCCTCCAGCCCCCCTTGTCTTTCTCCTTTCTTTCTTGTTTGTTTGGTTTTTTGAGACAGGGTCTCTCTGTGTAGCCTTGGCTTTCTTCCTTCCTTTCTCTCTCAGCACTAGGGATTGACATTAGGGCCTGTGCATGCCAGGTGAGCACTCTGCTACTGAAGTACATGGCACATCTTTAATCCCAGCACTCGGGGGAAGCAGAGGCAGGCAGATTTCTGTGAGTTCACAGCCAGCCTGGTCTACAAAAGTGAGTCCAGGACAGCCAAGGCTAACATAGAGAAACCCTGTCTCAAAAAACCAAAATCAACCAACCAACCAACCAAACAAACAAACAAACAAAGCTGGGTTGAGATTGGGCAGTGGTGGCACATGCCTTTAATCTCAACAACATTTAGGAGGCAGAGGCAGAGGCAGGCAGATCTGTGAGTTCGAAGCCAGCCTGGTCTACATAATGAGTTCCAGGACAGCCAGGACTACGCAGAGAAACCCTGTCTCAAAAAAACCAAAAACCAGGGCTGGAAAGATGGTTCAGTGGTTAAAAGCACTTGCTGCTCTTCCAAAGGTCCTGAGTTCAATTCTCAGCAACTACATAGCGGCTCACAACCATCTATAATGAGATCTGGCGCCCTCTTCTGGTTTGCAGGCACAACATTGTATGTGTAATAAACAGATCTTTTTAAAAATGCAAAAAGAAAAACCAAAAACCAAACCAAACCAAAGCCCCAAAACAACCTCCGCCCCTGGGCTAACCAAAACAGACTAAACAAAAAAAGAAAGGCAAGGAAATGCCTGCTGCCCCTGGGGCCTGAAAAGCGAAAGGAGGCCCCTCCGTTTGGGTCCAAGTGAATTGATTTTTGAACTGATGACCCTGCCCCTCCAAAACCATAAGAGAAAAATGTGTATTGTTTGAAGCCACCATACTGTGGTTTAAATAACTATTGAATTGAATGCTCTCCATCACCCACCAAGCCTGGGCTCCAGGGGCTGCTGTTAGGAAGTGGTGGGGCCCTTTGGAGGCGAGGCCCAATAATAGTCCATGTTATTTGCTGTGTGGAACTGCCCTTCCTCTTTGCTTGCTGGCCATGAGGGAGCCAGTAGTGTGTTCTTCCTTTTTTTTTTTTTTTGGCTTTTGTTTTTGTTTTTCGAGACAAGGTTTCTCTGTGTAGCCTTGGCTGTCCTGGACTCCCTTTGTAGACCAGGCTGGTCTCGAACTCACAGCGATCCACCTGCCTCTGCCTCCCGAGTGCTGGGATTAAAGGCGTGCGCCACCACACCTGGCCCAGTGTGTCCTTCTAAAGGCCCCTGCCTCACCACAGGCTCAAGCTGGAACCTCCAAACCAAGTACCATGTTTTCATTGTTGTTGCTGCAGCCCTAGGAATCTAATCCTACCCCGGGGGGAATTTTTTCCTTTCTGAGTCTCAGCTTCCTCGGCTGTGAAATGGGTTCATGCTGCCCAAGCTCTTAGGAGCTCCGTAAGGGAAGACATATCTGCCAAGCTTAGTGTGTGCAACCCGGTGGGGGGGAGGGGCTCTGTGCACAGGAGTACCTGGTAGCAGGCTTCACACAGGGGGCGTCCATCCTTCTGATAGAATCTCTGCCCAGCCAGCTGGCTGCGGCAGGTGCGGCACGTGAAGCACTGGGCATGGTACTGCCTCTTCATGGCCTCAACAGCCAGCTCTCGAGGGGACACAGGCTTGTGACAGAAGCCACAGACATCTGGGGAAGGGGAGACACAAGGCTGTAAGCAGCCCAGGAAGGCAGTACCCAATCACCACCCAGAATATGATGCCCGCAGGGTGTCCAGGGCCCAGCCTCCAGGGTTTCCTCAATGGCTAAATATTAAACAGCCAATGCTAAGCTTCAAGGAAGGAAGGGAAATGTCATCTGGGAAGCAAAAAGCAAAGACACAGTATTGGGTCAGGCACAGCGATGCACACCTTTCTTTTTACTGTAGCTGTTTTCAGGACAGGGTCTCACCATATGTAGCCCTGGTTGTCCTGGAACTCACTATGTAGACCAGGCTAGCCTCTAATGCCCAGCTGATGATGTGCACCTTTAATCCCAGGCCAGCCTTTTGCACAGCAAGACAGGAAAAAGGAAGCAGAGTTGGCACCTGGTTTATCATCTCTGAGAGAGTGGAGGGGGCCATGGTGATACCAACACCCAGATGATGCCCATATGTCAAGATCTAAACGTAAAAACTGCTGAAGTCACAAGAATTCCGAGAGAGGCCAGGTGTGGCGCACACCTTTAATCCCAGCACTTGGGAGGCAGAGGCAGGTGGATCTCTGTGAGTTTGAGGCCAGCCTGGTCTACAAAGTGAGTCCAGGACAGCCAAGGCTACACAGAGAGACACTGTCTCAAAAAACCAACCAACCAAACACATACTGTGGACTAGAGACATGGCTCAGGGGTTAAAGGCACTGTCTGCTTTTCTAGAGGCCCTGTGTTCAATTCTCAGCAACCACAAGGTGGCTCACAACCATCTGGAATGAGATCTGGTGCCCTTTTCTGATTGCAGGCATACATGCAGACAGAACATTGTATACATAATAAATAATGAAATCTTAAAAAAAAAAAAAAAAAAAGAACACATACTGCTTTACAGAGACCTGAGTTCAATCCCCCTCACCCACAACAGTCAACAGTCAGCTCCCAACTACCTGTCACTCCGGGGATCCAACGCCCTCTTCTAGATTCTGATGGTTATGCATCCATGTGCACACAACCACTCAGACATACACACATACACATAATTAAAAATAATAAAAATAGTTGGGTTTAGCCAGGCAGTGGTGGCACACGCCTTTAATCCCAGCACTTGGAGGCAGAGGCAGAGGCAGAGGCAGGTGGATCTCTTTGAGTTTGAGGTCAGCCTGGTCTACAAAGTGAGTCCAAGATAGCCAAGCCTACACAAAGAAACCCTGTCTTGAAAAACAACAAAACAAAAAATATATATGTATGTATGTATATATTGCCACTGAAGAGATAAATGACAAACAAAAGGAAACATTTGCCCTTTATCTCTCTGTGTGGCCAAGGAGGAAGGACACTGCTTTAGACTCAACTGTGTCTTCAGCGCCTGGGGCTCGGCTCTGAGCAAGCACTTCACAGTTAAGTTACAAGGCAATAGTGCTGTGGAGGCTTCCAGAAAACCGTTGGGACCTGCTGTGGCTGCACGTAGGCTGGGATGACTAAGGAAGGTGAGGTGTCAAAAGCACAAAACTTAAGACGCCAGCCTTTTTTTTTTTTTATAGGTTTCTTCCTCTTCTAGGGATTTGTCCCAGAAAAAACCCACACACAGTGAAACGACCCTGTAGAGTGACTCAGCCCTGTGCAGATATGGCAAGAAACCACCTACAAATCCATCCAGAGGTGGCTGTGTGACCCACCACACCTCCACTACTACTGAGGACTGCGGCACAGCCTTAAGAAAGAAAAAAGGCCCAGCATTCGGGAGGCAGAGGCAGATGGATTGCTGTGAGTTTGAGGCCAGCCTGGTCTGCAAAGTGAGTTCAGGACAGCCAAGGCTACACAGAGAAACCCTGTCTTGAAAAAACAAAACAAACAAAAAACAAAGTGAGTCCAATACAGCCATGGCTACACAGAGAAACACTGTCTCAAAGAACCAAAAAAAAAATGCACATTCCTTTTTGGTTTTTCTTTTCTTTTCTTTCTTTCGTTCTTTTTTTTTTTAATTTGATTTTTCGAGACAGGGTTTCTCTGTGTAGCTCCGGCTGTCCTAGACTTATTTTGTAGACCAGGCTGACCTCGAACTCACAGCAATCTACCTGCCTCTGCCTCCCGAGTGCTGGGATTAAAGGTATGTACCACCACGCCCCACTTCTTTTTTTTGTTTTTTCAAGACAAGATTTCTCTGTGTAGACTTGGCTGTCCTATACTCACTTTGTGGACCAGGCTGGCCTCGAACTCACAGAGATCCGCCTGCCTCTGCCTCCCAAGCGCTGGGATTAAAGGCGTGTGCCACCACCGCCCAGCCTGCCACTGCACATTCTGATGGGCAACCCACTCAGAGACAACTGGGACAAGCAGCAGAAGAACAGCCCAGCAGCTGCTACAGACAGGATTCCCAGCCCCTAAGCTCAAAAGGCAAGATTAGAAACTGTTTTTGGTTTTGTTTGTACTTTGTCTGGGTGGGGGATGGGAACGGATACATGAGGTCTCCCTGTGTAGACCTGGCTGGCAGGGAAATTACTATGTAGACCTGGCTGGTCTCAAACTTAGAGAACCTTCTATCTTTGTCTCACAAGTACCAGGACTAAAGGCAAGTGCCACCCCATGCTTGGTTGGTTTGGTTTTTTGTTTTTGGGACAAAGTCTCCTGAAGCCTAGGTTAGCCTTCAATTTACTGTGTTAGCTGAGGATGACCTTGAATTTCTAATCCTTCTGCATCATATACATAGGCATGAAATAAACACATGAAAAAAAATAACTAAAATGAAAAAAAAAAGCTTCATTTTATCTATTGATTGGTTGTGTGCCTATGTGTGTGATTTATTGGTTAGTTGTATGTGCACGGGTGTAGCGTGTATGTGTTGAGTAGAGATCAGGAAAAAAAAAAAACCTTCTGAGAGTCTGTTCCACCACATGGGCCTCAGGGATAGAAGTAAGGATACTAGTCTTGGTGACAAGTGCCCTTACCCCCTAAGCCACCTCGCTACCTTCCCCCTAACAAAAAAAGAATTAAAAAAGAAAGTTGGGGATAGTGGCTCATATCTGTTCTCCTAGCCCCGAAGCCGAGGCAGGTGGGTTGCCACAGCTATGCAGCCAGGCTGATTTCATAGTAATTTCAGTGTCGACCAGGGCCAGCAATGCAGTGAGATTCCATCTCAAAACAAAACAAAACAAAACAAAAAAACAAAAAACCCCACAGTCGGGCTTTTTTGTTTTGTTTTGTTTTGTTTTTCTGGTTTTCAAGGCAGGGTTTCTTTGTGTAACTCTACCTGTCCTGGAACTCTGTAGACCAGGCTGGCCTCAAACTCACAGCGATCAGCCTGCCCCAGCCTTCTGAGTGCTGGGATTAAAGGCGTGTGCCACCACACCTGGCGTGAGAAAAACAATTTTTAAAGGACCATGCCTGTAATCTTGACACTCAGAAGGCTGATCCAGGAGAATATCAAGTTCAAATCCACATTTGGTTATAATAGGGAGGCCTCAAAACAAACTAAGGATGTTAGCCAGGGCCACACGGAAAAACCTTTTCTCAAAAAGAAAGAAAAAAAGAAAAAGAAAAAGAAAAGAAAAGGAGGGCTGTAGCTTGCTTGGCAGAGAGTGTGCTTTTCTTTCCTTTCTTTCTTTCTTTCTTTCTTTCTTTTTTGTTTCGTTTGTTTTGTTTCCCGAGACCGGGTTTTTCTATGTTATCCTGGCTGTCCTGGATGCGCTTTGTAGGCCAGGCTGGCCTTGAACTCACGATCCACCTGCCTCTGTCTCCTAAGTACTGGGATTAAAGGCTTGTGGTACCACGCCTGGCTAGGAAAGTGTGCTTGTTACACATGAAGCGCTGGCTTCTATTGCAGTGTAGTACCATACAAGCCAGGCACAGTGGCACCCACCGGTAATCCTAGCACTTAAGAGGTGAGGCAGGGGCTGGAGAGATGGCTCAGAGGTTAAGAGTACTGGTTGCTCTTCCAGAGGTCCTGAGTTCAATTCTACAGCAACAATACGGTGGCTCACAACCCTCTGTGATGAGATCTGATGCCCTCTTCTGGCCTGCAGTGTACATGCAGGCAGAGCACTAAATACATAATAAATAAATCTTTAAAAAATAAACATGAAAAAAGAGAGGTGAGGCAGGTGAGACAAGAGAAGGTCCTCCTTGGCTACATAAGGAATTCAAGGCTAGCCTGGACTACATGAGACCCTTTCTCAAAAACAACTACAACAGCAACAAACCAGAAGCAAGCACACAGCAGCAGTGGACAACTGTGGTTACACACTGTACAGAGAGTCCCTGTCGTGTGAGCAGGAAGCTCATTCTGGCCCCAGGAGACCCAGAGAGCCTGTGGCTGTACCTGTGCACGACTCCTTCTCTGGAGGGTTGACAGGCTCTTCTGGAGGAGGGGGTAGCTCCTCTTCGGAGGGTCTGAGGTGACCAGGCCGAGTCTGGATGGAAGATCCCTTTGATGGAGCCTCTGGGGACAAAGACTGAGGAGATAGGAGAGAGGTCAGCTGGTAGGGACTCCACTGGACCCTGCCAGCGTCACTCTTTGGGTGACTCCAAGTACAGCTAATCCCATTGTACAGATGAGGAAACTGAGGCTGGAGAAACAAGTGTCCTGCCTTTATAGCTCATCAGGAAGGTTACCATGGCAACAAGAGCCAAGACCTCCCTGCTCCCTGCCTAGGGCTCCTTCCACCAAAGTGTCTAGGTCAAGCACTCTACTGCTAAACTAACTATATCCCCAACCTCCTTTCTTCCTCTCAGATCCAGATAGGGTCTCACTAAGTTGCTCAGGCTGGCCCTGAACTCACTTTGTAGCTCAGGCTAGGCCTTGCAACCTCAGGCTCAGCTTGACTCCTGTTACTAAGAACATCCAAGAAACGATGCATCCTAGCCACCAACACTGGCTGCAGGTGACACAGACCTTCACCCAGGACACCGCTCACGTTGACAACCCCCTCATGAAAGGAAGAAATAATTGGCTTCTGTGCAGTGTGGAGATTTGGGTCAGAACCAGGACATGTCTTGCCAGGGACCCTGAAAATCCCAACAGTTTCTACCAGCTTTGGGACTTGGAAGTGCTTGGAAGACCGACTGTCTTCATGAAGTTCACCTTGGTAATAATGCTGGGGAAAGCCCAGGCCCTCCTTCTCCAGCCCAGGAGTGGAGGAAGCCTTGGCGACACTCACAGTACCTGTGGTGGGGGCGGAGGTGGGGGTGGGGGGAGGTGGAGTTGCTCCAAGTCAGAAATGAGTGATGCCCCGGGCAGGATTGGAGGCTCTTCTTCTGGGAGAGGCAGGAAGGCTGAAGGGGGTGGTGGCGGAGGCGGGAGGTCTAGGTCTTCGTCATTGAGGAGAGGAGGTGGGGGAGAGCATCCTACGATGGAGAAGAGATGGGTGCTCAGAGTTCCCAAAGGGCACAAGGCAGGTCTACTTACCCAGAAGGCCAAGCAGCAGGGACAGAACACTCAGGTCTGGCTGCAGACTTGGTTCCACCCTCAACTGCTGCCCCTGGCTTGCTGTGCATCCGTAGGCAAGAGTGACAACTCTTTGAGTCTTTTCTTTTTCTTTTTTTTTTCCGAGACAAGGTTTCTCTGTGTATCCTTAGCTGTCCTGGACTAACTTTGTAGACCAGGCTGGCCTCGAACTCACAGCGATCCGCCTGCCTTTGCCTCCCAAGTGCTGGGATTAAAGGCGTGCGCCAGGACCGCCCGGCACTCTTCGAGTCTTAAATTGCGCCTTTGGAGAGTGAGCCTCAAAGCCTAAGGCTGCTCTGAGAGGAATAGGTGACGATTTGCCCACAGTGAGTGGCTGACCCAGGCCAGAGTTCAGACACGATGGGCACATTCCGGGTGCATAGCTGAGACCTGAGTTCCATTCCTAGGGCCTACATGTGGAAGGAGAGAACTGACTGCTACAAGTTGTCCTCTGACCTCCACATACAAATGCTATGGCACACGGACAATAAATACACCTAATGGAAATTAATAAACAGAGCTGGGTGTGGTTGCACATGCCTGTAATCCCAGCATTCAGGGAGGCAGTGGCCACCTGGTCTACAAAGAGAGTCTAGGACAGACAAGGCTACACAGAGAAACCATATCTCGAAAAACCAAAAAAAATTTTTTTTAAAAGAAAAAATTTAAAATAAATAAATAAATAAATAAATAAATAAATAAATAACTGCCTGCCTCCCCAGTGCTGGGATTAAAGGCGTGCGCCACCATTTCCAGCCCTCCATATACCTTTCTCATAGAGATCCTGAGTTCAATTCCCAGCACCGTATCAGGTGGCTCACAACCAGCTCCAGGGACTCCTACTCCCTCTTCTGGCCTCTGAGGGTACTGCACTCACACCTGCACAAACTCGATGCGGATGCAACCCGCGTACAAATGTACACATATGCACACAAAAATTTTAAAAATCTGAGGCTGGTGGGCTGGCTTTGTGGGTAAATGCACTTGCTGCTCTTCTAGAGGGATGGGGTTCAGTTCCCAGAACCCACATGGGAGCTCTGTCTATAATGCCAGTTCCAGGTCATCCAATAGCCTTTTCTGGCACAGACGGACCTGCCCGAACATATCCATATACATAAAAAATGCAAATAAATAAAATAAGAGCCCCAGCACTCGGGAGGCAGAGGCAGGCGGATCTCTGTGAGTTCCAGGCCAGCTTGGTCTACAAAGCGAGTCCAGGACAGTCAAGGCTACACAGAGAAACCCTGTTTCAAAAAACCAAAAAAAAAAAAAAAAAAGTTTGTTTGCTTGTTTTTATGGTCTAGGGAGCAAACCAAGGGCTTCCTACTGGCTTGGCCAGGGGTGGGGTGCAGCTGAGCTCCATCACTCGCTTGAGACACTGCTGAGTAGGTGCAGTGTGGCCCAGCAGCCCAAAGAATGGAAAGGGATGAGGAGAGGGGATAGGAGGGGACCGGGGTAGTGGAGCAGGGAAGGGGGGAGGGGACAGGAAGAGAGGAAGGAAAGTTTTCTTGTTTGTTTGTTTGTTTGTTTTTAAAGTCTGGCAAGGTGGCATGTGCCTGTCCAGGCTACAACGGAGGCTGAGGAAGAGGAACTTCAAGATCAGCTGGAGTCACACGAGGCTGAGGAGCTGATTTGGCAGCCAAGAAAAATTGCTGCCAAAGCTAAGCCTTTTAATCCCAGCACTCGGGAGGCAGAGGCAGGCGGATGTCTGTGAGTTCGAGGCCAGCCTGGTCTACAGAGTGAGTTCAGGACAGCCAAGGCTACACAGAGAAACCCTGTCTCGAAAACAAAAACAAACAAACAAACAAAAAGAATAGCCAGGCATGCCTTTAATCCCAGCACTCAGGAGGCACAGACAGGTGGAGAGTTCGAGGGCAGCCTGGTCTACGAAGCAAGTCCTGGCCAGTCAAGGCTACACAGAGAAACCATGTCTAGAAACAAACAAACAAACAAAACAACAACAGAACAATAACAACAGAAAGAGGTGTGGCCTTGCTAGAGGAAGTGCGTCACTGGGGGCGGGCTTTGAGGTTTCAGAAGCTCAAAGCCAAGCCTAGTGGCTCACTGTCTCTTCCTGCTGCCGGGGGATCCAGATGTAGCACTCCCAGCTCCCTCTCCAGCACCATGTCTGCCTGCTGGCTGCCAATGCTCTTCTAGAGGTCCCGAGTTCAATTCCCAGCGACCACATGGTGGCTCCCAACCATCTGCAGTGGGATCTCATTGCCTCTTATGGTGTGCATTAAGACAGAGCACTCATACACAAAATACATGAATAAATAAATCTTTGAAAAAGAAAAAACAACAACAACAAAAGAATTGTTGTGGTCATGGCATTTCTTCATAGCAATAGGAACCCTAATTAAGACAATATGTCTCACACACACACAGAGAAACAAACAAACAATTAAATAAATGAAATGAAAATTAAATCACAGGGCTAGTGACATGGCCCAGTGGTGAAAGATGCTAACCACCAAGCCTGGTGACCTGAGTTAAGTCCCCAGGACCCACACGGGCACTGAAAGGAGAGGACATCAACAAGCTGTTCGCTGCTCTCCTCACACACACATGTGCACCTGCACACAGCAAGAAAGACATCGCATAGCACGTAAGCAGCAGCATCCATGAACAGAGTGAAAACCTCTTCCGGATTCTTCAGGCTCATTTTGGCTTCAGGACCATCATACCTGTTTCCACAGCCCCCTGCCCCCATCCAGCAGAAGAGTCTCAGAGAAGCTACCTTGAGGAGTCTCAGAAATAGTTACTTCTTCTTGATGGCACCACCATGATCTGTTGTAAGGTTCTTTTGACACTTGCTATGTATTTTTCAGTTATTATTTACTTTGTGAGTGTGTGTGTATGTATGTGTGTGTGTGTATACATGTGGAGGTCAGAGGACACCTTGCAGGAGTTCAACTGTCTTTCCACCTTTGCATAGGGTTCTGGGGATTGAACTCAGGTCCTTAGGCTTGTCCAGCGAGCGTTTTTTACCCACCATCTTGCTGGCCCTGTATTAATGCTCTTAGTCCCCACAACTATATTCTGAAGTTAGTCTCTCTCTCTCTTTCTCTCTCTCTAATTATTTTTATTTTATGTGCATTGGTGTTTTGCCTGCATGTATGTCTGTGGGTGTCAGATCTTGGAGTGGAGTTACAGACAGTTGTGAGCTGTCGTGTGGGTGCTGGGAATTGAACCAGAGTCCTCTGGAAGAGCAGTCAGTGCTCTTAACTGTTGAGCCATTTCTCCAGCCCCAAGTTTTCCTCTCTTACAGGCTAAGAAATAGAGGCTCAGGGAGGTTAAGCGACCCGCAACATCACAGAGCTGAGGAAGCAGAGGTGCCGGGGCTCAGGGCCAGGCAGGTGGGTTCCTGAGTCGGCCAGGCACACAGTAGGCACTTGATGACTGAGTAACCCAGAGCCTGCCCTTTCCTCTCTGTCTTGGTGCTGTCTCTGTCCTGTCCCCTTAGGGCCACTCCCTTACCTCCATTGGAGAGCTGGGGTGGAACCGCAGGGAGAGAAACAGTGGTCCTGCCAGAGGGCGCCCAGGCGTTGGAGCTCCTGCCCACACCGGCCGCAGGTGTCTTTGTGGGAAGGGTCTCCCAGGGCCGGGCATGCCGGACTTCACAAGCTGCCCGGCCCACTTTCTCAGTCACTGCGACGTCCCGGCGTGGGGGTGCCAAGGTGATGAAAACAGAGGAGGCCACCCTCTTCTCAGGCTTGGAGGCCATGACTGGCTCCTGCTGGGGCCAAGGGCAAAGGGTTTCAGGTTGTGACAGCGTACCCTGCTGGCCACACAGAAGAGCTTGCCCAGAGCGTCCAACACCCAGCCCCACCTGAGACGGGGCTGAGGCAGGAGAATGATGAATTCTGGGCCAGCCTGGGCTGCACAGCAAGAAGCGAACAAATGGAGGTAGGAGAGGCAGGGGACGGCCTTCAGATAGGCCAGGTGGCCAGGTCACAGGGCTCACACACCCTGAAGGGCCCTTCCAGTAGCTCATGCTCCCGAGCAGTGCACAGCCCCCGTGACTCAGAGATCACCTCCTCCAGAGCCCAGCCCAGGCAGCTGACAGACACAGGCCCTGACACCTGCCCACAGCCCCTCCCTCACCTGAGATACTGTTTTCCACTGGAAGAAAAGGTCCAAAGTTCAGGCCAGTGCCTCTGGAAGGAAGAAAACAGGAACAGAAGAGTGGCAGGGTGAGTAAACGACAGGGCCCGCTGTTCCCCTGCTGCCCTGAATACCCAACAACACCGGCGTCATCCTATCTCCTCAGTGAGGAAACTAAGACGCAGAGAAGTCAAGCCCCTAGTCCAGGGTCCCCCAGCACTAGAACTAGCATTTCAGCCCAGAGCTTGACCGCTCTGTTCCCTTCTGCCCTCCCGACTCAGCCCCCAAACCAGCATATCCTTGATTCTGCCTCATGGCAGAATTGTCACTTCGCCTCATCTCCAAAACCATGGCCTGAGCTGGGTGTGGTGGCACATGCCTTTAATCCCAGAACTCGGGAGGCAGAGGCAGGAGGATCTCTGAATTTGAGGCCAGCATGTTCTACAGAGTGAGGTCCAGGACAGCCAGATCTACACAGAAAACCCTGTCTTAAACACACACACACACACACACACACACACACACACACACACGCACACACACACACACAGAGAGAGAGAGAGAGAGAGAGAGAGAGAGAGAGAGAGAGAGAGAGAGACTGGGTTTCTCTGTGTAACCCTCGCTGTCCTGGACTCACTTTGTAGACCAGGCTGGCCTCGAACTCACAAAGAGTTCTGCCTCCTGCCTCTGCCTCCCAAGTGCTGGGATTACAGGCGTGCGCCACCATGCCTGGCCAAGAAAGAAGTTTTTAAGGCTCCCTACTACATAGTTAGAAGGATGACCCTAAACTTCTGAGGCCTCACCCTCCCTCAACCCTGCCCTTCTCGCCGACTTGGGGATGGGACTCAGGGTCTCCCATGCACAAGGCACATGTTTTACCACCCAGCCACACCTAGTCCGCCTCAAATTCTTTTAACCACCTTAGACCTTTCTTTCCCGCCTACCCCCTACCCCCCTACCCCTCCAACCCTGCCGGCTGCCTTTCTCTGTTGGAGGATCCAATCTGGTTTCTTTCTTCTGTTCCTACAGGGTCGATTTCAGCTCTCTCAGAAGCCCAGTTCAGACTTCACCTCCTCCAGGAAGCGTCCCACCCCCCCCCATCCCCTGACTCCCACCCTGGGGCAATGTCTGCTTCCTCTCGGTGAGGACAGCCCATCATAGGACCTGCTGGCTCACTCTCCAGGTGTGGGATAACCTCAGGTAACCTGGCCTGCATTCAGTTGCCTGCATCAGGAGCCAGAGAGAGGCTCACGGTGCAGGTGTTGAAGATCTCGGAGGAGGAGGAGGAGGCACCGTAAAGTTGGGAAGGGCAGTCGGTTCCTGGAGACAGCAGCCTCTGAGGCTGAGGTCAAGGTGGGTCACCGTGGGTGAACTGGCCACATAGCACAGAAATTGTCCCTGGCACCCAACCATAGTTCCCTGGCTAAAAATGTGCCCTTTATCTCTCGTCCTCATTCTGTGTGGGCCACCATGACATGACCCTGAAACCGAGTCACGGTCACTTGGGTTAGTTTCAAGCAGTGGGGATGGCCAATAGGGAGGGGTGACAGCCCCTGAGACCCTAATGGCAGGTGTGGACCTCACATGCCATTCATGGGTCTCTCTCTGATTGTCAAGGAACTTGGGCCTCCTTGGGCCTGCCTGCTGGCTGACAGAAAAATGCCAAGAAAATAGCTCTGGGGGCGCCCGGTATGGTGCTGCAATGCTTTTAATCCCAGGCTAGCCTGGTCTACAGAGAGAGTTCCAGGACAGCCAGGGCTACACAGAGAAACCCTGTCTCGAAACAGAGCCAAATAAAAAACATTATTTAGCGGCCAGGAATGATAACACATACTTGTAACTGTAAATCCCTGCACTCAGGAGGCAGAGGCAGGAGGACCGTCAGTTCAGGCCCAACCTGGGCTACACAGTTAGATCCTATCTCAACCCCAGCCCCATAAATAAAACCCATTTTGCACGTGATCTTCAGAGGACATCTCATAAGCAAAGCAGAAAACACTAACACTGACGTTTATAAAGCCAAGAGCTCAGACCTCAAACCTCAGCTGTAGGGTGGCTCTGTCACAAGGTCCCAACAGAAGTTCAAGTGCATCTCCTGGGCCCTCCAGCCAGGCTTGGAATCCTATCAGGGAATTGCTGGAAGTCCACGGGCATCCTTGGACTTTTTCTTCCCTGGACCACGCAAGCCTTCTCCCCGTTTTCCAGGCTCCTCCCCTTCCCCCAAATGACCCAATCCAGACCAGTTTCTTGCGGTCAACACATTCTAGGCGGGTCCTCTGGGACAGGCTGTGGCTGGCTCTTCAGGAACCCTCCTCCACCTCCTTACCCTCTACCCTGACACCCCCACCCCCACCCCACTCCATTCTGCCTGCTTTCTCGGAAACATCCAGCGTGGAGGCCAGATGTTCACAGCTGGGCAGCCATACCCGCCCCCTACCGTTGTCTTGCAGCTACAGGACCTGGGGGGTGGGGGTGGGGATGGGGGGTGGGGGTGGGGATGGGGGGTGGGTGGGTGGGATGGAACAGGCTGGGGATTTTTCAAAGGCCTGTCAGATCCCATAAGGCGAGTCTGCTGGCGCTTCCCTTTGCTCCCACTGCCCCGGAGTTCACCCTGGAGGGGGGGGGGAGGTATATTGTATGACAGCTTCCCAGCCGACCCTCCTCCTCCAACCTTCCTCCCCCGGAGGGCAAATCAGACACCCAAATCCAGTTGGGTAAGCGGAGAAAGTGGGAACAAAGGGAAGGAAAGTCATTTCCTGTCAAGAGGAAGGAAGCAGGCTCCGAGCCGGCCGGCCAGCCAGCCAGCCAGCCAGCCAGCTAGCTAGGGCCGGCTTTAGGCTCTAGCCCCTGGGAGGGGATGTGCTGGCAGCCTGGAGGAGTCCCCTCCTTCCTTACTCTTTGCCCGCCCTCCTAAAGCCACTTCTAAGCACTGCTCTCTCACACAGACCCACAAAGCAGACTAAGTTTGGGGCCAGAATTAAGCTTTGCTGGAGGTGGGAGAGTCTATGCCCCCCACCGCACTTCCACAAAACACCTTGCCGTCTCAGAAACGTAAGAGGCTCTCATCCTCTTTCTTAACTCCAGAGGAAGGAAGAGGCTCAGAGTTCGGTTCTCCCAGCGCCACGGCTCTTTCATACTGGGTGACCCTGATCCGGTTACCCAACCTCTCTGGGCTTGTTTTTTTTTTTTTTAATTCATCAAGTGAAGAGAAATCTGCCCTGGAGGTTGGCTGAGAGGACGCCAGCTGGTCATTCAGCTCCAGAGTGGCAGGCCGAGCCCTGGAGCTGGTGGACAGTGGTCTCCATTGTTGAGAGAAGGAATCTGGGCGCTGCCCAGCCTCTCTCTCCCCTTGGGACCTCAGGTCTGGGCTGGAGAGGGGCGGGCGAGGCGGGGGGGGCGGGGGGGGAGTAGTTGTCCACACCTTAGGGATCGCCCATTTCCTCACCCTGACAGGCCAGTTAAGAAGACCCCAGGATCTTCATTTCCCTTTCCAGACTGGAGTTGGGAACAGGGCCCGGGGACCATAGGATCTCGGGAACTCCGCGCCCTGGCGTAGCAGCTGGCCCGGTCACTGCGGTGTCTATAATTCGATCCATGTGGGGGAACGCTGTTCTCTTTGTGTGGGAGCTTCCCCCTGCTCTCCCCGTCCCACTCCAGGGCAGGGACATGACCTCCGCGCCGTCCCCGCATTCAGCCTCCCAGAGTCCCCAGGGCTGAGATCCCGGGACACACGGGAAGAAGAGAACTCAGGGACAGTACCCACCCGGAGCCTCCCAGCAGTGCCTGGCTGGGTCTAACTAAGCGCAGTGGCCGAGACTTGCTTGTGCGGCCACCTGCGGGTGACCCTGCTTGGGGCGAACAGCCCAGACCACCACGCCGCACCCGCTTACCTGCCGTGCGCCCCACGCCCCGGCCTCCACCAGCGCTGCGCCTCCGCCCCTCGCTCCCGCCCTAGCCTCCCTCTTTCTGCCCGCCGCCCCGCGCGCCTTACCATAAAAGGTGACGCTCGGGGAGGGGGCGCGGGCTCGCCCTACCTGCCCCCCCACCTGTGGCCGCGCCCCCTCCCTTTGTTCCCGCCACTCCTCCCCTCCCCGTGGCTCCTCCTCCGCTACCCACCCCCACGGTGCACTGTAGTGGGGGGAAAGGGGGACGCGACGCGCAGGGGTTGGGGCTCCTCGGCCACCCTCCCTCTAGGTCACCTGGATGAGCGGCCCCACCTGCCCCGTCTGGTGGAGAGGGACACTTAACACCCGGATTGGATCTGAGATCCTTCAGGGTCCTGAGTGAGTCTAAATGGTTGACCTAGGACTGTCACTCCATTTTCCTAAACTTCCGGTCCCTTAATCCCTAAAATGGGGTCCCCATGGCTGACTTGGCCTGGAGTTAAAGCAATAACGCTAAGAGAACCAGGAGGTAACATATACTGAAGTTGTGTGGCTTTTTCAAGGAAGGCCTGGGGTAGGGGTCTCCAGAGACCCCAATTAGGCAAGTCATTTGGACTTGCTGTCCTGGGCTGTCACTGCCTATCTGAGCCTATTCATCCTTCTACAAGTGGGACTCAGGTCCTGTGGTGGAAAGAGGCCCCTACAGGAGACAGGGGGAGACAGTCAGGTCACCTGTTTGCTTGCTGGCCTTGTCACTGGGCCCTGGGGCCAGGGTTGGGGCTTTGCTGGGCTGCTCAGGTCCCTGGAGGCCTCAGGAGGCTGGGGAAAGGAACCTGGGTCTGATTCCCAGGCAAGCAGATTGTTCCTTTGATTACAGCCACAGTGGGGGAGGGGGCAGGGGAGAGCTGGACCCAGAATCATCTGGGGGACAGCCAGGCAGCCCAGAGCCCTCCCCCAGCCACTCCTCACGGTGGTCCTGGGATTGCTGCTGAAAAGGACCACTCCACCAAGAGATGTCAGCGTGGGGTGCCTGAGTGCTTCAGCTCCATCCTCCTCCTCCTCCGCTGCTTTAAGCCCCACACCCCCCTTAATGGCCTTCCCTCCCTCTGTCATCAGCCTTTCCCGTTCAATTCTTACGTGTGGAGCCACAAAGACTACAGTCATAGCAGTAACTGCCATTTCTAGAGGCTTCCCTTGCGTGTCCGTCAGACCTTTTATTTAACCCTTCCAGACTCTACGTCAGGACCGATAGGTTCTACCCCACAGACCAGACACGGAAGCCCAAGAGGATCGAGGCTTGCACACACAATGGGCACGGGCAAGACTGGATTCAAGCCAGACCAGAGAGTGCCCCTCAGGCACACGGATCTGCTAGTCCCAGAGGTTGGATGGCTGCTACCATGCCCAGATAAGAGCCGAGGATGGCACTCGTTACTACACTGAGGCTACCTACCAGTGCCCAAGGGCGCCTTGGGTATGCTCCCAAGCTCACAATGGGATTTCTTCTTTCCAACTCTCAACTCTTATAGCCTCTGCTGGAAAAGGAGGGTGCCACTGAGTCGGAGGCGGTGCCGGTCCCTCGAGGGGGGTTCAGACGCTTTCAGCCGCAGAGCCCCAGAACCCTAAGTCAAAATGGAACCGGCCTACTCTCTCAGTATCTCCACTCTGTACCCCAGTCTACCCATCCACCCTGCTGCTCCATCCAGTGAGGCACAGAGGGGTTGACTGGGGCACTAACCCAAGGTCAAAGGGATTAAATCTAGGGTCCAGGCTTCCTGACGGCCTTCACTCTACAAGTGGGGCAGTCTGAGGCAGTATTGGGGGTCGAGCTGCTACCACTCACCGGCTGTCCTGTACCCCTGGCCTCTGGTTCACCTCCTGCTGCTGCTCCCAGCTGGGGGATTGTCCTGGCGACAAGTCGCCTGCACCAGCCTGGGTATCAATGGCACCGATAGGCGGGTGCCAAACTTCCTGCAATGGGAACCCAGGAAGTGTGCTGGGGGAGAACACACGCCCTCTGTCTGCCAGCTCATAGACTCTGTTCCCCTCCTCCTTGCCTGCCAGGCTCAGAGCAGCTCTTTTTCCTCTTCGGAAGTCCCAGCAGGCAAGGGGGAGAGTCTTCTACTACGACCATGATAGCTGCTCTTCTTCCTAGGAAGGCCCGGGGATTCCCGCATCACTCTTGCCTAGTTTCTGGAACATTCTGCCCACACCACAAACAAGAAAAATAAAGGGAAAAAATTTTAAGAGAGAGCAAGAGGAGGAGGAGGAGGAGGGAAGAGAGGGGAGGGAGAGGAACTAAGAGAAGGGGGAAGACAGAGAATCAATCCAACCAGTTGCCGTTTGGGGTGACCCTGGCAGCCTGTGACCCTAGACAAATTGCTTTTCTGGACCTGACGCTTCTTGTTGGCAACTCTTGCCTGTGGTGTTCTTGTCAGCGATGAGAAAGAAAACTGTAGATAAAAATGCCTGGGGTCGTGGAGGGGTGTGTGTGTGTGGGGGGGGGCATGCCTTTAATCCCAGCACTCAGGGAGGCAGAAGCAGGAGGATCTCTGCTGTGAGTTTGAGGCCAGCCTGCTCTGTAACAGTGAGTACAAGTCAGCTAAGGCTACCCAGAGAAACCCTGTCTGGGGGAGGAAGAACGCCTGGGATCTAGGAGGCTTGTGGACTGACTTTGAGACTTCACACAAGCCCGTGTGCATCTGCCTCACCAGGCAGGTAGGACCATCCTCCTGAGTCTTGACTGTGAAAACAAAGGTTGGGTGGGTGTTAATCCTCTACTTTGGGGGCCTAAGCTGACTAAGGCCAAGCCTGCCCAAGCTTGCTATTTCCCACAGCCTGAGCCTGTGAGCAGGGCTCCGGACTGAGGGTGAGAAGTGGGGGATGGGTCAGTAGGGTCCTTGAGCCTCAAGCAGTCTGGGAGGGCCTCTCAGATCCCGGGTCTTGCCAGCCCGAGGCTTTCTGGCGACAGCAGGGGGGACAATCCTGACCTCATTTTCTTGAAAGGATCCCTAAGCCTAACCCAAGTCCTCAGCTGTTTTCTTGGGCTGAGTCTCTGTCCCGTCCCTAAAGTCAGCCCCAGCCCGCTCTTCCGGAAGAGAATTATCCCGCTCTCTGTGGGAGCCCGTTCCCCACCTCCCCACCTGGCCCTGCTAACCTGCTCAAGTCAGGCTCCACAGAGGCGGAGAGGGGGGCTGCATGGGGCGCAAGCGCGGAGCGGGGGGTTATGGAGTGGACAGAGAGGGCAGCCAGGTTATAGGCAGGAAGCATTGTGGGTAAGCATTCCTGGCCATCGGCCCAGAAACATGCCAGACGAAAAGACCCCAGCGCCACATCTCCGATGATTAAAAATGTGCTTTCCTTTCTCCAAATAAACATTCCTCTTTCGTAAGAAGTTCATGTTGTTTTCCCCAAAGGTGTGCGGGGTGCATGCACGTGTGGGTTCATGTCTGTGTGAGCATGTATGTGGAAGGCAGAGGTTAACCTGGAGTCTCATTCCTTAGGCACCATACAACTCTTGTGTGTGTGTGTGTGTGTGTGTGTGTGTGTGAGAGAGAGAGAGAGAGAGAGAGAGAGAGAGAGAGAGAGAGAGAGAGAGAGAGAGAGAGAGAGAGAGAGAGAGAGACAGGGTTTCTCTGTGTAGCCCTGGAACTTACTCTGTAGACCAGGCTGGTCTCAAACTCAGAGATCTGCCTGCCTCTTCCTCCTGAATGCTGGGATTAAAGGTGTGGGCCATCACAACCCGGTTTACCTTATTTAAAAAAAAAAAAGATTTATTTATTTTATGTAGATGACTGTTCTATTTGCGTGTACACCAGAAGAGGGCACCAGATCACATTATAGATGGTGTGAGCCATCATGTGGTTGCTGGGAATTGAACTCAGGACCTCTGGAAGAGCAGTCAGTGCTCATAACTGCTGAGCCATCTCTCCAGTCCCTCTTTTTTCTTTTCTTTTCTTTTCTCTGTGTAGTCCTGTCTGTCCTGAAACTTACTCTGTAGTCCAGCCTGGCCTTGAACTCAAGGAGACCCGCCTGCCTCTGCCTCCCAAGTGCTGGGTTTAAAGGCTTGTGCCACCACCGCCTGGCTCTTTCTCTTTTTTCCTTTTCTTTTTTTTGGCTTTTCAAGACAGGGTTTTTCTATGTTATCTTGCCTGTCCTGAACTCATTTTGTAGACCAGGCTGGCCTCGAAATCAGTGATCCACGCACTTCCTGAGTGCTGGGAGTACAGGTGTATGCCACCACTCCTGGTTCTGTTTTTCTTTTTCTTTTTAAAGACAGTTTATTTGTTTCAGTCCTGGAACTCACTTTGTAGACCAGGCTGGCCTTGAACTCACAGCAATCCTCCTGCCTCTGCCCTCCTGAGTGCTGGGATTAAAGGCGTGTACCGCCACATCCAGTTTATTTTTTAAGATTTATTTTTAGCCGGGTGTGGTGGCGCACGCCTATAATCCCAGCACTCGGGAGGCAGAGGCAGGTGGATCACTGTGAGTTCGAGGCCAGCCTGGTCTACAAAGTGGGCCCAGGACAGCCAAGGCTACATAGAGAAACCCTGTCTCGAAAAACCAAAAACAAACAAACAAACAAACAAACAAACAAACCCTTATTTTTATTTTTGTCCATATGTATGGGTGTATCTGTGTGAGGGTTCCAGGTGCATGAGGGTACCTGAGAGGTGGCCAAAAGAAGGCATCGGATTCCCTGGAATTGCAGTTACAGGCATTTGTGAGCCACCCACCATAGGTGGAAACTGACAAGCTGGAGCTCTTCACCACTGAGCTGTCTCTCCAGACCTCACCTCTGGCCTAGATCCCACCAATTAGCAGTCTTCCTGGAACTGAGAACACAACTGTACACAGCTGTGTTGACTCCAGCTCTCCTGTCCACTGTACTCAAGCACAAACCAACACTGCTGACGTCTGACAAACCCCCTATCTGCATGGCCTTCTGTGGCTCTCTATTGCTTTTGGGGACACCCCAATCCTTTTACCAGCTCTGTGTAACCCAGGCCCAGCTCACCAGCTCCTCAGACCCCTCTTTTTTTTTCTTTTGGTTCTTCAAAACAGGGTCTCTCTGTGTAGCCTTGGTTGTCCTGGACTTGCTTTGTAGACCAGGCTGGTCTCGAACTCACAGCGATCCATTTGCCTCTGCCTCCCAAGTGCTGGGATTAAAGGCATGCACTGCCACGCCTGGCTCAGACCCCTCTCTCTCCAGAACCTTCAGGCCAGAACTCCTGGTTCCAACCTACCCTTGGTCTGGGACCCCACCTTCTCAGGTGGAGCTGTTCTTCCAGATGCTGCTGCTGCTTCTTCTTCTTCTTCTTCTTCTTCTTCTTCTTCTTCTTCTTCTTCTTCTTCTTCTTCGTTTTTTGTTTTTTGAGACAGGGTTTCTCTGTGTAGCTTTGACTGTTCTGGACTCCCTTTGTAGACCAGGCTGGCCTCGAACTCACAGCGATCCACCTGCCTTTTCCTCCCAAGTCCTGGGATTAAAGGCGTGTGCCACCACCACCTGGTTCCAGATGCTTCTAAACCAGTGTGTCGGGGCTGGAGAGATGGCTCAGTGGTTAAGAGCGCCACCTGCTCTTCCAAAGGTCCTGAGTTCAATTCCCAGCAACCGCATGGTGGCTCACAACCATCTATAATGTGATCTGATACCCTCTTCTGCAGATAAAGCACTCATATACAATAAATAAATAAATAAATACTTAAAAAAAAAAAAACAGTGTGTCTCCCTGTCCCCAAAACATGAAGGAGAGAGACCCTTTGACATGGAGCTTTAGATTCCTTACATCCCTCTGCAAATTCTGTCAGTGTCTCTCACCAGGGGAGCAAGATCCTGACCTTTGGCTTGAGTGGCTTCTCTGTGGATGTCTTCCGGCAACTACATGGCGTATGCAGTCTCCGTTCTCCCAGCTCCTTCTCATCACAGAGATTTGCCATGCCAATCTCAAGGCTGGAGCACCTTTCAGCTTTTGTTCTTGCATGGGGATCTCTGATCAAATATCGCCTTCCTCCGGGAAGGCACCTTGGAAGGCAGCTCTTAGCTGCTCCAAGGACGCAGGAGGACCCCCTAGGGTGCACCCTTACAAAGTAAGACCTTCATTTGAAGTGTGTGGTACCCTGTGACTTACGAATAATAGGATCTGACAAAGGCAGTGATGTCACTTTCAGTCTTGGGTTATCTGAAGGTGGAGGCTTCTAGCCTTGGAGGTCCTCCTCCCTCCCTCCCTTCTTCCCTCCCTTCCTCCTTCCCTCCCTTCCTCCTTCCTTTCTTCTTCCTTGACTCTATATACACAGGGGTTTGGTACCAGATCTCACTATAGATGGTTGTGAGCCACCATGTGGTTGCTGGGAATTGAACTCAGGACCTCTGCAAGAGCAGAGAGTGCTCTTAACCTCTGAGCCATCTCTCCAGCCCCTCCTCCTTGACTCTGAAGGGGAGCAGCTGCTGTGTTGTGGAGAAGTCCATGTAGCAGGAGTTTGATGGAGGCGTTCAGATTTAGGAATTCTCTAAATTCCAGCTGACCTCTTGACTGAAGGCCATGAGCTGGAGGACGTGACTCACAGAGGATGTGAGTTGATAAATGTCTATAGTCTTAAGCAACTAAATTTTCTTTGGGGGGGGGGAATTTGTTATACAGCTGCAGCTGACAGATACATCCTCTCTGACCTCTTAAGCACTCAATTCATCAATCCCCGTTTTCTAAGCCAGGTCCATTTTTCTCAGCAGCACTGTCACTTGATGCCACACTGGCTTGTCCCTCTCTCTGGAGGATGACCTCCCAGAAGTGAAAGCTGCCAGATTATCACAGCCTCCCCATACAGGTCGGACTCCATACAGGTACTTGGGGATGAACAGCTAGCTGGATGAATAGGTGGAGGGATGGAGAAGCTCAGAGAGACAACAGTGCACTCCCAGGAAGGGGCAGGAATGGTGACACACACCTTTCATTCAGCACTTGGGAGACAGAAACAGGCTGATCCCTGAGTTCAAGGCCAGCCTGGTCTATAGAGTAAGTTCCAGGATAGCCAGGGCTACACTGAGAAACCCTGTCTCCAAAAAACAAATAGGCTGGAAAGATGGCTCAGAGGTTAAGAGCACTGGCTGTTCTTACAAAGGTTTTGAATTCAATTCCTGGAAACCACACAGTGGCCCACAAACATCTATAATGAGATCTGGTGTCCTTTTCTGGCATGAAGGCACACATGCAGGCAGAACATTGTATACATAATAAGTAAATAAATATTTATTTACTTATTTATTTTGGTTTTTCGAGACAGGGTTTCTCTGTGAAGTCTTGGCTGTCCTGGACTAGCTTTGTAGACCAGGATGGCCTCGAACTCACAGTGATCTGCCTGCCTCTGCCTCCTGAGTGCTAGGATTAAAGGCGTGTGCCACCAAGCCCGGCCCTGTTTTTGCTTTTGTTTTGTATTTTTGGTTTTTTTAAGACAGGGTTTCTCTGTGTAGCCTTGGCTGTCCTGAACTCACTTTGTAGACCAGGCTGGCCTTGAATTCAGATATCCGCCTGCCTCTGCCTCCCCAGTGCTGGGGTTAAAGGTGTGCAACACCACACCCAGCTCCTGTTTTTGTTTTTTAAAGATTTATTTATTATTATGTATACAGTCCTCTGCCTGCACATACACCTGCAGGCCAGAAGAGGGCATCAGATCACCTTATAGATGGTTGTGAGCCACCATTTGGTTGCTGGGAATTGAACTCAGGATCTCTGGAGGAACAGGCAGTGCTCTTAACTTATAAGCCATCTCTCTAGCCCCGGCTTTTCTGTTTGTTTTTTTGTGTGTGTGTGTTTTTGTTTTTGTTTTTCTTCTTCTCTGCTTTAGCCCTGGCTGTCCTGCACTTACTTTGTAGACCAGTCTCCTCGAACTCACAGAGATCTGCCTGCCTCGGCCTCTGCCTCTGCCTCTGCCTCCCCCAGTGCAGGTCTTACAGGCATGTGCCACCACACCCTGTTGCATGGTCGGTTTTAATGTCAGTTTGTCACAAGTTAGAATCATGTGAGCAGGGGCCTAGCTGAAGAACTGTCCTGGTTACCTATGGATGCAGGAAGGCTCACTCCAGTGTGGGTGGCACCCTCTGATAGCAGCCCAGATGACAAGGAGGATCGCTTGCCTTTTGCTTGCTTGGACTTCCGTCTCGACATCAAGTCTATACACCCTGTTGCAGCTGCTCCGCCTGCCTCGGATTAACGGCAAGTGCTTCGGCATACCATGCCAGGCTTTTTTGTTTTTATTTTTTTCCCCTTTAGAACACATTTTTACATTTTGAAATGTATTTAGTATGTGCATGTGGACACTTGCGTGTGCATATGTACTAGCCTGCCCCAGCACTTGTGTGGGAATTGATTCTTTCCTTCTACCATGTGTGTTTCAGGGATTAATTTCAGGCCATCGGGCTGGAGAGGTGGCTCAGAGGTTAAGAGCACTGTCTGCTCTTCCAGAGGTCCTGAGTTCAATTCCCAGCAACCACATGGTGGCTGACAACCATCTAGCATGAGATCAGTGCCCTCTTCCGGCAGGCAGGCACACATGCAGGCAGAACACTGTATGCATAATAAATAAATATAGTTAAATTCAGGCCATCAGGCTTGGTGGCAAGTACTCTTACTGGATTGGCCATCTCACCACCAACGCCTTTTTTCTTTTTGAGACAGGGTCTCATGCATCCCAGTCTGGCCTTGAACTTGCCCAACTCACTCCAGTACTTAGGGAATGAATGGCCTTGACATTCTGATCCTCCTGCCTAGTCTCCCAAATGCTGGGACGACAGGTATACAAACCTGTGCCTACCTTAGACAGTGCTGGGACCCAAACCCAGGGCCTGCTGGGTAGTAAGTAGTAGGCACTCTACCAACCGTGTCCCATCCCCAGTCCTTTCTGTTTTGGGGGCCTCATACATTAGAGGCAAGCAGCATCCCACTGAGTTACACTTCCAAGCCTTGAGTGACCAAAATGTTAAGACTCTTTGCCAGACACAAAATATTTTTTCAGAAAAATAATTTGATAAGAAAAGAAATCCCTGCCAGCCCACATGTCCCAGTTTTTGTTTGGACAACGGTCCCTGTGCCCATAAAGAGGAAAGGACAGCTGAGTCCACTTCTCCCCGACATGTTGCCAGTGGATTCCCAGCCAGGCTCTGGGCTGAGACTGGAATGCCTTCTAGAACAAACAGTGGGTTCTGTTGGAAGCCAGAAGCAGTCTGGGTCTGGCGGACGCTGGCTCTTTGCCCACCAGATGAGTTGTTTCCTCTGCTCAGGGCAAACCAATGGGTGGAAACCAGATCACACAGCAGGGGCCCCAGTGGTTTTTTCCTCCTTCTGTGTAGCCTTGGTTGTCCTGGACTCGCTTTGTAGACTAGGCTGGCCTCGAACTCACAGCGATCCACTTGCCTCTGCCTCCCGAGTGCTGGGATTAAAGGCGTGCGCCACCACGCTCTGCTCTGGGAAACATTCTTTACAGCACATTGGTTATTTCAATGTCCACATCCAGACTGCAACCTGGTCTTGGGGCACAAAACCCAGCATCTGAATACACATTGCACGTGACCAACAGGGTTCTCTGTGTAACTTTTCTTGTCTTGGAATCCTGTAGACCAAGCTGGCCTTGAACTCACAGCGATCCTCCTGCCTCTGCCTCCCAAGTGCTGGGATCAAAGCACACCCCACAGCAGTGGTAGATAGTAACTCTTTAGATGGCTCAGAGAGGGTCACACTAAGGTGGGTGGAGTGGGTACCCAGCCCTTTCTGGCCAGGATCTCAGCCCTGAACAGGCCTGAGATGGACCCTCATTACCTTCAGCAAGTCAGGGTCAGGGACTGGGGACCCGTAGCCTTGACTATTCTGGACTCACTTTGTAGACCAGGCTGGCCTCGAACTCACAGCAATCCGCCTGCCTCTGCCTCTCAAGTGCTGAGATTAAAGGCGTGCACCACCACTGCCCGGCTGGGTCAGGACATCTTAGTCGCAGGTAGGCACTACGTCTCTACCACCCTACCTCACCTCCTTGGCCACCTCAGTAAGGCACCTCTGTACCACATCCCAGACTAGAGACTGCAGCAGCAAGCTTAAACTATGCAAGAAGGCAGTTGGTATAGAAAGACTAGATGCCTTTCCAGGTCTGGGCCACTTGCAACAAACAGCATGTTTGAAGAAAGTGAGAAGGCAGGTGCTGTGACCAGGACCTATAGTGGTCATGAGCTATGTGACCTGGTACTTTTAAATTTTGATTCTTCTGAGATGGGGTCTCATTATGTAGCCCTGGTTAGCTTGGAACTCACTATGTAGACCAGGCTGGCCTCAAACTCTACTGTCTTTTGGGTTGGGCGTGGTGGCACAGGCCCTTAATCCCAGCACTCAGGAGGCAGAGGCAGGTGGAACTCTGTGAGTTTGAGGCTAGCCTGGTCTACAAAGCGAGTCTAGGACAGCCAAGGCTACACAGAGAAACCCTGTCTCAAGAAAAAAAAATCTAATTTGAAGCCAGTCTGAGGTGCATGAGACACTTGCAATTTTTTTTTCGAGACAGGGTTTCTCTGTGTAGCCTTGACTGTCCTAGACTTGCTTTGTAGACCAGGCTGGCCTCAAATTCACAGGGATTCACCTGCCTCTGCCTCCCGAGTGCTGAGATTAAAGGCGTGCGCCACCATTACCAGGCTCCCTTTTCTGAATTATCTGTCTCTACTATTTTAAAGTTTTGTGTATGTATCTGTGTCTGTGAACATGAATACAAGTGTCCAAGGAGCCCAGAGGCATCATATCCCATGGGACCTCCTACCAACAGTTGTGAGGTGCCTCATATGGGACCTAGGCGTTACACTCAGGTCCTCACTAAAAGCACTACATGTGGCCAGGCACAGTACTCAGGAGGCAGAGGCAGGTGGAGCTCTGTGAATTCAAGGCCAGCCTGGTCTACAGAGTGAGTTCCATGAAAGCCAAGGCTAACACAGAGAGACCCTGTCTCCAGGGGGTGAGGGAAGCATTCCACGTTCCTAATCCTGAGCAGTTTCTCTAGCTCCCAACCGTCTTGATAAAACATGTATTCCTGGTGCAATTCTTTGTCCTGGGACACAAGAGCTTCAGCCTGTGTCCTTTGTCCCCAAGGAGACTCAGGGCACAGCCATGCTTGAGGCTCATATCCCAGAATCTTGCCATAAAAAAACCTATGGCCTTCAGGAAGCCCCTTTTTCTTTCTATGTCGCTGTGATCCTCAACATAGGTTGAAAAAGTCATCTTTATTGTTTGGGGGTGGGGGAGGGGTGGCAAGAGGCCAGGGGACCATTCTGAGGTCACAGTTGTCCTCTGCCCTCCCCTGGCCAGGAAAGGCGGGTCTGATGAAACTATCCATCTTCAAGAGAGAGGAATTTACTCAGGGGCCTTCATGTCCCTACCTCCCTGGGTCCCTAGCCCTGGCCATCTCCTCTCTTCAGGGCTGCCCCCCATGGGCTGCCCTGAACTTTAGGTGGGGACCAGGTCTGCCCCTCAGTGTCCAGGCCACATCTTGTGGTCAAGGCCTTGCTGGTCAGCCTGCGTAGGCCTGAGACTGACTTCAAGTCCTCCGTGGGGGCAGGTCAGGAGACGACGGCGCTTCTGGACGGGGCTGGCGTGGAAGGCTGGGTCTCACATGGACCTGTCAGTGTTGATACCTTTCCTGGTGTTACTGCTGCTGTTACTGTAGGCCTCTGGGATGGAAAGCCCTGGATGGGTGGGGTCAGAAGGGACACATCCCTCAGTCATCAGACCCTCTTACCCCTCTGGGACCCCAGGGTGCCAGCTTATATGGTCCCTGTCACCCACTTCCCCACTTGTAGTGACCTAAAAGGACGTGGTTCCCTGTCCTCCCGGATCAATATAACTCTGATCAGAATTGGGCCTCTGGGGGTGCTGGGAATCTTGGGGGGGCAGGATGGGAAGCGGGGTTGGGGGGGTACATGAAGGTGCTTACCTGTATCTCGCAGAGGTCGATTAGGGCGCGAGTACCTACCAGGCACCAGAGCTCACCCAGGAGGGAGACAAAGATACCTAGGAGGTCCACCCAGCGGCCCACCGTCATCAACAGGATGAAGAGGCCACCCATGCGCACCAGCACCGTCTGGACCTGGCCCTGTAGGCTGAAGCGGTGTTGCCGCTGCTCCTCTGCAGGACGTGGTTGTCACTATCTCGGCCAGCACCTTCTGGAGGTCAGCTGGGGCCAGCCTGTTCCACTTCTCAACTGCCTCCCCCAGGGATAGCATTATTTTCCCTGACTGCCTTCCTGCGTCCCCCTCTGGATACCCACAGGACTTAATACCCACCCTCTAGCCTCAAACACACAGCACCCCCCCCCCGCAAATTGAGACAGAGCCCTGCCTGCCAGCCTGTGGCAGAAATCTAACCCCTTTCTGCCTGTGGGTCTGATTCAACTGCAGCCCAGTCCACCTCTACCCAGCATGTGCCCTACTCTCCTGTCCCAAGCCTGGTCCCAGCCACCTTCCCATGTCGCTGAAGCTCATTCACAGGGGCCCCTGACTTTTGCTCTTGACCAAGCTCTACCAACAGCTAAAGTGTCCTGAACATGTCAGTAAGATGGCGCCACTCCTCTGTCATCCAGTTTAGGATGCTCCAAGGACTTCCTATGGCTTTCAGAATAGAATTCTAATCCAAGCCATGTCTTCTTACAAGGTCGGACTTGGTTTGGACCGAGGCCACTTCTTGTCCTCGCCAGATCTCTGACTCATGCCCCCTTCTCCATCCCAGCTATTCTGGCTCCCCGTTTTGCATGCGGAGCCTGCCAAAGCTTATTCCCACCTCAGGGTCTTCACACTTGCTCTCCCTACTGCGTGGGTCACCCTTCCCTGCCCCTTCCAACCAATTCCCAGGCTGCAAGCCAACAGGTTCTTTCTAGAGGCCAGATCTGACCAGCCACCCCCCCCCCCCACCAGTATCTCCTGCTTAGGACCGTGCCCAGCTAGCTTGGCTGGCCAGGCCTTTCTGAATTTGGCTAGCCTTACCCCAATCCCTGTTTTACCCTCGCCTTAACAACCCTGGATTACTCTCAGTGGGTTCTGCGTGGTCGTGCCCTTACTCCCTCTGTGCTTTGGCCAGCATTTCTCCTACCCACAATCCCTTTCATCTCACTTAGTCCTTAAGACAAGCCAGGTGCCAGCTCTTTATGGCTCCTATTATCACTGCTTTGAACAGCCCAGTACAGGTCCTGTCCCTGGACTGGGTGGCTGGGATGGCAAGGGGGTGTGACAAGGGAAGGATTCTCACCCTGCATGTAGATGACCAGCAGCGTGTAGCAGATAGTGAGGGGCGTCCAGAAGCGCACGGCCTCTGAGGTGTTCAGGAAATCCTGGTTGATGAGGGCCACAGCTGCCAGGTCACTCACAGCAAAGGCCACTGCCAGAGTGCGGCCCAGGAGCCTGGGCAGGCCATGCTGGCTGGCCAGCAGGCCCAAGCAGACCCCACAGTAGCGCTGGCTGCTGTGCAACTCATAGAGGCTGCAGATGTGTCGGCGGAGGCGCCGGGCGACCAAGGCAAGCAGCGCGGCCAGCCCCAGGCTCAGCAGCAGGTTCAGGGAGCGATGTGGGGCGCCTTCCTGCAGGAAGCTCAGGCCACAGCTCAGGCCACAGCCCAGCGAGAATTGACACACCAGGAAGAGTTGGAGTCGCTCCTTGTCCCCCGAGGCCTGCAGGGGAAGGAAGCCCAGGGGAGGCTGCATTGTGGGAGCCTGGCATCTGATGGGTGCATTCTCTTCCTAGAGGGTGATGGTTGTGGGCCTTGACTTCACACCTTACTCCCTGATGACTGTTGACCACAGACAAGCCACCTGCTCCCCTGAGCCTCAGTTTCTAAACTTGTGGAGACCCAACAAGACCCTCAATCATTATAGCTGTCAGGACAAAATGGGCGGAGCCCTCAAGGGACTTAGCCAAGGCTGTGTGGAAAGCTCAGTAATACAGGGCTTTTTTTTTTTTTTTGAGACAAGCTCTCTTTTTGTTTTTGCTGTTGTTGTTTTTTTTCAAGACAGGGTTTTGTAGAGGAATGTTAACTAAGAACATGGATGTTCTGGCAAGAGATCACATCTAAAGACCTTCTAGGCCTGTGTGATCCAGCTGAAATACAAACATGCCTTTAATCCAGGAGATCTGAGTTCAAGGCCAGCCTGGTATAGAGCAAGCATCAGGTAATGAAAAGCTTAGATCCAGGCCTGGTGCTATATGCCTTTAATCCCAAACAAAGGTAAAGTTAGTTTGTAGAAGGAAACACCCATGTTTGAAAGTGATGTCTAGGGCTGGAGAGATGGCTCAGAGGTTAAGAGCACCGTCTGCTCTTCCAAAGGTCCTGAGTTCAATTCCCAGCAACCATATGGTGGCTTATGACCATCTTAATGAGATCCAGTGCCTTCTTGGGGTGGGTAGGCACACATGCGGGCAGAAGACTGTATAAATAATAAATAAATCTTAAAAAAAAAAAAAAGAAAAAGTGATGTCTAATTGAATGGCAGAAAAGGTGATGAATCAGAAGATTTGACAGAATGTGACATGCCCAACTCTCAGGAAAAGAGAGAGGAAAAGGAAGCTACTTAAGAGGCAGTTTTTCAGAGAGAGAGAAGGCAGTTTTACCAGGACAGTAATAGAGAGATGGGTTTGCAGAGAGAGAGAGAGAGAGAGAACTCAGGTGAAGATAAAACAGGACAGAAAATGAGGAACCAGAAGATTAGAGCAGATTGCTGTTAGTTTGAGGCCAAGCAGAGCAATTCTGGGCCGAGAGAGAAGCCAGATTAAGTCAGCTGGGAGAGGAGTTTGAGCTAGAACAGCTGAGTTGAGCCAGCCAGCCCAGAGCTCAGGAAGAACGAGTAAGGGTGAGCTTATTAAGCAGTAAGTCTCAGAGGCTGAAAACATTCCAGGCCTAGGTTAGATTGTATGGAGGTTAGAAGCTTCCAGGCCTAGGCCAGGAGAAAGAGGTAGTAAGCTTCCAAAACAATGAAACAGGAGAATAAGCTACTTTAACAGGGTTTCTCTGTGTAGCCTTGGCTGTCCTGGACTCTCTTTGTAGACCAGGCTGGCCTCGAACTCATGGAGATCCTCCTGCCTCTGCTTCCCCAAGTGCTGGGACAAGATCTCATGTGTTCCAGGCTGGCCTCAAAGCCAATAGTTAGTCAAGGATGGCCCTGAACTTCCCACATTTCTGCCTCCATCTCTTGAGTACTGGCATTCCAGGCAGAAGCCACCATGCCTGGGTTTACACAGTGCCGGGGATCAAGTCCAGGGCTTTGTGCTTGCCAGGCATGCACTCTGCCAACCAGGCCACATTCCCAGCTCACAGGACAGACAGTTTGTGCGTGTGGAGGGACACAGATGCGTCTTGTGCCGCCATGGAGATGCGGACTTTGGCAATCAAAACTCCAAGTAACAAACTGCAGTCTCCGGTCTCCGTCTGAAGGAAAAGGGGACGCCACTAGGCCCTCCTTCCCAATCCAGAGGATGAAAGTGGCACAGAATTGCTCCGCCCTGCAGTCTCACCTTGCCCAGGGACAGCACTGTGGACACAGCCCGGAGGGAGAACTCCAGCACCACGAGGGCGGCTACCCTCGTCCCCACCAAGGTCAGGAACAGGGCCAGACCAGCCAGGTGCACCGTCTCCAACGAAGCCCACTGGGCTTGCAGCTGTTGCTTTTGGGGCTGCCGCTGGGGGTCACTGTAGGGGCAGAAAGGCTGAGAATTAGGATCGCCGTGTCCGGTGCTGGGAGGGTGCCAGGGCCCCAACCCTCTCCAAGAAGAGACCAGACTCCGCGCAGGGCCCAACCGCCTGGGCAGGGCTGGGTAGCACCGACGCGGGTACTCACTTGACACAGGCCACAAAGAAGTAAACTTTCAGAAGACTGTTGAGAACAGAGACTCCAAGGGCCCCGATCAGGCCTGAGCCGGGCAAAGGAGAGGGGTGCAGGGGCGTTAGGATCGTCCGGGAGGTGGCAGGGTGGCAGGGGACAGGCAGTTAGATGCGGAGGCTCCCACGTGGATGGTGGGGCCCACCCTGTACTCCGCCCACCCGAGCGAAGGGCGGGCCCAAGTGAGCATGCGGAAGGTGCTCACCTTGCAAGAGGCTGTCGAAGAGACTGGATCCCCATTCAAAGGAAGGGAGGCTGGGGAGCCAGGAGGAGAAGGAGGGTAGGGAGAACATGGCAGCCTCCGGGGATCCAGCCCCAGCTTCGGGCCGGGTCTGCGCTGGGACAGACTCAATGACATCACCGGTCAAAGGTATCTCTGGAGGCCAGGGGGTGGGACTAGGAAGGGGGGGGAAGGGAAATGTCAAAGGCCTGGGGGCGGGGCAGGAGAGCCAGAGGCTAGGCTTCTGGGATCAGGGACGCTGTTAACCTGCAGCTGCTGGTGGCTTCCCAGTAAGGCCTCAAGGGCAAAGCAGACTGGTGTTGGTCAGCTGTCCCTTCTAGACTTTAAGCCCACCATGCCTTCCGGAAGTCCCTCCTCTGCCGGCTCACCTGGCCTTCCCAGACTCAGGTGTGAGCGCGCACCGCACGCCACCTGAAGTGTGAGTCCCAAAGCAGCAGTTCTCCCCACAGCGCTAGAAGGTCTCTCTAGGCTCTGTCTCTGTAGGTTTCTGAAAATTACTGCAGCTCTACAGGCCGCGGGGAACGAATGGTTTGGAATTCCCTTAAAATTCAGGTTGGGTAAGCCAGGGTATGGTGGCACACGCCTTTAATCCTAGCACTCGGGAGGCAGAGGCAGGTGGATCGCTGTGAGTTCGGGGCCAGCAGCATGGTCTATAAAGCTAGTACAGAACAGCTAGGGCTACACAGAGAAACCCTGTCTCGAAAAACCAAAAAAAAAAAAAAAAAAAAAAAAAAAAAAAAAAAAAAAAAATTCAGGTTGAGTGAAGCCCGCCTCCGGGTCATACTGTTCCTCCTGGGTCCACTAGGCGGCAGGACTCACCTGCGCGGGTGGTCCCTGCTTTCTGGATCCTTCCTAGAAAAGGCTTGAGAGCTGAGGATCTGGCCGGAGCAGGGAAGCAGAGGGGAGTCGCGAGAGTACACAAAATAGAAAACTTTATTGGAGTGTTCATCTCGAGCAGTTTTTCCATACTCGGGGTGTGGTCGGGGAGGGTGGCTGGAGCTGTCTGGCCAAGAGTTTGTCCACTTTTATAGTATAAAGGCGACTGGGTGCCTTCCAGACCTGTGGTGGAGTGTGGCTGCAGTCTGAAGAGAGGGTCCAGAGTCTGTCTTTGGCCCTACGACCCACATGGGCAGGCACCCACTTCCCTAGGCCTGTATCTCCCTTGTCTGAGCTCCATCTGGAGGTACACAAATGTGGAAGCCTGAACTCTGATTCTCCCGACTGATATCCTAACCCGCTTCCTCAGGAGGTGACTGTGTGTGGAGACTGTGGTAGCTCCCTCTGTAATATGCGGTCCCCGTGTGGGCCCTATCCAAAATAACTGGGTTCCGTGTCTGTCTCGCCCCCATCTTCCTGTCCCCGTTCCTCTTCCTCTACCTTCCTCTTTTCCTCTCTTTCCTCCTCTCTCTCTTCTCTGGCTCTCATGGAGTCCAGGCTGGCCACAAACTCACTATGTAGCCGAGAATGACCTTGAACTTCTGACCCTCCTGGCTCCACCTCCCCCGTGCTGAGGTTACAGGTGTGTGTCACCGTTGCCCAGTTTATTCGATGCTGGGGCTGGGACCTGGAGCCTCATGAGGGCCGGGCAGGCAGTCTGCTGACTGGTCCTATGTCCCCAGCCTGAGGCTCAACTCGGGTGTATAGGGAAGACAGAAGACTTGCTCATCTTCAAGTCAAGGAGAGAGGCCTTTGGAGAAGTCAGCCCTGGGCTGAGGATGTGGGGCACCAGCAGAGCGCATGACTGGCATGCCCAGGTCCTGGTTCTACCACGGCACCACAGATAACAGAAATAAAGGGGAGGGGGGAGAGAGAGAAGCTAACACTGCCAATACCTCCTTGGGTTTCCAGGCATCAGAAGAGAAGAAAACAGGTATTCAAGCTGTCAAGGCTTTAGAAACCTGTTCAATAACTGGCCTTAGGGCTGGAGAGATGGCTCAGTGGTCAAGAAGACTGACTGCTCTTTCAGAGGATCCGGGTTCAATTCCCAGCACCCACACGGCAGCTCAGAACTGTCTGTTAATTCCAGGATCTGACACATT
Organism: Acomys minous; assembly: GCF_964271855.1. Lineage (NCBI taxonomy): Eukaryota > Metazoa > Chordata > Mammalia > Rodentia > Muridae > Acomys > Acomys minous. The sequence goes on from NC_140487.1 coordinate 118,296,029, forward strand.
CCACACGGACATACATGCAGGAAAATAAAAAAATAAAAAAACAACTGGCCTTGGCCAACTAGACTGGGGACACTAAGGTCTCCCTCATGGCATAACCAAGGGTCTCCTCACCTGCAGCGTCCCCTGGGGAGGATACACAATCCAACAGTCCTGATCTAGCAGTGCTCTTGTGGGGATCACTGGACAGGGGTGAGGTGAGGTGGGGTGGGGTGGAGGTGGGGTGGGTGGGAGGGTGAAGGTGAGTGTGGGGAGTGGTCAGCGCTGAATTCCAGTCCTGTTTCTGTCACCACAAAACTGTGTGACTCCAGCCAGTGATGTCTGCCTTCAGCCTAGCTCTCCTTGTACTGAGAAAGGATTATGTGGTCACACAGCGGTCGGAGGACTGAGGGGCCAGCGCAGCTGAGTGGCTCTGCACATGGTGATCTTTACATGCAGGTATGACTGTGGCAGTGAGCTAGGGCACAGTAACCCAGGGGGAGTAGGAAACAAAGCAATGGCAACTTGGGGTGCACTGGTCCTAGGGCTTAGTTGATCGCAGTGGTCCACAGTCCCCTGCTCCCTCCCCCCCCCCCCACCTGTGGTAGGACCTGCCTCAAGCTGGCTCTGGGCAGCCAGTCCTACTGAAGCAGCCATCACCTCCACCAAGTGCCAGGCTGGTGGCGGGATGAGGCACGCACGGTCTAGGTTCCCTGGTGTGGGGCTCTTGCGGCCAGTTTCCGCAGCTCATCCCAGAAGAACATGCTAAGGATGGTGTGGGGGCCCAAGCGCAGATAGGCAGGGCCTAGGCCCTTGTACAGTGCCAGGGGTCCCTCCTGTTGACAGGTCTTCAGCAGGCAATCAGCAAGGCCCCTGTACAGCTGGCCCTGGGGATAATAAACATGCAGTAAGGGTTGAGAGGTCCCAGATGACACTGCCACGTGTGTCTACTGGTATGTCAGAGAAAGTGCCTGTCCCCACCTGGGACAATTATGGGCTGTGATAATAAAAAGTAGCCTCTCCCTTCAGGCAGATAGCCTCCCTCAGGGGTGCAGCTTGGACATAGCACACAGGCGACTCTGTCCTGACACTTCCTCTTGGCATTACCACAGGAAGGCCATGATTCCAATCCTGCCTTTTCCACTAATCATGTGGGTGACCTCAACCAGGTCACTTGATCTCTCCCATCAGGAGACAGAATAAAATCCAGTCAAGGGGCTATTAGTGTGTTGTGAATATGGTACATGTCCCCTAGTGGCTGTGCGTGCGTGCGTGCGTCCGGTGTCCCCACATCTTCCATTCCCCTATGGCCTGCTTACCCTGCCAGCTCTGTCCACCGGCTGATTGTAGAGTCGAGTGCTGACCACGTCCAAGGGAGTCATGACTGCAGCCACCGCCACACTGCTGATCATGCCTCCAGCGAGGGCCACCAGCCAGCTCTCTTCCAAAAACCACTGTGGGTGGGGGATGGTGCAGGCTGTTGACTCTGCCCGCTGCCCTTACCGGTAGTGTGCTCTCCCTGCCCCAAGCCCACGAGGGCTGGAAGGGTTGGGGTAGGTGAGCAAATCAGACCTCTCCAGCCATTTCCAACCCCCCAGTGCCAACCCTGCATTCCTCTGTGATTTCAGCGTTCACTGGTCACCCCCAAACTCCTGTCGGACACAAGGGCTGGGTTACAACTACAATGGCAGAGCCAACAATTTTATTTTATTTTTCCTCCTTCCATCCTACCCTTCCTTGAACTCTCTCTTTTTGTTGAGACAAATCAGGCTGTTCTCAAATTTGTCATCTTTCCGCCCCTACCTTCTAAGTACTGAGATTACAGGTGAGAATCCATGTCCCTTAGCTGTAACCTCTCTCCTTCCTCCTGCCCCCTCTCTGTGTAGCCCTGGCTGTCCTGGACTCTTTGTAGACCAGGCTGTCCTCGAACTCACAGAGATCTGCCTGCCTCTGCCTCCCAAGTACTGGGATTAAAGGCCTGTGCCACCACGCCCGGCTGACTTTGCACGCTGTTGCTGAGGACTTCCTTAAGTTTCTTGATCCTCCTGCCTCAGCATCCTAAATGTTAGGAATGTAAGTGTGTCCCACCATGTTCAGCAAGACCAGGTTTTGTTTTGGACCCCATCTGTCACTACCCTTGTGTAAAAGAGGCAGGGACCCTCTCCTGTGTTCCCAGCCCCTTACCTGTTGCTCCTGTACCCAAGCCTTGGCAGAGGTGAAGGTAGCCAGCTGGGTAGCTGAGCCCACTGTGACTCGGGGCACAGCCCCACCCACACCCCGCCACAGCCCCAGGAGTCCCTGTTGGCGCCAAATGGTCTCCAAGGCACCCAGGACAGTCTGCAGGAAGGAGAAGAAATGGGTCACGAGACAGATACAACTCTTGAACAGTCTGGGGCCCCGGGGTTCTGGGAAAGATACCTTACCTGATGCTGGTGTTGATGCCCCACGGCCACAGCAGCCACTGTCTGGGCTTGCAGCTGCGTCTTGACCTGGGAGTATAGAGAGATTGGGGATTCTGGGATAGAGGCTGGGAGCTGAGCTGAGCGCACCTGAGCTCTTCTTCTACTGCATGGTCTCCCTGACCCCACATCTGAAGCTTGGAGCAGTCTCAATTGGCCAGCGTTTTATTTATTTATTTGGTTTTTCGAGACAAGGTCTCTCTGTGTTAGCCTTGGCTGTCCTGGACTCACTTTGTAGACCAGGCTGGCCTCAAACTCACAGCGATCCGCCTGCCTCTGCCTCCCGAGTGCTGGGATTATAGGCATGCGCCACCATGCCCGGCTTCAGAGTTTTATTTTTTATTTTTAAATTTGGAAGTGTGAAAAAATAAAAATTGGAGCTGGGCAGTGGTGGCACACACCTTTAATCTCAGCACTCTGGAGGCAGAGGCAGGTGGATCCCTGTGAATTTGAGGCCAGCCTGGTCTACAAAGCGAGTCTAGGACAGTCAGGGCTACACAGAGAAACCCTATCTCAAAAAAAAAAATTGCAAGTGTCTCACGCACTTCAAATTAGATTTTTTTTTTGAGACAGGGTTTCTCTGTGTAGCCTTGGCTGTCCTAAATTCACTTTGTAGACCAGGCTGGCCTCGAACTCACAGAGATCTGCCTGCCTCTACCTCCCGAGTGCTGGGATTAAAGGCATGCACGACCAAACCAGGCTAGTTTTGTCATCATGATGTTAATTCTAATTTTCCTGTCTCTCCCTCTCAAATGCTGGGGTTATGGGCAGGCAGGTGGTGCCACATCTGGTTTATATTGTGCGTGGGAAGAGACCCAGGCCTTAGTACTTGCTAGGCAAGCACAGTACCAACTAAGCCATATCCTGAGGCCTGGGTTTGCATCTGGGTGGATCAGGTTTCTTAAGGAGCTCTTTGGGCTTCTGCCCTGCCACTCTCAGGGACAGAGTAAAATGACATTCAGTGCCCAGACCAGGACACAGCGGCCTTGCTCTGCAGCAGCTTTTACTCCTACTGTATGCCAGGCTCTCTAGGAGTAAGTATGGGCAAGCGGGGACTGGAGTCCACCTACTTTGTAACCTGTTCCTTCTGCCAGCTAAGACCAAGTGGGCATGGCCCCCAAAGGAGCAAGGGTCAGAGCGAGGGCAGATTCCAGGGCTGAGCCAGATATTCCCATTGGAAGTCCCCTCCCAAAGCACCCCGCCCAACCCAGGGCCACAGAGTCCACTGGTCACGTGGGTCACAGAGTTGTAAAGGAAGGAGAAGACACTTACCAGGTAAGCAGGACTCCCCACAAAGGCTCCCAATGCCCCAGCCATAGCACCCGCGACCACAGTGCCACCTGGGTACTGGGTGAGGCCAGCCTGGCATGCTAGGCTATAGCAGTAGAAACGGACCCCATTCATGAGGCCCTGGTAGAGAAGGCCGGCGGCCAGCCCCTTTTGCAGGCCGCACAGCCCATCTGCCCGCGCAACGGCTGCTATGGAAGACACAAAGCCCTGGTAGGGCCGTGGGTAGGTGCCTGGGGCCTGCAGTTCTCCTTGAAGTTGTAGACGCGTCTTCACCACTTCCAGGGGATTGGTGAACACACAGGCCAGGCAGCAGGCTGAGGCACCCAGCACCAGGTCCACAGCCGGGGACACCGTCTCCCCTGAATCCATAGCAGGAGCCATCTGTGCCTGGGTCAGGGTCACGGCACAGGCCATAGGTGGCAGATCTAGGCTATCTGCACCCCTGTGTGGCCATGGGGCTGGGGATCAAAGGGGGGTCAGTGCCATATCTACAGGACAGAGATCCTGCCACTGCCTGGAGGCCCCGGGTCTGCCCTGGAACTCCACCTGCTGTTCTGCAATCAGGGCTGTGGGACTCTGGACACGCCTCCTCTGGCTTGGACCAATCCCTGCTGCAGCTGGCCAGGGCGGGCCTGGACCCTGGGATCTGGAGGAAAGGGCACTTGGGACTGGGAGAGTGGGGCCTGAAGAAAGAGCCAAACTAGAGTAGGGGAGGGCAGTCCTTCTTGTCCTCAGACTTCCTGTCCCATCTCTAGTCCAGCCCTGGACATGTGGTGACTTGGCCCTAGGCGTGAGCTACCCAGGCTACATCTGCCACAGCCTGTGTGATTTCCTCTTTCCTGGTCTCAGACTTCTGTGTCCCTCTGTCATAGCTCCATTTTCTTTCGTTTAAAATGTTTATTCACCAGATGAGACTTGATAGGGTGAGGTCAGATGCTAGGGGAGGAGGGCTCCCCTTTCTGAGGCTTAGGGGAATCAGGGAAGGTGTCTACAAAGCACCAGCCAGGGCTGTTACACAGAGAAACCCTGTCTTGAGACAAGGTCTATGTAACTAACCCTGGCTGGCCTGAGGTAGGGTGGCCAGAAAATCAGAGATCCGCTTGTCTCTGCTTCTCAGTGCTGGCATCAAAGGCATGTGCCACCACACCCAGCTTTGTAGTGCCATTTCAACAAGAGTGAATGTAAGAAAGGATCCCAGGGCTGAGCAGAGCTATGAGTGAAAGTGTTTAGTTTCACGTGAGATGGTGTCTCATTCGCAGGGTCTCACTGTGCTGCCCAGGCCTCCTCCAAACTCAGGGTGTCTCCATCTGCCTCTGCCCATCAAGCGCTAGCAGCGTGAGGATGCACATCTGTCTACTTCACCCTTTTATGTACACGGGTGTTCTGTCGGCATGTATGTGTGTGCCTGGTAGCCATGGAGGCCAGAGAGGGTGTTGTAGCCTCTGGAACTGGAGTCACACATGATTTTGAGTGACTATGTGGGTAGATGCTAGGAATTGAACCCAGGTCCTCTAGACAAGCAGCCAGTCCAGTGTTCTAACCACTGAACAATTTCTCCAACCCCATTATTATTATTATTTTTTAAAGACAGGGTTTTTCTGTGTAGTGTTGGCTATCCTGTATCTAAGTAGACCAGGCTGGCCTGCAACTCATAGAGATCTATCTGTCTCTGCCTTTAGAGTGCTGGGGTTAAAGGCATGCAATACCACACCATTAATGTCAAGACCTATCTTTTTTTTTTTTTTTTTTTTAGACAGGGTCTCACTATGTAGGTTAGGTTTTCCTGTATGTGTGCTTGTTATGTGTGTGAGGGGATACACACATGACACAGATGTGTATGGAGGTCAGAGGACAACTTTGGGGATCATTATTAAATAAAAAAGGGTTACTTGAACACAAATCCTGCTCCACCATCAGTCAATAGGAAAACCAAGTGATTAATGGTGCACACAGCATGGACACAATGCACAACTAACTACATAAGCCACACCCATGCAGGCTGCAATCACCACTCAAGCCAATGCACATGTTTAAAACTTCACAACTGCTTGTTGCTAGAAATTTCCATCTCCCGTTTTCACATTGCTTCAGGTAGCCAGACTTGGGAGAACGGTGCTGCTACTGAGAGGGAGGCCAAATCCATGAAGTCTCACTCCAGAAGGGCCTTTGGGAGACTGATGTGTGAAAGCCCGTAAAAGGTGGCCCACACCTCTCCTGCTCACCCCAAACTGCGGAGTCCCTGGAATGGACCACCGTGAAGAGTAATCTTTGTGGTTCTAGGCATTTTCCTTTTCAACTAGGTCACCAGGCTCCCACTTGTGGCGGCCATGCAGGAAAGCAAGGCTGGTGCTGAGTGTGTGTGTGTGTGTGTGTGTGTGTGTGTGTGTGTGTGAGATAGAGATGCTGCAGGGAGGGGGGGGTGTGGCGCTCTCCTCCACCCACCTCACACTTAAAGAGGGCCAGTGACAAGTCTCAGCAATATAACGTCAATTTTATTTTATAAAACAAAACCCAATCGACTTGACCTGTCCCCCCAAGGGACCTAACAGCTCCAGCCAAGCAGGGGTCAGTCAGGTGTCAAAGTAGCCACCAGGCTCAAGGGCCTGGCTCCTCTCCCCGCCCCTCTCCTTTGCTCCTGGCAAGAGGGGCCAATTGATCCCTATAAGTTCTGCTGTATTTGAGGAAGAGGAGAGGCAGGGCTGTGGACATGCAGGGCCTCCTGGCAGCCACGGAGGGCTGCTGGCTGGGCCCAGGCTGTGCAAGGCGGGCCACTGTGCACGGGCTGGGTGCATGAGGAGGAGGCATGCACAGATATCTAGTGTTCCCGTTTCCCTGTGCAGTGAGGATAGTGTTCCAAAACGAACAAGGATGGCTGGGCACTTAGGACCCCCAGGGGGCCCTGACCATCTGCCCAGGCCCCTGACCCAGGAGAGGAAGATGGCGTGCCCACCCTCCTGGTCTGTTTGTGCTCCCTTAAATGGATGATATTATTCTCATAGCCACCCTGAGCAGATGGTGAGGACTAAGGTGGTGGCCCAGGGGACACTGTGTGTCTACAGAGCCCACAGGGCTCAGACCTTCTGCCCCAGTGACCTCTAGTCACTACCAGTTGGGCAGGATGCTAGGTGCTAGGCACCCACTCTGGATTCCTGTCTCAAGCCACACAAGTGGTTCTGCCACCCAAGGCAGGAGTGGGCTGTAGAGGCCTGTGGGCACCTGGCTCCGAAACAGCATGGTGGCATACCACAGTGCCCTTGCTGATCAGCCTGCCTCCTGCCTGCCTGCCTGCCTGCCTGCCTGCAGTGCTGCCCAGCCATGCTTCAGCACCAGGGGTCCCGGGAGGCTCTGCCACGGCACAAGCTGTCACTCCGCTGCCAGGCGCTATGAATGAGGCTCAGAGCATCTTCAAATTTCTGCTTGACGGAAGCTTCATGGATTGCCTTGTGAGGGAGGTCTACCTGTGTGGGGACAAGCAGGGAGCATAAGGGCTTTCCCAGGAGCCATGGAAGACCTCCAGGGCCCTGCACACCCCTTTGCAAACATCTTGCATGTGGTGAGTTTCCCTGCTGTTCTGCACACATACCCCCAAGGCCCACCCAGCTCGCAGGTCTACCTGGAGTTCACTGGGCGAGGAAACGTGTCCTTGATTGCTCTCCACCTCTGGCTCAGTTTATAGCTACCCTAGAACCCCAGGGTGCAGGGAGCATATGCATAAAACAGTAAGTCTCCCTGGGTGTGGTGGCAATATATGCCTTTAATCCCAGGAGCCAGAGGCACATGGTTTCCCTGTGAATTCCAGGCTAGCCAAAGCTGCATAATAAGACCTTGTCTTAAAACCAGACAAAAGAGAGCTGGGCGTGGTGGTGCATGCCTGTAATCCCAGTACACGGGAGGCAGAGGCAGGTGGATCTCTGTGAGTTTGAGGCCAGCCTGGTCTACAAAGTGAGTCCAGGACAGCCAGGGCTACACAGAGAAACCCTGTCTCGAAAACAAACAAACAAATAAACAAACAAAAAACAGACAACAAACAAAAGTCACTACCTCTCTAGGGGTGGGTGTCTTCCAGTTCCGGGGAGGGCCTGTCTTGGGTCTCACCAGCCAGGCCATCGTAAGCCCCACTGGAGCCAGGTCAGGAAGGGGACATATTTAGCTTTGACAAACATTTGGCCCTAAGTTTCTGTCTGTCTCAGAGTTGTTGGCAAATTGCTGTCCCCAGAACCTTGCAGGAGAGGCCACGCCCCAAGAACGGCTAGGTACCTGGTAGATGGCTTTCCACCCGGAGCTCAGGGCGGTCAGGAACCGGTCCAGTTCGGAAGTACAGCTCAGATAGATGACCCAGGGTTGGAGCAGCTGCGGGGTATCCTGGGAGAACTCCTAGGGACACCAGGTCCTGGGTGAGTATGCATGGATTTCCTTAGGAAAGGCCTGTACCCCCATTCCTGCCCACTCTCACCAGGACACAGTACTCCTTGCCGAGCTCTGTGGAGATGGCACTGATGTCTGCCAGCCTGGCTGTGCCGAGGGAGCGAAAGAAGCTGGTTTGGCAATCCTCGTGGCATGTGAAGAGGCGGTCCTCAGTGATCACCAGGCAGCAAGGGATACAGGGGCTGGGAGACACGCCCTGGGGTGTGACCTGGACATTGGCAGAAGGTGAGAGAGGCAGGCTGTTTCTCCAGGATGGCCTGTATAGGAATCCACTATAGGCTTTGTCTACCTTAGCAGTGTAAGAGGGCTGGGGGTGGGGGGGTGGGGGGTGGGGGCAACCGTCCAGGCTGCAACGTGCCCAGAGTCTGTCTTCATTCCTGGGCTGTCCCCCAGCGTCTACCATTTTGGTCCAGGCTTCTCTGTGACCCAGTGTGTTTTGGGGGTGGGACCCTGGAAATCCTGGATAGGCCAGGCTGGGCGGATAGCCGTGGAAACAGGGGCGCTTACTCCTTTGGACACGGCCTGGCAGAGATGTTGCATCCAGTCAGCCATCTCAGCCTCGCTGTCAGCACTCAGCTCCAGACAGGGCCGGTCAGCCAGAATGACCTGGAAGGCGTGGGGCCGATCCGTGGTGTTGGATCTCCGGCAGCCACCGCACTGCTCCCCCCTGGGCCAGAGGAGGGTGAAATGGGAGTGAAGAGGCAGGAGGGGGAATTCCTGGAACTGGCTGAGGTGTGCTGACGTGGGCCTCCGGTTCTAGGGACGTTTGCATATGCTTGGCAACACCGCCATTTTGGTGTAACAGCTGGTTTTTTTTTTTTTTTCCTTTTGAGACAGGGTCTCATGTAGCCCAGGCTAGTCTGAAACTTGTTATGTAGCAGAGGATGCCCTGGAACTCCAGATCCTCCTGTTTCTACCTCCCACGCTGGATTAGAAGTGAGCACCTGGTTACATGACAAACCACATGACAAACTACATTGCCAAGACCCTCTTGGGTACCCAAGCACGGCCAGGTGAGAGCACAAAGCTGCTTCTGGCAACTGCTCAGGACCAGGGCCCTCTCATCCACTTCCCCTGCAGTCGGCCCTCACTGGGTGGGGACTTCCTGGGAAGGGCTCCCTTCTCTAGGCAAAGAGGCCCTGCTTGTTCATCCTGTCTCCATGGCTCCGCACAGCTTGCAAAGCAAGGCACTAGCCAGGGCCACTGGAGAAGGTGAGGTGAGGGATGGAAGGACAGCAAGCTCTAGGCTTTAGACTCGGGCAGAGATGACCTCCAGCCAGGACACCTGTCCAGCCCCCTTTTTCCTGGGACACTTACCCCATGTTCACTGAGAGCAGAGGGATGACATCAGTGCGGTCAGGGTACTGGTACAGGATCCCATTGCTGTGGGGTCACAACACAGTGAGGTGAGGCCTGGCTGGGAAGATCCCAGCAACTCCCCATATACAGACTGGGAGCCAGGGACCTGCTTTCTATGGAGGGGGTGAGAAAGGAACTAGAGAGGCTGAGGAAATTCTGAGCACAGCTAAAGGTCTGTCACCAGGGGTGGCTCAGGCACCTGGGAATGAATCCTGGGCCCAGAGAGCTGTCTGTGCACAAAAGCTCTATAGGCCTGGGTGACCCACAGCACCATGGAGAAGGGAGGCATCCGCCCTTGGGCCTCTCCTGCTGGGGACCTGACACAGCCTCGGGTCACAGCCGCTGCTCCCACCTGAGCACCACGAAGCAGGTCTTCCAGTGCTCCTTGCCCAGGTAGGAGGTGCCGGCCTTGTAGTGCAGCACGCCTTCCTTGGTGATGGTGCCCTCGGGGGCTGAGCAGTGACAGGGAGCAGGGCCCAAGGCCTCATCCATGGGGTCCTCCCAGTGTACAAGCCCGTAGAAATGCACAGTCACAGTGGAGGCCTGGGGGGTGGAGGCAACGGACCAAGCAGATGAGACTCTGGCAGAGCTGAGGCCCCATAACCCAGCTCCAGGAACAGTTACTGCACGAACAAGGCCATCACCAGGTAGGCAAGAAGACAGGGCCCTGAGGACGAAAGCCCTTCCCACCAGGTGACAGAGAAATGCCAAGAACACTATTTGCATCCCTTAGCCTTAAACCACAGCAGGCCAATGTTGGCGCGTCACTGGAGTTTCCTCCCCAGGCACTGACCTCACATTTGGATTCCTGGGCGACAAATTTAGCCAGCGCCAGTTTCTCCATGGTGGCATCAGTCAAGACGCTGGGGTAGGGTGGCTCCCGGCAGCCTTTGATCATGGCCGACTTCAGAGACGCCAAGAAGAGCCTGCGCAGGGGGTGAGGTTTGCTGTCAGAGGCCCGTGGACAGGTCCTCTGTGGTCGGGCTTGGCCTGAGAATACCTGGCCAGGAGAGCTTACTCAAAGTAAGGGCTGAGGGTTCTGGAAACAGGGTAGCAGTGCAAAATGGTGCGGTCTGAGCTCTGCATCACCGGACGGGGTCTAGAGAAGGCCTGACCAGTCCCAGTGTCCAAGGGGCCTTGGATTCTGACAGTAAAGATGACCACACAGAGTCCTGGCCATTGTAGTCAGTACAGATATGACCTTATCACATGGAATTCCCATGTCCATTGTACAGGGCACTCCCGGGACAGTGGCCAACCCCTTGTGCCTTCTCTCCCCACTGGCTCTCACAGCAGCCCCCTGCCTCTCCATGGGTCCTGAGGGGCTGAGGTCACCTGGGCTGACGTGAGTCAGTCAGTCAGTGCCTGTCCACTTCCCTGCCTCTCAGAGCGGACTGCAGGCTCTTAGGGGAACAGACTGATGTCTCCTTCTACCTGCCCCTGCCCCCTTCCCCCCAGGGCCATGCCCAAGGCAGATGGTGATTCTCCTGTCTTGTTGAGGGGTGGGGGCTGACACTCACTCAGCCAGGGCCATGTCAGCCGTGTCCAGCAGAAACTGCTTCCTGCGGTTGGTGCATACCAGCTTGACAGTCTGTTGGTCGAGGCCAACCTGCCAGAAAGCACACAGGGCTTGGCCACTGGCCGGCATAAGGGGCAGCGTGGCCAGATTGAGGGTTGGCTAGGATTGGGAAGGTTAAAAAAAAAAACAAAAACAAACAAACCACATGTCTGGGGTCACCACTAGGAAGGCCCTGAGCAAGATCTGGGGTTTTGGCATGAGTTAGGGAAGATGGTCAGCAATCTGGTACAGAAGAGCATCTTTACCCTTCACCTCTGTCTCCAGCACATGTACAGAGGCCTCTGTAGATGTTGGTACCCATCCCCAGGATGGGCGCCTTGTTCTGCAGCTCTAAGCAGGGGTGGCCTGAGAAGCCCTGTACCTAGGCGGGTACACCAACTGCAGAGCCTGCACTCACCGACACATAGTCAAGTTCATTGTAAGAAACAGCCTCTTCCACCAGGTATGGCTTCTCTGTGGCCCCTGAGAGAGGAGACCACAATGCCTATTACCTGGCTGGCCTCTTTTCTTTCCCCCAGCCCCATTTCCTAAGACCCAGCCCCCTTGCAGAGAAGACCTCCTCCTTGCCCTGCAAACGTGAAGTGACAGCACAGCAGGATGACAGGGTGCTCAGCCCAGCTAGCAGTGCCTTCCTTGGGACACCCTGTCATCAGAACAAGCCTACCGTGGGGGTGGGGGTGAGGGGCTGGGGAGGAGCTCAACCCCACCCACCCTGGCCTGGGGCGGCAGGCACCTTTCCGAAGCAAGTAGACGTAGCAGTCTGTGAGTAGCACGTACAGCAGCTGCAGGTTGCCCTCCATGTGCCCCGTGCTCATCCGGATCATCTAAAGGGCCGAAGCACACGGGACTCAGCTCGAGAGCGGCCCGCACAGCCGGACCCGCATGCACACTGAGCGATGCAGTGCCTCATCCACCTTTGCTGTGTCGCTTGCTGGTTTCCCGGTTAAGGAACTTACTTTGAACAGCTGCTCTTCGTTTTCTCGAAAGACGTGGATCATCAGGAGGAGTAGGTGGTTGTTGTCTACTCTGTGACAGAAAAAGGGTGGGGAGGGGCAGGGGTCAGGCAGGAGGTCACACTCCTTTCCACCTGTCACAGCAGGTTAGACCTCCATCCACTCCGTCCCGACTGGTAGATGCTGCATCAGGCATAGACAGACAGGCCTCACCTGAACTCTGAGGGGTGCGTCATCTCTGAAGGGCTCCCCTGGCCCTCATCTACCCCAGAGTCCTCGGCACTGCTCAGGCATGGACTGGGCTGCTCTCGCTTGAGCTTGCTAAGAGCCTCCTGAGTACCAAGTTCCACCTGGGACACAGGTTCAGGCCCAGGCTCCTGGCTGACCAGTGGCACTTGGCCTTCTGGTTCCTGAAGCTCTGGTCCCTGAGCTTTCGACTCCCGAGCCTCCCGGGGCACGTCCTCTAGGGGCAGAGATGCCTGTTCTTCTCCTCCTCCTCCCTCTTCTTCTTGGCTAGCAGGCGCAGGGCTACCAGGAACATGCAGCGGTTGGCTCGGCCCTGCAGGGTCATGGTGGCCGCCACCTGGTGCAACAGTACTTGGACTCTCGACTGTAAACCGGTAGAAGTCCATGGGGGCTGGAAGCCCCTCACTAAAGTCGCAAAATGGTGGCTTCTCCGGGGCCTCCCCGGGAGAGCCGGTCCGAAAGGACTGATCTGGGGGATCGCCGTGGGAGCACCAGGTGCTGGGGTCCAGCTGTCCGTGCAGCTTGTCAATGACCTTGCTCAGGGGCTGTCCCAGGCACTCCATGGAGGTGTCCTTCATCTCGGGGATCAGCAAGCCCACCTGGCCGAGCTCTGAGAGCTCAGTGCTCTCAGTTGCGCCGCAGGGCCCTTCCCCTTGCTCCTGCGGGGAGGCAAGCGCGGTGTCTGAAGAGTCCCGGGCCAGGCCTGGGGTGCCCACAAGTCTGTCGCCATCCCCCTGCCTGCCACACTTCTGCTGGCTAGAGATGGGGTGCAGCGGGTGCACTTCCTCATCCAATTTGTTCTTTTTCTTCTTACCAGTTTTCTTCTTCTTGGTGACCCTGCGATGGTAGTGACAAAGGAGGGCATTAACACTTGAGTAACCACTGAGGGAAACAGGCCGGGTCAGAGAGGCAATCCCGAGGGCTTGTGGTCCTGGGCAGTGCAAGGTAGGTATGAACGGCTCCTGAGACGGCCTATAAATTCTACGTGATAGAACTGAGGTAACAATCAGACCTTAGAGACCCAACACTCTGGAAGCAGAGGCAGGAAGTCATTTTAGGCAAACCTGGTGTACATATCAAGTTATAGGCTAACCAGGCCTACATAGTGAGACCTTGTCTCAGAAAACAAAACCAAGCAATCACTTTGTTTAACCCAAGTGAGCTAGCCAGCTGTGCCCACCCAGGAATCAAACTCAGGCCACGGTTAGCTGGAGCAGTGGCTGGCTAGTCGGCACTCCTTAGGATGTGAACAACAGACCCTTCCTATGAGATATTATTGGGAACAGATCATATGCCCAGAGATGCCTCGGGGTTCCTGGATGCATCCTCTTGGCCCGACTCTTTGGTTCTAAGATGGCTGGGAAGGGCCTGGCTAAGCCACCTCTGGAACTGTGGGTGTGGCACCCTCACCTCAGCCACCAGGATAAAGGCCTGATGTGGCCTGGTGAGAAGGCGCACACTTTCAATCCCAACCCTCAGGAGGCCTGGTCTACAGAGTCTTCACACAGAGAAAGTCCGCTGCTCTGTCTCTGTCCGTGGTCACAGCAGCCTACATGGGACAGGTCCTCTGGTCTGAGAGGCCCGTAGATCTGTACAAGGTGTGACGGGGGCTTCTTGTCAAGTCTCATCAATGTCTGCTGCTCTTGGGAAGCCTCTGTCTGCCCCAGACTACACAGCGAGTACAGATGTGGCCACTGGCACCACAGCTCAGCCACCTTCTCCCAGCTCCCCTCCCTACTGACCTGATAACCTCAAGCTCCGTACAAGCATCTGGCTGGTCTGGGGCCTGGGCCCCTTCCTTCTCCTGAGAGGTAGTGTGCACAGGGGTGGTGTCAGATGATGCGGTCTCGGCCTGCTCCTCGTTGAAGGGGTTATGGCGCTGGGTGGGGCTCTTGGTGGATGCCTTGCTACTGGTCAGGTCCGAGGCAGTGGAGCGGGGGCCACTGATGGTATCTGTGAGGTCTCCATCTACAAGGACAAGGAGACAGGACACACACAGCCTGTCAGCCACCAGCTGGGTCCCAGAGGGTGTCCTATCTCAGGGGAGGTCTGACCATAATGGCTCTAGTTTAAGAGCAGAGGCCCCAACCCACAGGACATGGAATTGGTGCTTTTGGAGGCAGTTGATGGGGGATACCCTCTTGTCTGTCACTGGGAACCCTTAAATACTTACACTTAGCCAAGTTCAGTTAAGGGTCCACAATGTGAAACAGCTTCTAGGCCTAAGCCCTGGGCAGTAACTTTGATGCTTCCCAGGGAGGCTGGGACCCCAAGAGGAGACAGGTTGCATATCTCCTACAACAGCCTCAGAGCCCTCTCCTGCAAGGATTTTGGGGGTGCCCAGCAGCCCCTCAATACCACTCCCTGTGGAAAGTGATACCCAAAGTCCTCCACAAGCCCCACTCTGCCATGGACAACAGGGAACAGAGGAAGCAAGAGAGAAGAGAGAGAGAGAGACAGCATGGGCAGGGGCGAGCAGGGGAGTGCAGGGGAGGGGGCAGGAGAGCACAGGGGAGGGGGCAGGAGAGCACAGGGGAGGGGGCCAACACCACAGAGAACAGTGCCAGAGATCAGGGGCAACAGGATGAGATGCAGAGAGGAAGGGGTACAAGGGGCTGCCCCCCAGATACTCTGTAGACTCTTGAGCGGATGTTGCCTCTTCTCCCCTAAAATGCAACAGCACTTCTGGAGAACAGAGCCAGGCTCCCCTCTTAGGGTGAGCTGGAGGATGCAGCCTTCCAGTGAGGAGCTGTTCTAACTGGGCCTCCAAACGGCTCCATCCTAACTCATTGGGATGGGCAGGCAGGGAGCACGGTCATGGGTGGCGCCATTTATCTGGCAGCACTGAGAGCTGCTCAGGCAGGGCTGAGGCCTGGGACCAGCTGGTGGGACAGCCTGGGTGTGAGCTAGTGGCCTCTCATGCTCTGGTTGTTGGCATGTGCACATCTTACTGGCCAATACCTGCGCAGAAGTGGCAGGAACACACTTCTCTAAGCCACTGGAAGGGCCGGGCCTGTTGGCTGACACAGGACTTGTTTCTCTTGTTTTAAGTGTCTGTCTTTTCTCTTATTCATTTGTTTGTTTTGAGATAGGGGCTCTCACTACATAACCCATCTGGCCTGGGACAACTAACAGTCCTTCTGCCTCAGGAAGGGTTAAAGGTGATCATCCTGCGATTGGAGCCTAGCTCTCAGAGGAAGGAAACCATGCCTTCAGACTGCACAGAAGGCGCCACAGGGACAGAGTTTTTTTTTTTTTAATTTTTATGTCCTCCCTTCCCCTTAGCACTTGTGGCTGCTTGTGGAGGGGCCATGGGAAGTGAGTGAACAGACCCCAGAACACAAGCAGGTGTTAAGCCCAGATTCCTGGCAATTATATAAAGAAGTGTAAGACCGGGCTGGAGAGATGGCTCAGAAGTTAAGAGCACTCACTGCTCTTCAAAGGTCCTGAGTTCAATTCCCAGCAACCACATGGTGGCTCATAGCCATCTATGATGAGATCTGGTGCCCTCTTCTGGCATGCAGGTATAGGTGCAGGCAAAACACGCATATGTAATAAATAAATACATCTTTAAAAAAAAACATGTAAGACCGTAGAACGCCCTAGTCAACCCTGCTCAGGGCCCCCGTTTGGAGTTGCCGCCCAAGTCCTGCTTTCCTCCAGGCTCGAGGAGACAGGGGGACTATAGCTAGGTGAGCTGCCACAGTGGGACAGGGAACTTGGGAAGTCACCAACACACTGAAGCTAACCCTGCCTGCGCCAGCCTGAGCGAGCTGGGCTATTAGTTCCTGGGTAAGACCTAAGTGTTTTGGAGGAAGGCCAGAAGGTCAGGGCCTGCCTGGCAGATGACCGTAAAAAGTGTCAGGAATAAGTTAGTGGTTAGAGTCAGAGGGGAAAACCAATGCTGGCATTATGCTTCAAAGAAGCGAAGAGGAGAAAAGATGTTATGGTGGAATTCTGGGTCTCGTGCTCCCTGCAGTCAGAACACACTTTCCTTCTTGATCAAACAACACAATTTACCTCAGCATTGGACCCCACGTCTCTCAAAGCTAAGCCAGTTCACACTCACATCTCATGAGAAGTCCACTGCTCAGAGGGAACCCCACCTCAGGCAAGAGGGGGTCCCCAGGGCAGGAGCTCTTTAGGAAGGGAGTCTGGGCCAGCCTCAGAGGTAAGGAGCAAACATTTTCCATATGAAACATAGGCCCTACCCTGAGTAAGTCCTGCAACCTGGGAGTCACTGTGTGATCCAAGCCCAGCTGTGGACCAGAGGCAGAAAAATAACCCCACAGCTCTGGTGCCCAGTGGGCAGCACAGGAAGCTAATGCACTTTAAATTATTTATGGAGCGGCATGTATGTAGAGGTTAGGGGACAACCTGAGGTTACTTGCCAAGCCATTTCTGCTGGCTCCTCCCTGTAGGGGGTTTTAGCTATATGTAGGCAGTTTCCTCACTTGGACCTCAGTCCATTAGGGATGACCTGAAAGGATCAAGCCTTCATCTTTCTCCTGGATGCTCATGGGGTAGGCGGGAGCTTAAGATCCCTGTATCTCAAAGCATCGCTTTTCTTTCTTTCTTTCTTTCTCGCCCCCCCCCCCCTTTTTTTGGTTTTTCAAGACAGTTCCTCTGTGTAGCCTTGGCTATCCTGGACTCACTTTGTAGATCAGGCTGACCTCGAACTCACAGCGATCCACCTGCCTCTGCCTCCCGAGTGCTGCAATTAAAGGCGTGTACCATGACGCCCAGCAGCATCACTTTTCTAGAACAGGTTTCCACCCCACTGAGCCAGGCCACTCACATACACCATTACTATAACAACTGGGACTGGGGTGGCCTGGTGTTTGTGCAATGGTCACTTGGTGACTCCTGAGGCCCCCTGTGGGAAGGCCGGACTGCTCCCTGAGAGAAGGGCTCCTGGGCTAAGGGCTGAGTCCCCCTACAGCAGAATTCCACCTACTCCAACACCAGCTGTGGCGTCGTTATGACCACGGGCATTGTTATAAGGAATAAGGAGCTGACTCGGAAACATGCAGCAAGCTTGGCGTGTGGACACGTGGCAAACAGGAAAAGAGGGTCACAGAGGACTCTGTCCCACCTTCCCAGTCTGTGCTGGGTACAGACGGCGCTGCTGGGAACACATCTCCAAAATCATAATCTATAAAAACGAGGGACAAAACTCAGGATTAGAAACAGGCAATGGAAGGAGGCCGAGGGCAACGGGTGGGAGACACGGGGGAAGAGGGAGGGAGAGCTCTGGACATGTTTCCTGACACACACCTGTGCCCTCAGCTGTCTCCAGGGCCACGCCTTCCCAACTCAGCCTGTTCTGGCAGAGAAGCACCTGGGTTTCCTTGGCCTAACCCTAGTCTCTATCCCTGTGGCCCTCAGGGTAAGGAGGCCCGGGCTTGACTTAGTATAAATTGCCGGGCTTGGGCAGAAAGGCCTCCTCCATTCATGGATGGCCTGCTTGTTTCTTCAAGGTCCGTCCCTCCACTCCCCCTCCAGGGTAGCCCACGGGGCCCACCCAAAGGAGACGGAGTTGTTTCTTCACTTTGTACCACATGCAAATAAGCAGTGCCAGTATTTTTATTCTCTGTTCATGTAGGCCAGTGTGGAGTCTTGAGTAGATGGAACAACTGTCAATAAAGCGCTGTTTAGCCAATCAGCTGGGCAGAAGGCCAGTTGATGGGGAGGCGGGGGGGTGGGGGGGCGGGGGGGGTGGGGGGGGTGGGGGGGGCAGGGGGGTGGGGGGGCGGGGGGGGGCAGGAGGGCGGTTGACAGTTGACGGGAAAGGAGGAAGAAGCCTCCGAGGATAAGATTGGCAAATGCTTGGGATATATGTATGTTATGAGGTTTAGAGTAGTTTGTTTTAGTTTAGGAGTAGATTAGAATCAGTTTAGATTCTGCCTGGCGTGGTGCTTGCAGCTTTAAAGTAAGTTTCAGACTCTGTGTCAGTTATCGGCTTCCTAGGCACAACCGATACAATTTATTGTTAACAAATTGGCGCCCAGTGTATGCAAATAGCAGTGCAAGTATTTTTATTCTTTTTTCTTGTAGTCCAGGCTGGTCTTGAATTTGTTCCATAACCCAGGATGGCCTAGAACTTTTGGTCCTCCTGACTCTGCCTCCCAAGTGCTGGGATGGCAGGTGTGCCCCGTCACGCCTGGTACATGTGTGCGTGGTGTGCGTGTGCTGTGTAAGCACAGGGCTGCATGTACCACGGTGCCTGTGTAGTATCAGATCAGAAGACAACTTTAAAAGTCAGCTCTCTCCTTGCATGGTGGGTCCCAGGATCAAAGTCAGGCTGTCAGGCTTGTGTGGTGTGGCAAGTGCTTTTTAGCTGCCAGGCCACCTCACTGGCCCCAAGCGTGGACTTCTGCAGCTGGCAAAGGAGCTCAGGGCTTCACCCACGCTAACCAGTGCGCTACTCACTGAGCTACACTGCCGGCTCCTGCAGTGCAGATCCTGCTGACGGCAAGTCTGAAAGTGGGACCCATGATCCACGGCACAGGCAGAAACAAAGAGTGAGGAAGGCCGGACTCAGGGGAGCTGAGTGACCCCCTGAGGGACCCCATCCCCACCCTCACCCCCAGAGGTGAGCTGAGTGAACGAGGGCATCGCTGATCTTACCGAGGTGGAGCAATGGCTAGTTTTATGAGTGCGGAGGCCTAAGGTCTGAGGAAAGCCAGGGTTTTCCAGCACCTAATCTGAGGTGAAAGGACCTGCCCGCGGCTCCTCAGTCTCCGAGGGACGAGTGCAGCCTTCTCTGACCCATTGAGGGGCATGAGGAGGGACTGCCCAAGAAAGCATGAGGGTTCCTGCCCCCACCCCACCCCCAACGGCCTGCCAGTCTCTCCTATGTTTGCCTGCTGCAGGACAACCTTCCTCAGGCAATGGATGCTCAGCCCAGCCTCAGGCAAGAGTTTCCAGGGCACATTGCTAGGAGTCTCTCCTTGTCCCTGGGCGTGAGGTTAGAAACTTTGGAAAAGTTAGTAAGGTTCATAAAGACTGATTTAGCCGGGTGTGGTGGCACACGGCTTTAATCCCAGCACTCGGGAGGCAGAGGCAGGCGGGGATTGCTGTGAGTTCGAGGCCAGCCTACTCTACAAAGCGAGTTCAGGACAGCCAAAGCTACACAGAGAGAAACCCTATCTCAAAAAACCAAAACCAAAACAAACAAAAAACAAAAACAAATACAAAAAAATCTACCACAGAAACTGAGGAAATAAAGATCTTGGAAATGACCTGGGTGGTAGTGGTGTACATCTGTAATCCCAGCACTAGGGAGGCAGAGGCAGGCGGATCGCTGTGAGTTCGAGGCCAGCCTGGTCTACAAAGTGAATCCAGGACAGTCAAGCTACACAGAGAAACCCTGTCTGGAAAAAACCACCACCACCACCAAAAAAAAAAAAATCTTGGAAACAGCCAGCTCTGTTCAACTGCAAATCCCTAACACCAGCG
This sequence comes from Acomys minous, assembly GCF_964271855.1. Taxonomy (NCBI): domain Eukaryota; kingdom Metazoa; phylum Chordata; class Mammalia; order Rodentia; family Muridae; genus Acomys; species Acomys minous. Next base: position 118,315,777 of record NC_140487.1, read on the forward strand.
AGACAGCATCACGCAGCCAGGCTCAGGAAGCTCCAGAGGCCACTTCAGGGCACAGGCCTTGCTCCTCCTGCCCTGGAGCCACTTACCCTCGCTAGAAGGGGCAATCGCGCTGTCATCCCATTCCAGGTTGGTGGAGGTGACAGAGTTGAAGGAGTTGAGGGAGAGGCTGTCAGAACCATGGACTGAGCTGGGAAGGCGGTCTTCAAAGTCCAGCAGATACTGAGGCTTATAGTAGTCAGGCATGTAGGGGGCCAGGTCTAGGTAAGGAGCGTCCTGGGGAGAGAGCGCAGGTAGGAAGGGAGGGTGGATTGGAACCTGAGGACCGCTGTAAACAAGGCTCGGCAAGCAGTCCCCAGAATCAGGATGGGGAAAATGGGGATCTCACATACACACACACACACACAGACACATGACATACACAGACAGACACGCCACATCACACATCACACATGCACACATAGACACACATGTACATATGACATATGCACACTCACACATGCATGCACACACACAGACATAAACTCACCACACACAACACATACACAGATACATATGACATGCATACATACAGACAGACAGACACACACACACATACCACACCACATAGGCACACACACAGACGCCACACAAACACACACACATACGCATGCACACACAGAGAGATACATATAACATACACAGAGAGACACATCACACCACACAGGCACACACATATACATATGACATATGTACACATACATATGCATGCACACACACAGAGACACAAACACACCACATACACATACACAGATACACATGACAGACACAGGCAGACACACACACACCACACCACACAGGCACACACAGTCAGACAGACATAGACACAAACACATACACACACACATAGAGATACACATGACACACACACACACACATAGAGATTCACATGACACACACACACTGCACAGACAAGACACACACACACATACTATACTCTTTTCTTAGGGAAATCAATGTGCTTCAGGAGTTAACCAGGAAATAACTGACCCATGGAGTAAGGAAAGTTTTAAAGGCTCGGATGTGTCAGAAGGCATGCAAGGCCTGGTTCCTATCATCAGACCCACAAAAAGAGTCTCAGAGTCCAGCTAGACCATCCTTGACTGATCTGGACAGCATTAGAACCTCCAGTTTCTTTAGTTTCTCCCACTGTCAAATCCCATCCTCTGCCTGTTCAGGGAGGATTTGGGCAGGGGTGCAACCAGAATGGGGCCACTACACCAATCTTGTCAACCCAGGCTTGTGACATGCTCCAGCCTCTTTGGGGTCAACACTGTCCTCGTACAGTCATCTCTCTCCTCAGGATTGTAGTTTTGTTGTCTATGACTTGTTACTGTAGTCTGGAACTATTAAATGGAAATTTCCAGAAATACATAATTGATACTTTTCAAAAAAGTGGAAGCCAGTCATTGTGGCACACGCCTTTGATGCCAGCACTTGGGAGTTCTAGGCCAGTCAGGGCTGTGTAGTTCCAGGCTAGCCTGAGATCCTGTCTCAATAAAAAAAAAATGTTTTTACTGTGTGTGCATGATACATGGGTGGTAGTGGCTGGGGGTGGGGGTGGGGTAACACTGAATATGCCACAGGATTTGTGGGCAATGTTGTGGAGTTGGTTCTCTCCTTCCACTTTTTCTGTGGGTTCTGGGTATTAACTCTCCCCGCCCCCAGAGGAGCAGGTTTGTGTGGCAAGTGTTTTTACCCACTGAGCCAAATCACTGGCCACTCATTTTGTTGTTGTTTTATTTTCAGTAGGATTTCCTGTATCTCGGTTGGGCTTGACCTTGCTATACAGCTGAGGACGACCTGGAACTTTACATCCTCCTGACTCTGCTGCTTTTTTTGTTGTTACTGGATTTTTTAAAGCTCTTATTATATTGTTATAATTGTCCCCTTTACTACAATTGTTATCTCTTACTGAGGGCAGCTTTTTTTTTTTTTTTTTTTTTTTGAGACAAGGTCCCTCTGTGTAGCCCTGGCTGTCCTGGAGTCACTTTGTAGACCAGGCTGGCCTCGAACTCACAGCGATCCGCCTGCCTCTGCCTTCCGAGTGCTGGGATTACAGGTGTGCGCCACCACGCCCGGCGAGGGCAGCTTTTTTTTTTTAAATTGTATTTTAAATATGTGTTTATGCCGGGCATGGTGCTGGTGCATGCCTTGGACTCACTTTGTAGACCAGGCTAGCCGAGAACTCATAGAGATCCACCTGTAACTGCCTCCCTGAGTGCTGGGATTAAAGGCCACCAGGCTCGGCTTTCTTTTTCTTCTTTCTTTCTTTCTTTCTTTTTTTCTTTTTTTTTTTTTTTTTGGAGGCAGGGACACTGGTATCTTAAACACAAAGCTGAGTCTTTGTGAGCTAAGTCACTTCAGGCAATATGGCTTTTCCTCAGGCAGGAAGACACCGAAGCAAGAATCATAGCCATGAGTAAACTGAGAGAGAGAGAGAGAGAGACAGAGAGACAGAGAGACAGACAGAGAGAGGAGAGAGGAGAGAGAGAGAGAGAGAGAGAGAGAGAGAGAGAGAGAGAGAGAGCCCTTCCGCCCAATCCCACTGATCCTAAAGACATCCTTTATCTGAACTGACAGGTGTTGCTGAGCTCAGCCACACCCAGCAAGCTCCAGAGCATGAAATCCTTGTTCCCTCTCTCTCCTCCCTCCAGTAGCCAGAGCCAAGGCGTCTCACCAGATCCAGGTCGAACCGAATAAACTCCAGCCCGGACACCAAGGTCAGGAAGAGAGTCAGGTGATCATGGCTGCAGACCAGGGCGTTCCTGCCAGGCAGAGAAAACAACTGGGGTTGGGGGGTGCCCTGCTGAGTCTGGACACCAGCCTGGCTCACCCTCACCAGTAAGCCCACTGTGTTGAAGTTGGACACACGACAGCCTGCCCCCGGATGGCACCCAGCTCACTGGGCCACGAGCCACTCCTCTCCTATCTCTCCTGATCTCTTACTCGCTGTGAAGCTTGCTGGTCTCTCCAGAGACAGGCCTGGAGCGTGAGGCTTATCAGGCTCTCAGTCCCTGAAGTGTCCCCAGCAAAGGGGAAGGCAAAGCATTGGGGTATTTGGTCAGTCTGAGGCCAGGGCAGACACCAGGCTGTTCACACAGCCCAGCTGGAGTTCTCCTGGAGGAAGCCACAGACTGCCAGCGTGACGCCACAGCTCTCTGCCAGCACTGTGAGGCCGGCAGTATGTGAGGAAGCTAGGCCTCTGTCTCTGTGGAATGGGGGGCTTTGGGTTGAGGAGCAGGGAGCTGGGGGCCGTGTTCCAGACACTCACCTGACGTAGTGCTTCTGTAACAGATCCTGGCTCTCTTGGAACAGGCGCAGGTAGCTCTCCAAGGAATTCTCATTGAGAGCCAGGTAGAGCCAGGCCCGGCCTGCAGAGAAGCCAGGAGTAACTCACCAGCTGATGCTCACTTGCCAAACAAAGGCCTCTGAGGAACTAAGGTAATCTAACAGCCCTCAGGCCTTAACTTGTGACCAGCTAGGAAAGCTAGAGAACGCAGAAGGCATGCTGGTGGTGGCCAGTGTCTTTGTGAGTTACTCAAGCACGCTGCCCCAAAACTGCTGGCTAGCACAGTCTCTACCTTGTGCGCTTGGCCTGGGACTGACTACAAAGGAACTCAGTTTTCTTGTGTGTCATGTTTCCCTTCACTTCCTCAGTGACACACCCACAAACTGTCACGGGAAGGGGAAAAATGAGGCTTTGTGTAGGGTGCTAGCACTTTAGCCCGGACTGCCCACTAATGACAAAGAGAGACAGACAGCTGCCTCAGGTTAACCTGGGCTGGACCTCAGCCCCAAACTCCTCAGAGAGAGAGAGAGCACAGTTGGTTCTTGGTTCTACTCACTGCGCCCCAGGTTGGTGGCCACATTCTGTAGCACTTCAATTTGCTTGACGGCCTCTCTGCGGGTGAAATGGACCACAAGCACCCAGTAGCCGGAGGACAGGTCTTGCAATCTGTGGGGATGGAACGGCAGTGCTGGGCCTAGGTCGGGCTGCCTCGGGCAACCAGGTGTGTTCATTCTCTCCCCGCCCCAGGGCTTTATTGCAGTTTGTCTGAGGACAAAGAGGCAGAACAAGAGGACAAGAACAGGAGCCTCTGTCTGGAGGGCATCTTGGGCCCTGCACCTGACTCCACTGGCCCTCAGAGCAGCCCGCACTCACCCGTACAGCAGGGCATGGTCCAGGTGCTCACACAGGCGCTGCAGGACCTTGTCATGGTTCCGGATAGCAGGGGTCTCATCCTCACAGGCTGCAAAGTAGCTCTGCAGCTGCAAGAAAGAAGATGACCGCGCTGGTCACGCGAGCCCCAGGTGTACAGCGTCCTGCGGTGGACAGCAGCAGAGGCAGCCTGCAACTGCACTGCTGAGTGCTGGTCTTGCCCAGGAGGCTCTCAGGAGGGGCTTTGCATAGACAGCCTTGTGCTGGTGAGAGATGCCCAGTGGTGGGTACTAAGCCTTGGGCAGAGCCATAGGCTACAGTTGCCGCCTGGGCACTATACACAGTGGTGTCTGTGTAAGTCAAACATGCTCAGGTATAGACAGACAGACAGACAGACAGACAGACACACATACACACACTGGTACTACCTGAAGGCATTTAAAAAATTCCCAATCAGCATTACAAAATCATTTATTTAGTGTGTAGGCCCTGCTTGGAGCTGCCCTCTGTACACACTGAGGTCTGAGAGGCTGTGTCACCTGCTCTGATGGCTTTCCTGCCAGAGGCTGACATGGATATCGAATGTGCCCGAGGAACATGGCCAGATCTAGGTGTGTGCTAGGTTCATGTCAATCAAGCCCTATGCCAAGAAGGACACTGTTCCCAGGGCTGGAGACAGGGACAGGGAGAGGGAGGAAGGGATGGAGAATGAGGGGGGGAGGAGAGGATAACTGAGATCACAGACAGTGTTCCGGAGCCCCCCACCCCCAGGCTGACACACCCAGAGCAGAACCCTCCATTCCTGTCACCTTCCCAGTGGCCTCGCTGGAGAGAAGAGCACAGACACCCAACCTCCCCCAACGCTGGGGGTTGGTTTCAGCGCCTGGGTCAACTGCATTCTCAAGTGTTTTCTGGAAGCAGAAGCCGAGATGCAGCAGCCACGCCAGGGAGCACGTGCTCCTGGAGGGAGGCCAACCATTCAAGTCCACAACAAAAATAGTCTCTTCTCTATGACCCAGAGCAAGCCCAGCAGCCTGGCTGACCAGGGCAGAATCAGTCCCGAAGGGTCTGCCTTTCTCATACAGGCAGAAGGGGCAGAGAGAGGAAAGCTTTCTAGAGGGCTCTGATGGACCAGCCCACGGTGCGGCACAGCTGTCGGCGGTAATGGCTGAAGGGCTTTGTTTTTTGTTTTTAAGATTTATTTATTATTATGTATACAGTGCTCTGCCTGCATGTACACCTGCAGGCCAGAAGAGGGCACCAGATCTCATTATAGATGGTTGTGAGCCACCATGTGGTTGCTGGGAATTGAACTCTGGACCTCTGGAGGAGCAGTTAGTGCTCTTAAACTCTGAGCCATCTCTCTAGTCCCTTGATTTTTGTTTTGAATGATTCCCAACTGGCTAATTTTAAAAAATCTTTTTTTCTACTTTAAAATTTTTAGTATTTATTTAATGTATATGAGTGTTTTATCTATATGTGTATCTGTGTGCCCCGTGCATGCCTTGTGTCCAAAGTGGCCAGAGGAGGGCATTGGGTCCCCTGGAACTGAAGTTACAGATGCCTATGAGGCACCATGTTGATGCTGCGAATTGAACCAAGGCCCTCTGCAAGAGCAGCCAGTGCTCTTCACCCTGAGCCATCACTCCTGAAGCCCTCTTGCACACGTTAGTGTTATGTCACACTGCCACACCAGTGCCGCGCTGTGTTCTCTCGGTGTCCTCTCCTACTCCATCCTGACCCAAGGCCTCACTCCATAGCTCAGGCTGGCCTCAAACTCCTGCTTCAGCCTCCTACACGTGGAGATTCCAGATGTGCAGCACACACCTGGTCTGCACAACCACGCCCAGCCTTTTGATTGATTTCTTGCCTGATGTCCCTTGTGTATTGTCTCTGGTGTCATTTTTTTCCCTACTGAAAAACTCACCATTTTCAGTCAGCTTGGTCAACAGTTTCCTTTAAAGGTTCTTTTTCCCCCCACCCCACCCCCACCCCAAGACAGGGTTTCTCTGTGTAGCCTTGGCTGTCCTGGACTTATTTTGTAGACCAGCCTGGCCTCTAACTCACAGCGATCCTCCTGCCTCTGCCTCCTGAGTGCTGCACCACCACTGTCCTGCTCTACAAAGGTTCTTGTTCCTCTACCCTGTTACATCTTTTATATTTTCAGGATTTACTTTGTATATGGCTGTGTCATGTATGTGTGTGGTACATGTACCTATATACATGTGTGCCTATGCTCTTGCACAGAGGCCAGAGAAAAGTATTACATGCTCTCCTCTACCACCCTCTGCCCTGTTCTGTAGGCTCAATTTTCTTTTTTTTTTCTTCTTCTTTTTTTTTTTTTTTTTTTTTTTTTTTTTGAGACAGGGTCTCTCTGTGTAGCCTTGGCTGTCCTGGACTCGCTTTGTAGACCAGGCTGGCCTTGAACTCACAGCGATCCGCCTGCCTCTGCCTCCCGAGTGCTGGGATTAAAGGCGTGCACCACCACACCCGGCTGGCTCAATTTTCTTAACCAATATATTTTATTACGAACTTATTAAGCGAGCATATGTCCCTTATAACCTGACTAACCTAAACAATAGGAAAAAGAAGATTAAAGAATAACAAAACCGTAAGGATATCAGTTCCGAGGAACAATTCTTCTGGCATAATCAGCAGGATTTCTTCTGCTGGAACCTGGAGTAACCAGAACCTGGAAACTCAGCAGAAACTGGAGCCCCGAAGCCTTCCCTCGAGCGGTTCTCTCTAGGAGCGTCTTGAAGTCAAGTGATGAACAGCCAAAACTATCCCAAGTCTCCAAAGGCCCCGCCTCCAGTTCTGGGCTCATTTATATATCTCCCCCCAGAGTCTGTTCATGGATCTTTTCAGCTGGCAACAATCAAGCTCCCGCACGAGGTGCTTTGCCTTCTAGTGGATTGACCTCACCTGTTCTCTCACAAGACCGTTCCCCATCCCACACTGTTCCTTTCCCTCCCGGAACCCTGAGCTCTTGCTTTCAGGCTGGGTTGGCAGCCAGCAAACCCCAGCAACCCTCCTGCCTCCGATCCTTAGAGCTGGGTGTGGGGCCCTGCCCAGCATGTTAAGTGGCTGCTGGGATCTGAGCTCAGGTTCTCATGGCTGCTCAGCTTAGCCACCCTTCCAGCCCCTCTTATTTCCTGAATCCATGCTAGCTAGGCAATGCCCAGCCACTGGAGAAGCTGTCACTGACTACCCCGCCCCTGTGGCCCTTTGTCTTCTGTGTTTAGGTCTTGGAGCATGAAGGTGAGGATCACTCTTGATAGGTGGCCCATCTTCTCTTATTTATTGATGGCCCAGCCGCTCTGCATCTGACCCACAAGTCAATGTGTCCTTTCTAGATCATCCCGTGCCATTAGACTGCTGTTTATCTCTATACCGTTTTAATTATTTCCACTTTACTCAGCACTTGGATATGGGCAGAAGAAGCCCGCTTAGCCCCTACCAGCTCTTCTTTTTCAAAGTAGTTATTCCAACCCCCCTGTGCACATTTGATGGCTAGGGGACAACTTACTGGAGTTGGTTCCCTCCTTTTACCTTGTGGATCCGACCAGGGGATTGAACTCAGGTCGTCAGGCTTGGTGGCAAGCCCCTGTGCATGCTCAGCCACTTTGAGACCCCAAGCTATCCTTTTAGAATCAAACTTCGTCACCGTCGCATTTTCGAATTTTATAACATTCTTTTATGCACATGGGTATTTTGCTTGCATGTGTGTCAGTTGTACAGACGGCTATGAGCCACGTGGGTGCTGGGAATGGAACCCTAGTCCTCTGGAAGAGGGACCAGTGATCTTAACTGCTGAGCCATCTCTCCAGCCCCATCTTGGATTTATAATGGAATTATGCTCAACCCAGAGACTGTTCACGCAGCGAGATACTGTCTCGTAGTACCCAGTCTTCCTGCTCAGAAACACAGGCTCCGTCCTCATTTGCTCAGGTCTTCCTTTATGCCCTCAGGAAATCTGACAGCAGTCCTTAGCTATGTCTTGCACAAATCCAGGTGAGTTGCAAATCTACACACGCTATCATGACTCAGACAGCAATCTAAAAGCACACCACAGCTCAGCACCAAAGGCACTTGCTACCAAGCCCGATGACCTGAGTTCAATCCTCCAAACCCATAGTCCTGAGCTCTAGACATATGCCACAGCATGCGTGCAGCGCCCATCCCACATATATGCATAAAAACATGCAATTAAAAAATTGTAGGAAAGCATAGGGCAATGGCACAGAAGGCTGAGGTAAGAAGCAAGAGTTAAGCCTGGCACTGTCCCACAGCGGCACACCCTCAGAACGCCATTTTACTCTCCCACTCATTTTTCTCTCCCCTTTAAAATGGCTTAAAGGGGAGTCAGGAGGTGGTGGCGGCGCACACTTTTAATCCCAGCACTCAGGAGGCAGACACAGAAGGACCTCTGTGAGTTTGAGGCCAGCCTGGTCTACAGAGTAAGTTTCAGGACAGCCAGAGCTACACAGAGAAACCAAACCAAACCAACAAACAAAAACAAAGAAAGAGAGAGAGTCGTTAAAGGGCCTTTTTTGAGCCACGCTGCCCAGTATAGCACAGCACTTGCTGACCTTATGTGGTTACTTGAAGTTAAATTATGTCAAGGTGCTGCTGGTGTGGCTGCAGTGATGGCACACTTACTTAGCATGTGCAACCCTGAGCTCAATCCCCAGCACCATACAGAATGCACTTTTTTTTTTTTTTTTTTTTTTTTTTTTGTTTTTTCGAGACAGGGTTTCTCTGTGTAGCGTTGGCTGTCCTGGACTCACTGTGTAGACCAGGCTGTCCTCCAACTCACAGCGATCTGCTTGCCTCTGCTTCCCAAGTGCTGGGATTAAAGGCGTGCGCCACCACCACGCCTGGCACATAATGCACATTTTAAAAAGAAAATTTAAACCAAACTTAAATGAAACAAAAAGTCCACTCTAGTGGCACCAGCAGTATTTTTTTTTTTCCAGAGACAGGGTCTCTGTGTAGCCTTGGCTGTCCTGGACTTGCTCTGTGGACCAGGCTGGCCTCGAACTTAGAGATCCACCCGACTCTGCCTCCTGACTGCTCAGATTAAAGGCGTGTGCCACCACTTCTGGCACAGCAGCCATATTTCAGGTGCTGGTAGCCACTCCCTGCCCACCCCACATCCCTGACCCAGTTCTAGCAGCTCTGTCCAGTGCAGACCCACAGCACTGCCATCACGGCAGGCTGCCCTGCTGGATGCTGCTGGCTTAGGGGATCAGGTAGTTAAAAGCATCCAAGAGGCTCGGCATAGCTGGTGACACCAAGTGACAACTAAGCATTAGCTGAGATGAGGAAGAATGTCCCCGCGTCCTCAGTCATACCAACGTTGTAGTGTCTGGCTAAATAGTCACTTAGGTGCAAACATGGCAGACTCTGCTCTTATTAACTATTATCTTATTAGCAGTGGTTCCTACTCTTCAGACTTTTAAATTTTAATTTATGTGTACATGTCCTAGTTTTATTTCTGTTGCTGTGATAAAATGCTCTGACAAAAATCAACGTAGGGTCAGCTGGGCGTGGTGGCGCACGCCTTTAATCCCAGCACTCGGGAGGCAGAGGCAGGCGGATTGCTGTGAGTTCGAGGCCAGCCTGGTCTACAAAGTGAGTCCAGGACAGCCAAGGCTACACAGAGAGACCCTGTCTCGAAAAACCAAAAAACCAAAAAAAAAAAAAAAAAAAAAAAAAATCAACGTAGGAAGAAAGGGCTTGTTTTAATTCACAATTCTGGGTCATAGTTCCTCACGGTGGGAGGAACCAAGGCAGCAGGAACCTGACACATCACGCCCAGAGTCTCAGCAGAGAGAAATGAATGTGTGTGTTAATTTGTGCTCAGGCTCCTCTTTACACTTGCACAGCCCTGGGCCCCCTGCTTAAGGAATGGTGCCGCCCACAGTGAGCTGGAAACACATCAGCGCAGACATAATGGAGACAAGCCTCCAGGTGAGGCCACAGGCTAACCTTGATCTAGAGAATCCTGCTGAAGCTCTTCCCAGGCCATTTCATATTGTGTCACAATGACAGCTAAAGTGGCAACGACAGTGTGCATGGTGTATGTGTGTGCATATGCATGTGTGTGCATGGTGTGAGTACATGGGGTGTGATTGTGTGTATATTCATGTGTGTGGATGATGTATGTCTGTGTATGGTACATGTGGGTACATATTGTGTGCATGGTATATATGTACATATTTGTGTGTGTTCGTGCATGGGGAGAAGGCAGAGATTATGTTATCTTCCTCTATTGCTTCTCTAGACTTTAAAAAAAAGGGCTTTTTTGGAGAGATGGCTCAGAGGTTAAAAGCCAAGCCCTGGCTGTTCTTCCACAGGTCCTGAGTTCAATTCCTGGCAATCACATGCTGGCTCGTAGCCATCTGTAATAAGATCCGGTGCCCTCTTCTGGCCTGCAGGCACACAGGCAGGCAGAATACTGTATAATAAATGAATAAATAGATACATAAATAAATGATTTTTTAAAAAGCTTTCTTGTTTTGAAACAGGTCTTGTTATGTAGCTCTGATTGGCCTGGAACTTGCTGTGCAGACCAGGCTAGTGTCAAACTCAAGGAGATCTACCTGCCTCTGACTCCCAAGTGCTGGAAATAAAGGCCTGCTCCTCTATGCCAGGCTACCAGCTTTATTTTTTTAAGACAGAGTCTCTGAACTGAGAGCTCACCAATTGGCTGAGCTAGCTGGCCAATGGACTCCAGAGATTTGCCTGACCCTGACAGGAGCCACCATGCCCAGCTTTTATGTGGGTACTGGGAGTTGGCACTCGGGTCCAGTGGTAGGCGCTTTACCAGCTGAGCTCAATTTAGGCTGGGGAGGAATGTCTGCCATCTGAAGGGAGGTCTGGTGCGGTGCTCGGGCAGGGCACAGGCCTTGAGAAGAACAGGAAGAATGCTGGTGAGTCAATGATCCGTGGGCTCAAGAAGCTGCGTCCACAGCTGGAGCTCATGCGCTGGCTGTGAGCTCGTTAGCAAAGCCTGGCACCAAGGTAAACAAACAGCCAAGCGCTGCAGGTCTGGGGGAACAAACAGTGAGTGAGGATCCCAGAGGGATGGGACCGGCAGACAGGACATATGAACAGCCTGGAAGTGCGGTGAGCATCTTTGATGCCAAATGACTCTGTTACACTGGATATCTGCTAATAATGAGCACTTGCTATGCGCGTCAGGAAGGCAGCACAGCGCTAAGAGTATGGGTCCTGGGATCAGACAAGGGTTGGATGCTGCTGACCCTGCCACTCACTGGCTGACCATGGGCAGGTCACTGAGCTGCCCACTTGGTTTCCTGAAGGCTTCCAGGAGGTTCAGATAACAGTAACACCTTATTTATTAAAAAAGACTCAGGCAGGAAAGTCTTGTGAGGCCAGCCTGGTCTATGTAGTAAGTTATAGGTTAGCCAGAGCTCCATAGGGAGACCCTATTTTGAAAAACCAAAAACCCAACAAACATGAATCAAAGAGCCTCATAAACACTTTACAAGTATGAGTGGCCGCGATGCTGATGACAGCAATGCAACTCAGACACACTAGTTAGTCATCACAGCCACACACAACTCAGGTCACACAGGCAGTAACTGGCACAGCCATATTTAAAACACAGATATTTCATCACAGTTGGGGCTTGAAATCCCTGAATGAAGGAAAGAGTTACCAGGTGTGGTGGCCCATGCCTGTAATCCCAGCCCTCCAGACGCTGAGGGAGGATTGACTTTGAGGCTAGCTTAGGCTATACAGCCAGCCTTAACCTCAAAAGCCAACACAAAGCAAACAAACAAAAGTTAGACTGTTTGGACTCTTTTCTAATATGTTTCAGGAGCGCCCAAGAAGAAAAACTCAGTGCACAGCAGGGCCTGAGAGCTGGCTCGGTGGTCAAGAGCACTGGCTGCTCTTGCAGAGAACCTGGGTTCAGTTCCCAGCACCCACCTGGCAGCTCACAACTCAGTGCCCTCTTCTGGCCTTTGTGAGCACCTGGCACGAGTGTGGTGCACATGCATGCAGGCAAACCATTCACACACACACAAGTAAATCTTTAAAAGCCTGTGGAGTTGAGCCTCATGGTCAGAGAACCAGTGGGGACCACGGGCCTGTGACTCTCCCTCCCTGTGTCTCCCTGTAGACCCACAGAAGAGCACCCCACTTCTGGGTAGACCTTACCCTACTGCTCAGAGAAGATTTCAGAGTTGGCGGAACACACTATTGTTATTGTGTTATCTACACTGCCCTGGTGCCACAGTGACAGAGTCAAGGGCATATAACAGAGGCTAGCTGGCCTGAAGGGCCTAAGTACTTACTATTCGGCTGCGTAGAAAAAGGACGCTGGCCCATGGCCTAAGTCCTTGAGAGAGGTGGCAAGCGGCACACACTGTGACAGTGGGGCTGAGAGCAGTGTCTCCACAGGTCAGTTCAGCAGCGGCCAGAAGCAGCGGCTCAAGTCTTCGGGACTCAGATAGGGCAACACATAATACTAAGGATCTAGTATGTGTGGTTATGAAATCTCTCTGTATCTCAACTTGGCAGTCGTGGGGCTCAAACCCAGGGCATTGAGCGTGCTGAACAACCAGACTACACTGGCTGCGCCCCTAGCCTCAGATGCCATTCTTCCCAGATACCTACAAAGTCTTGGCATTTTAAAAGTTACACTCTGGAGGCTGGAGAGATGGCTCAGTGGTTAGGATCGCCGCCTGCTCTTCCAGAGGACCTGAGTTCAATTCCCAGCAACCACAGGGTGGTTCACAACCATCTGTAATGTGATCTGATGCCCTCTTCTGGCCTAGAGGTGTACATGCAGGCAGAACACTGTAGGGATAATAATAAATAAATAAATCTTAAAAAAAAAAAAGTTACACTCTGGTGCTAGCAATAAACTATATGCAACTATACATTGCTAAATGTATAAGAATGCTAAATGGTATTTCAAAGCAAAGAAGGGCAGGGGCCTGTTAGTAGTTCTGGACCAGGGATGATCGATCGCTCCAAGTATGACCACGGAGGTTTCAGAGTGTTCGTGTCTCAGAACAAGGCCAAAGGCCCTGAGGCTGGAGCAGCGATGTGGCAGCTGATGTGCTGAGCTCAGGAGTGAGGACGTGAGTGGTAGGAGATGGAGCCATGAAGGCGGCTGAGGGCGAAAGCATGCGCAGGCCAGGTAAGGACCTCGTCATTTCCAGTTTGAGGAGAAGCTGCCCAAGGCTTGAGCGTGAGGAGGTAACGTGAGTGCATGCGTCCTCATGGGCTTCTGTGTGGCAGGCCCAGACAGTGGACGACAAGTGGGGGTAGAAAGCTAGGTTAGGAGGATGCCCACTGTGCAGATGGGGAACCAGAGCAGTGGCTCCAGGGCAGCTGTGGCGGTGGAGGAAGTGAGATGAGGGACGGACTGAGGATCTGAAAGTGTTGTCCAGGGGCTCAGCAGTGAGGCGCTACGTTACCTCATTGTATTCTGTGAGAAAAGGGAAGCGATGGCAATTCTGGGTTTTCTGGTTCCAGCCACTGAATGGTCCCATTTATAGATCAGGTGGCACTCTGCCAGGAGACATGAAAGGGTGCTGAGATGCACAGATAGTCATGCTGGGTGCTGAGGTCAGGAAGAGGGTCTCTTAGTGCTGGCCAGGAGCCCCCCTTAGACCAGGGCCTCCACGGAGCACGCATAGAACTTGAGAAATATAACCATGCCTAGGCGCCTTCCTAGACCGACATGGCAGATTCCAAAGCAGGACAGACACCACCTTTCCTTCAGCATTGCAAGAAATCCCATGCACAGCCGATGTGCTGGGGGCAAGAGCAGGTGTGAGGCTGGGGCAGGACCACCGCTAAGCAATCCTACATAGCTGGAGCCCAAGGCTGAGGTGGGTGACACGGGATGGTCGAAGGGTAGCTTGTGGTCAGATCCTGTAGGACAGTATGTGCTGCAGAAGCCACGTGAAAGAATACCCAGAGAGAGAGGACACCATGGGTCTCTGGGGTCACAAAGGCCAAGGACACAAAAGGACAGGATAGGAAGTTTGATGAAAGCCCCTGCGGTGAGGGGCAGGGAACATGTTTCCAGTAAATAAGGCACTTTAAAAAAATTACTGCAATAGTTACAACCTGAAACCCAACCGATTCTTGAGCTAGCTGTTTTGAGTCAAGGTCTCTTATAGTCCAGGCTGGCCTTGAACTTGCTGTGTAGCTGAAGCTGACCTTAAACTTCTTGTCCCCCTGCCTCCAACTCCCACGTGCTGAGGTTACAGTTGTGTGCCACCATGCCTGGTTTATGCAGTGCTGGGGATTGAACCCAGGACTTTGTGTGTGCTAAGCATGGTCTTTACAGGCCGAGCTACAAGCCAGCTCTGATGACGTTATGGAAATGTATCACTATTTTTCCCCCCAAGACAGGATTTCTCTGTGTAGCCCTGGCTGTCTTGAAACTTGCTCTGTAGACCAGGCTGGCCTCAAATTCAAAGATCTCCCTACCTCTGCCTCCTGAATGCTGGGATTAAAGGTGTGCACCCCAAGCCTTTATCACTAATTTTTTTTTGTTTGGTTTTTTTTTTAAGATTTATTTATTATGTATACGGTGCTCTACTTGCATGTTATCACATTACAGATGGTTATGAGCCACCATGTGGTTGCTGGGAATTGAACTCAGGACCTTTGGAAGAGCAGGTGGCGCTCTTAACCACTGAGCCATCTCTCCAGCCCCTTGGTTTGGTTTTTCGAGACAGGGTTTCTCTGTGTAGCCTTGGCTGTCCTGGACTCACTTTGTAGACCAGGCTGGCCTGGAACTCACAGCGATCCACCTGCCTCTGCCTCCCGAGTGCTGGGATTAAAGGCATGTGCCACCACTGCCCGGCCTTATCACTAATTTTTAAAGGAGGTAATGGTGGTGTCAGGTTCTGTGGGAAGAAGAATTATCTATAAGCAATGTACACTGAAGTACCTATGGATGAATATGTTTTAAAAAAAAAAAAAAGACAGTGAGATCAAGAGACAACAAATACCACAAACTCCTTTGACCAGTTTAGCTAAAAGGATGGTGGGGAAAACAGGTGGAACAAGCAAGCCAGGCTTGTCCCAGGAGTCAGGGTGTGTGTGTGTGTGTGTGTGTGTGTGTGTGTGTGTGTGTGTGTGTGTGTGTGTGTGTGTGTGTGTGTGTGTGTGTGTGTGTGTTCCATGAGAGACACAGGTGGGCTGGTATGCTTGATTCTGGGGGGATGAGAAAATTCCCATCAGAAGAAGTTTAAATGCTTCCGAATAAGGGGCTGGAGTGCTGGCTCGGTGCGCTTCCAGAGGACCCGGGTCCAATCTACAGCTCCCACATTGGGCAACTTACAATGGTCTGTAACTCCAGCTCCAGGGGATCCAACCTCCCTATTCTGACCTCTCAGGCAACTGCACACACATGACATACACTCACATGGACACACACACACATAAATGATACAAACACAGATCAAGATCGGCTGGACAAGAGAGGGACTGAGTATTATAATATTCTGTCAAGCTGCTGTTTGTTTCCAGCCCACACGCTGGACGGCTAAGCTGATCTTTGTCTCCCATTTTGCGGGGTGTGCTTAAGCACCAGGTCCACGGAGAGCTTACCTGGCTCATTCTAGTTTCCCTTAAAGCCAGGAGGATGCACTCCCTGAACGCCCTGAGGAGACCAGCCATCACATGACTGCAACAACCCTGTGACTTAGGGCAAACGTGGGTGGCACTCACCACCAAGCCAAGAAATGTCTGACGCATTCTGATCAGGGTTGGGCCCAGTCTTTGTTCTGAGAGCTGGTCTTGTCTCTCCTATAGACAAGTGACTCAAAACAACACTCAATCCCACGATAGGTACCATGTGAGATTATAAATGGCCAAGTGCAAAGATGGGGACAGGTGACTTTTATTCTTCTGCCCTGGTCAGTCAGGACTGCAAGAGGCCACAATGCTGTCCAGGCCAACAGAGAGAGACCTGGGTCCCAGCCCTGGTACTGACTGAGGCTGTCCTGGGGGAAAACTGGGTCATACTCCTGTCTTCACAGGGCAGGACAGCCCCCTGCTTCCACAACATCAGGAGAGTGTACAAGGCACAGCGGCTGTACAATGGCTGCTTTAAGCACCTGGCTGCTAGAGACTCCACAGCGGCACATGCCCATGCCCACCCCTGCCAGTCACAATACCGGTTCTGTCCTTGTGGCTGCCTCATCCCTGCTCACTCAGAGTGTACAAACCTCAAATATAAAAGGAACAGCGTGGCAACATGGAAGGCAGGCATGTTGTGTTGCCTGAGGTGGAGGTTAACCTGGTCACGGCAGCCTCCCTCTGGGCCTCACAGAGAGCTTGAGTATTCAGATGGGCGACCACTAAGGAAGCTCTCAGGAGTCCAGAAGCAAAGTTGGGCTCGCCCAAGCCAGCCCTTTAAATAATTAAGTGGCTGGGAGGCACGCTCGAATGGGCTCAAATGAGCGTTGGAGCAGACGGAGCAACCCTCTGGGGCACTCGGTCTACCAGGAAGCTTCCCTCAGATACGGTTGCAGGGACGCCTAAGCAATTGTGCATCCCAGGAGAAATGGAGGGCAATGTCTGCCTTGCAGCTTGGAATTCTATCCCAGGCATGGCCACTGACTGGACAGACTACAGGGCCTTCTGTTTGTGGAGTTTTGAGTCATGGTGTCTCACTCTGTAGCCCAGGCTAAACCCAGATTTACAGAAGTCCTGCCTCAGCCTCTCAAGTGCTGGGATTGCTGGGTGCCGCCATGCCAGGCAACGGCTCTGGTCTCCACAACACTTACTCCTTCTGAAGCAGGTCCTCAGAGGAACAGCAGAGGCTGAACCACACATCATTTATTATCTCAGGAATCAGGACATCCTCAAACTCTGACTCCTAAACTTCTCAGGAAGAGGCCAAAAGAGGACGTGTCCACCCAGTGACAGATGAAAAGCCTGTATGCCTATGTCCCCTAAGGAAGGTCTCCGTAATTCTGGCCCTTTTAAAACTTTTCATCTTGAGACAAGGTCTTACTATGTGGAGGTTTGAATAAGAATGTCCCCCATGGGCTCCTGTATTTGAGTGCTTGGTCACCAGGGACTGGAACTCTTTCATAGGATTAGAAGGATTAGGAGGTGTGGCCTTTTGGAGGAAGTGTGTCACTGGGTGTGTGTGGGGGGGTGGTGGCCACTGAGGTTTCAAAGGCCCTTTGTTTATGGATCAGGATGGAGCTCTCAGCTCCTTCTGCAGCACCATGTCTGCCCGCAGGCTGCCATGCTCCCACCGTGATGATAACGGACTAAGCCTGACACTGTAAGCCAGCCCCAGTGCAACGCTTTCCTTTGTGAGAGCTGCCCAGGTCACTGTCTCTTCACAGCGTTGAACAATGACTAATATAACAGGTTACCCAGGTGGCCTTGAACTTGAAATCCTCCTGCCTCAGTTTCCCAAAGAATTGGCCTTTACAAACACTTGCAACCAGGCCTAGCTTTACACTGGTCAGAAGTTTGTACCATCTTCAGGCACAGATGCCAGAGTCTTGATGGGAAAGGCTGGTACCCACCACCCAGCCCCTCAAAAAACAAAAAGATGTACAGTTGCACAGTAAATATACACGTTAGCAACGCCTTTTCCCTCCCCTGGCATATGAGAGGGCGCCTCAACAAGTCCAGGCTGGCAATGTAGCCAAGGATGACCTTGAACTTCTGATCCTCCTGCCTCAGCCTTCTAAGAGCTGTAGTTAGAGGTACGCATCATCACCTCTGGCTTTGTGCAGTGCTGGAGATCACAGCCTGAGCCTTGTGCACGCTAGGCAGGTATCTATCAACCGAGCAGCATCTCCAGGCCCACGAAGCTTCTTCAGAACAACAGTGACGCTAAGTAACAAGGCGGACCCTAGGGAGGATGCTTACTTATTCAGAAGGGCAGACAGACTGGACACTGCAAGCGGCTGGAAAGGGAGAACAGCATAGCAGCCTACCATGGAGGTCTTCTGGAAGACTCTACCCAGCAGGGGATCCAAGCTGAAACTCACGGCCAAACTTCAGGGTAGAGGGCAGAGAGTATTATGGAAGAGTAGGGGGACAGAAGGACGTGGAGAGGAAAGGCAGTCCACAAGGAGACCAACAGAGCCAACAAATCTAGGCCTGGGGGGCCTGCTGAGACTGATGCAGCAACCAAGAACCATGCACAGAGAGTACCTAGGCTCCCTGCTCAGATGTAGTCGACAGGCATCTCAGTCTCGATGTAGGTCCCCTAACATGGAGAACAGGGGCTGTCGCTGTCTTAGACTGTGTTGCTCTTTGATCACTTCACCCTGGCGGGACTGCCTTGCCAGGCCACAGAGGAAGAGGATGCAGGCAGTCCTGATGAGACTTGGTAGGCTGGGGTCAGTTGTTAGGGGAGAAGGGCTCCCCCTCTGAGGGTTGGGGAGAGGGAGGGAGGGTGGGACTGGGAGGAGGTGAGGGAGGGGGCTACAATTGGGATATAAAGTAAATAAATTTTTAAAAGCAAATGTAAATAAATGATTTAAAAGAACAATAATGCCTGTTTCATGTGACCCAAGGAGCAGATCGCTGCTGCCAACAGTATTTCTGGAGAGAATTCCCAGCCGGGTCTAAGTCAGGACCGGATGCTGGCCAGGGCTGAAGAACTCTGCATCCCAGTGTTTCTAAGACAACCATCTGGCCATCAAACAGTTTCCCACGGTCTTGGTAAGAATGCCCAGTGCAGGATGGCATTGAGAGACCAGAGAGCGGAGGACAGTGTGTGGCGCCTAGCAACCCACAAACACACTGGAAAGTCAGAAAGACATCGAGGGACACCAAGGCTTCCCATGCCACTGGCCACTTGTGCTCAGACCCCAGAGGCGGCTTCCCCTGTTTCCATCCCACCTGAGATGAAGCACAGGGTTTGAGGGGTGCAGTGACCTGGGCCACAGTGCCAGGAATGTTCTAGCTCTTTCCTTCCTTGACAGCATCAGATTACAGGTCCCAGCTGTCTGCAGTTCCATCACCACTGGCAGTGCTTTTGTGCCTCCTAGTTTTAAAGTCTTTACCCTAAGAGCCCACTCCACCTTAGCCTGGAACAGATTAGCAGTGACGATTAGGTACAGTGGCCTACGGAGCTGGAGAGCACAAAAAAACACCCTGTATGAGAACGGACGAGGGACTCGGAGATTCAGTCCACTACCTAGTCCCTGAGGCATCTTTTTTGTTTTTGTTTTTTTCCCCGACAGAGTTTCTCTGTGTAGCCCTGGCTGTCCTGGAACTTGCTCTATAGACCAGGATGGCTTCAAAAGGTGTACACCACTGCCTGGCTAAAATTTTAATCAACAACAACATCAACAGCAGCAACAACAAAGGGTCTGGAGAGATGGCTCAGTGGTTAAGAGCACTGACTGATCTTCCAAAGGACCCGGGTTCAATTCCCAGCACCCACATGGCAGCTCACAATTGTCTGTTACTCCAAGATCTGACACCCTCACACAGACATACATGCAGGCAAAACACTAATGCACATAAAAAATAAATAAAAACAAAACAAACAAACAAATCTTAGCTGGGTGTGGTGGCACGCACCTTTAATCCCAGCACTCAGGGAGACAGAGGCAGGTGGATCACAGTGAGTTTGAGGCCAGCCTGGTCTACAAAGCGAATCCAGGACAGACAGGGCTACACAGAGAAACCCTGTCTCAAAATAAATAAATAAATAAATAAAGGAAGGAAGGAAGGAAGGAAGAAAGTTGCTAAAGGCCAGCAAGATGGCTTAGGAGGTAAAGGTGCTTGCCTCCAAGGCTGATGACCTGAGATCAATGCCTCGTCCCACCATGAGGAAGAAGAGAACTGACTCTTCAAAAGTTGTCCTCTGACCTCCACATGTGCACAGAAGCATGTTTGTCTGCCCACAAATAATTACATGTAACTAAAAAAATTTTATGTTACGTGCATGAAGTGTTTTACCTACTTCTGTGTATGTAGCCACAATCGTGCTTGATGCCTGTAGAAACCACAAGAGGGCGCTGGATCCCCTAGAACCAGAGTTAGAGATGGTTGTGAGCCACCACACCGGTGCTGGAAGCGAAACCGGAGTACTCTGCCAGAGCAGCCAGTGCCTTTAACAGCCGAGCCATCTCTCTTACCCTAAAAACATTTTTTTAAAGCAGTTAACTACTTTTCCTTCCAGGAAGGAGATTGCCCAAGCCTCAAAGTACTTGGGAGCAAGCCTTGACCGCTTTTTGAGGAACCAAGGATGCCTTTCAGAGCGAGGAGAAAAAACTGCCAAGAGCGACTGGGCAAACACCAGAGGCCCAGAGGGCAGGCGCTGGCCTGGAAGAACACACTGCATTCCTCTAGGCTGGAGCTAGCTGACAGAACTCTGCTCTTTTTCTCAGTCACCAGTGTTGTGTGCCATGCCTGCGTGGGGGAGGGATTTCTCCAAGCCTACTCGGAAACCCGGCTCCCAAGCTGCACCTGTGCTCTCTTTCAGTTCCCATTTCCTCTATCCACGCCCCCACCCAGTCAGGGAGGCAATAAAGGAAAATGGCCACCAAGGCCACCTCTTGCACTTAGGATTAGTCTAGAGGACATGGCGGGAACCCTTGCCTCCAGTCCAAGGCGCGTGCAATGCCACGGTCAGTCAGACACATTACAGGCTGAAAACACCAACAAAGGGTGAGGAAGTCTGCTGGGAATGTACTGGATTACAAAACGTGGTTACTTAAGGAGAGGAAGGGGGGCCTGAGGACACACACATTCATCCATTGTAATTTTTGGTCTTCATACATTTGCGTGTGTGATAATGGAGAAGCCAGGGGACAGCCTCTAACGCCCGTTCCTCAGGAACAGTGTCCACCTTGGCCTGGAATTCACTGAGTGGGCTAGACTGGCCATCAAGCCCCAGACATCCTGCGGGTCACTGCCTCATGGTCACCAAGCATGGCCTGCTATGGCAGCTTTCTTTCTTTCTTTCTTTCTTTCTTTTTCTCGAGACAGGGTCTCTCTATGTTAACCTTGGCTGTCCTGGGCTCACTTTGTAGACAAAGCTGGTCTCGAACTCACAGAGATCCACCTGCTTCTGCCTCCCAAGCACTGGGATTAAAGGCGTGCGCCACTACGCTCGGCTATAGTAGTTTTCTATTTTGTTTTTGGGTTTGGTTTTTGTTTTGTTTTTTCAAGCCAGAGTTTCTCTGTGTAGCCTTGACTATCCTGGACTCACTTTGTAGACCAGGCTGGCCTCGAACTCACAGGGATCCATCCATCTGCCTCTGCCTCCTAAGTGCTGGGGTTTAAAGGCATGCGCCACCACACCTGGCTACAACAGCTTTCTAAAGTGGGTTCTGGGTGATCAAACTCAGGCCCTCATACACTTTACACAGACCCACACTGTGACTGTTATGATGAAACCCATTGTTATATATACGTTAAAAAGACCCACCTATAGAGACACAATATCATTTTAAGGCTGATATCGTGGAGAAATGAAAAGAGCAGGAGCCAGAAAAAAAATGGCTCCAAGGTCAACCTGGCTCCTTCTGAGGTTAATGGTTTTGGACAAGCTGCCTCCCTGAGCCTACTGTCCTGAGTTAGGCAGGCAGCACCGGCAGTGTGTGATGACACTGATGGGAGAAAGCTGTGGAGAGAGGAGCTGGCTCCAGCAGATTACATGGAAGGAGACCAGTTGTATAACCCGCCTCTTCCTCTCAAATGGGTTGGGCTGCTTCAAGCCTCAGCACCCCAGAACACCCTAAACAAAGAGCTCCAGTGAGACTGGGGGGGCGGGGGGTGTGGCTCAGTAGGTAGGGGGCTTGCCCAGCATGCACAAAGCCTTCCGTTCCATCCCCAGCAACACATAAAACTGGGTAACTGGGTGAGGTGCTCCATGAGGAGGCAGGAGGATCAGAAGTTCAAAACCATCCTTGGCTATAAAGGGAGTTCAAGGCCAATGGGCCATCACCAGACCATCTTTAAAAAAAAAAAAAATCAGAGAACCTGTGCTGAGATTGACCAGTGAAGCTAGGCATGGTGGCGCACGCCTTTAATCCCAGCACTTGGGAGGCAGAAGCAGGCGGATCGCTGTGAGTTCGAGGCCAGCCTGGTCTACAAAGTGAGTCCAAGACAGCCAAAGCTACACAGTGAAACCTTGTCTCAGAACAAACAAAAAACAAAAAACAAACAAACAAAAAAGAAACAAAACAAAAAAAAGATTGACCAGTGACCTTTGACTTCCAAAAAGTAAGCTAGATTTTGTGTGTTTCAAATGTGTACAGCCCCTTCCTGTTCTCCTGGGTTCTTAGACTCTGTCAGTTCCCACAGCAGCTGGGGAAGAGGAAGGTCTACAAGAAATAGCTATGTTCCTCCCTGTGCAATTCTGTAATGTTGAACGCTTACGAGCAAGGGGAGAAGATAAATCCCACCTACACAAGACAGAGAAGACTGCGGCAGGACCAGCCGGCTGTGGACAGTGCGCACGCCCAGGACCCCAGGCGTTTATGAAACCCTACAGATCAGTGAACTTCCAGCCCCAGCCTGAGAGCTCAGCACTCTCCTGCCTTTCCTGTCCTGAACTCTGAGTTCAGGACGCTCACACCTAGCAGGCAGCCAGGAACATTCCCTCATACCAACCAAGACCGCTGCCTAGGAGGCTAGCTCAGGGCAAGGGTTACTCCAGCCACACTGCAGGGCTGGGTTCAGGCGCCATGCTCGGAAGCCCCTTTGCCGTCAAAGAGGCCACCTGGGAGAATTTTGCAGGAGAAGCAGGGACGGCCCCAGTGTTTCCTGAGGATTTGGGGTACTGTCAGCCCTGAGAGCAACACGTGATGGCCTTGGCAATGAGTCCTGAGGCCGAGACGGGTACTTCAGCAGGACAAATGAGCTCCCGAGGGTGGGGTTGGGGTATGTGTGAGCTACCTACAAGAGCCAGCCTTCTCCTTCCTGCATCATTTACATCCCGTTCCTCTCAGCATCTTGACCATTGCACCCTCACTCAGTATGCTTCTAGACCTAACGTCTTCCCAGCTGGCAGCATATTCTCAGTATTCCTATGACCTTCTTTTCACACTGGACTCCAAGTAGATGAGTTTTGAGGAAGGTCACAGAATCACCACCGAGCCCCCCAACTCTTTTGAGTGTGAGCGGCAGTTACTACGTGACCCAGGGACTCAGCCTTGGTCCTCCATGCAGTGTGCTATTGCCAGCAGGTGGCTGTTTCTCTAAGCCTGGCCTCAAAGCATCACACAGAGCCTTTCAATATGAATGGCTCTGAGCCAGAGGCGAGCCCAGGATGGCGAAGGCCTGGAATGTTCTGCGATGGGTGGGAAGGACCACAGTGTTACAAGGCTTCTAATCGAAACCGGATGTCAGGGAAGCACCACATAAAAAGAGAAGCATGCTGTAAGCCGGATGGGCAGGCTCAGGAAAAGCAGACAACACTTGTCTCACTTCTGTTCCTGGATGTCAGCGGGGTGACCTACAGGGTCAGAGCCTGCGGTGCACGATACGTAATTCCTACGTAGTCCTTGGGTGTCCTGGCTATGTAGCCCTGGCTGTCCTGGACTCGCTTTGTAGACCAGGCTAGCCTAAACTCACAGATCTGCCTTCCTCTGCCTCCCTGAGTACTGGGATTACACACCTTTTTGTTTTGTTTTTTCGGTTTTTCGGCGTTCTGTTTTATTTTTTTAAGTTATTTTATTTTTATTTTATGTGCATTGGTGTTTTGCCTGCATGTATGTCTGTGTGAGGGTGTCAGGTCTTGGAGCTACAGACAGTTGTGAGCTGCCATGTGGGTGCTGGGAATGGAAACTGGGTCCTTTGGAAGAGCAGTCAGTGCTCTTAACCTCTGAGCCATCTCTCCAGTCTTTGTTTTGTATTTTGAGACACAGTCTCATAGAGCCCAGGCTGGCCTAGAACTCTCTATGTAGCCAAGGATGGTGTTTGATTTTGGATCCTCCGGCTTCTACCTCCTAGTGCTGGGATTATGGGTGTGCACTCCCACACAGTGCTGGGGATCCAGCCCAGGACTCTGTGCATGGGAAGAGAAGCATTCTACCACCGAGCCACACCCCCAGTCCACATTTGTGTTTAGTGCCCTGTGGGTGTGTGTCTGTGTGTGTGTGGCCCATGTTTGTGTGGTGCATGTGTGTGGTACATGTGTGTGGTGCATGTGTGTGGTACATGTGTGTAGTGCATGTGTGTGGTACATGTGTGTGGTGCATGTGTGTGGTGCATGTGTGTGGTGCATGTGTGTGGTACATGTGTGTGGTATATGGTGTGGGAGGGAGGTGTGTGTTGTATGTATGTGTGGCCCATATTTGTGTAGTGCATTGTGTGGTGTATGATGTGTGGTGCTGTGGGAAGTACATGTGTGTGTGTCTGTGGCCCATGTTTATGTGGTATGTGTGTGGTATATGGTGTGCGTGTGGTTCATGTGTATGGTGTACGGTGTGTGGAGGGGGGGGTGCATGTGTGTGTGTGTGCTGAAGCTAACATCTCTGCATTTTCATTTCTGTTCATAAATCTTTTTAATTTTTAAAAAAAGATTCATTCATTTATTATTTATACAGTATTCTGACCACCTATGTGCCTGCACACCAGAAGAGAGCACCAGATCTCATTATAGATGGTTGTGAGCCACCATGTGGTTGCTGGGAATTGAACTCAGGACCTCTGGAAGAGCAGCCAGTGCTCTTAACCTCTGAGCCATCTCTCCAGCCCCGTCTCTGAGCTTTCATCACACCCTGCCTAAAGCCTGTGCAACACCAGCTGGAATCTGGAGTGGGTGAACATAAGATTTGACTAAATTATTCCTTGTCTTCTACTATAATGTTGCTTTCAGGAGGATGGAGTCTTTATCCTTGTCCTGTGTGACTTTCTTAGGGCCTAGAACAAGGAGGGCCCCGGGGAAGGTACTCAGGAAACCAAGTGTGTGGCTGGGGCTCATGGTGCCCACACACATTCCCCGTGCAAGCCTGATACAACACAAAGACACAGCCGCCATCACACTGGGCTTTCTACTGGCCTCCTCACACTCATTTATCTGAAAGTGCTCCCCAGCCTGCCATGACAGGCACTTTTTTGGGTATACCCACATATTCATATATAAACTACTACTTGTGGGTGGAAATTTAACCTAATTTTATACATGTTTACTGGAATACAACTTTACCCATAAATGTGTGGTTGAATTGGAACAAAAAGGGAAAAAAAATATTCACCACCTGATCTGTTAAGAAAAAGTTTGCAGCTGGGCATGGTGGCACACACCTTTAATCCCAGCACTCAGGAGGCAGAGGCAGGTGGATCTCTTTGCGTTTGAGGCCAGCCTGGACTACAAAGTGAGTCCAAGACAGCCAGGGCTGTTAAATAGAGAAACCCTGTCTTGAAAAACCTGGAAAGAAAGAAAGAAAGAAAGAAAGAAAGAAAGAAAGAAAGAAAGAAAGAAAGAAAGAAAGTTAATTTACTATTGCATGCATGTGTAATAATATAAATATATATGTAAAAATAAAAAATTATAGCTGGGCAGTGGTGATGCATGCCTTTAATCCCAGCACTTGGGAGGCATAGGCAGGCAGATCACTGTGAGTTTGAGGCCAGCCTGGTCTACAAAGCGAGTCCAGGACAGTCAATGCTACACAGAGAAACCTTTCTCGAAAAACAAAAACAAAAAAGCAAAAATAAATAAATAAAATTCTAAAATTGAAAAAAAAGAAAAAGCTTATAGAAAAGAGGGCATGGTACTTAGGTCTATGATTGTAGCTAAAGCAAGAGGGCACAAGATTGAGAGCAGCCTGGGCCACATAGACCCTGACAGTGGCGCACGCCTTTAGCCCCAGTACTCAGGAAGCAGAGGCAGGTGGCTCTCTATGAGTTCAAGACCAGCCTGGTCTACAGAAAGAAACCCTCTCTTGAAAAACCAAAAACACGAAGAAGAACAAGGAGGAGGAGGAAGAAGAGGAGGAATAAGAGGCACTCAGGACATAGCTCAGTGGGTGGAGTGCCTGCCTAGCATGCAAGGGGCCCTGAGTTCAATTCCCAGCAAAATAAGAAGCCAAGCATGTTGGTGCATGCCTGTTAATTCCAGCACTTGCAAAGAGGACGTGAAGATCAAAAAGTCACCAGGAGGTCACTTTTGTCACCCAGGCTATCTATAATAACAAAGGAAAATAAAATAATGAAACAAAAAAGGCCTGTGGTTGTTGGTCTTACAGAGCATGCATGAGGCCCCACCTCAGGGAGAAAAGGCAAGAAGGCGATGCAAGTCACGATGGCAGAGGACGGACACAGCCTTTAGGCCTCCGTGTGTGGTGGGGGTTGTGCTGAGGGTGGCGGGTGTGTTACCTCATGGACCTGACTTCCCATTATGATATCATGAGCAGAGTCCAACGGGTGAGGTCAACAGAGGCTCCACTGTCTGCTAGGATCATCATGCCCAACGAGAGGTCCAGAACCCTAAGCCAGCCCTGGTCTGCACACCTCCGGCCTGTGTGGCAGGCTGTACAGCTTTTCCAGACTGCACGTTTTAGCCACATCTAGCAGAACCCTCACTACTCATCCTTAGATGACCACCTGACAGTGGGGGGACAGGGGGCTCCCCACCTCTTTGGGGGATGTTCCTTCTAGCCCGAATGCCTGCTTCTCTCTAAGAATGCTACCAGCCTGCCAAGGCTTAGTTAGGGCCTCCCTCTCTCAACCAACAGAGTCTTTGGAGGGCCACAACCTTTTACATAAAAGGCTTATTTTCATTAATTTTATAGTGTGTGTGTGTGTGTGTGCGCGCACACACACACACATAGTCTAGGTGTACAAGAAGGCCAGGGTCACTTGCAGATGGAATTACAGGAGGGAGTGACCCACCCAGTGTAGGAGTTGGGATCCCTCTTAGGTCTTGCAGAAAGCTGCCTGTCTCTTAGCCACTGAGCTATCTCTACAGCAACATTTTTTTTTTCTTTTTCCATCATGAGTTCTGGGGGCTGAACCCAGGCCATCCAGTTTGCACACCAGCTTAAGCTTCCAAGAGCTTTTGCCTGCTGTACCATCTTACCTACCCTGCCAGGGCTGCTTCTTAGAGCACAGACTAGGGTGCAGAAGCCTTGGTGTCTACTGCTGGAGGCCAAACTTGGTTCTTTGGTTTGGTTTTTTTGTGACAGGTTTCTCTGTGTAGCCTTGGCTATCAACTTGATCTGTCACCCAGGTTGGCCTTGAACCTCTGCCTCCCAAGTGCAGGGATTAAAGGCGGGTGCCACCCCTCTGGGCTTGTTATTGTTTTGAGATAGAATATTACTATGTAAAAGCCAGGCAGTGGTGGCCCACACCTTCAATCCCACCACTCTGGGAGGCAGAGGTAGGTGGATCCCTGTGAGTTTGAGGTCAGCCTGGCCTACAAAGCTAGTCCAGGACAGTCAAGGCTACACAGAGAAACTGTCTCCAAAAACAAACCAAACCAAACAAAGAATATTACTGTGTAGCTCCAGCTGCCTTCAAACTAAGTAGCCCCAACTAAAGTCCTGTCTCAGAATAAGTCGTCCCCCCCCCCCCCAGAGGCAGGGTTTCTCTGTGTAGCCTTGGCTGTCCTGGACTTGCTCTGTAGACCAGGCTAGCCTCAAACTCACAGGGCTCCACCTGCCTCTGCCTCCTGAGCGCTGGGATTAAAGGTGTGCGCCACCACCACCCGGCTTCAGAGTAAGTCTTACTAGAAGCAGAAATCTTTATTTTCTAGGTTGGTTTTTTTTTTTTTTTTAAAGACAGTCTCACTATGTAGCTCTGGCTGTACTAGAATTCACTACGTAGACCAGGATGGCCTCAAACTGATAAGGGATCCACCTGCCTCGGTCTCCCGAAAGCTGGGACCAAAGGCCTGCGTCACTATGACCAGCTAGAAACAGAAAGGGGCCAGGCATGTGTGGTGGCTAGCCTTGTCTACGTAGTGAGACTGTTTAAGGAGGAGAGAAAAGCAAGAAAGAAGAGGGGCAGAGAGATGACCCAGGGGTTAAAGGGACTTGCAACCAACTGACAACCTGAGTTTGATTCCTCAAACTCACATGGTAGGAGAGAGCTATCCTCTGACATCCTCTCTCCCACCTAGCATGTGGGCACACACACACACACACACACACACACACACACACACACACACACACACACACAATAACACACATGTGAAAGAACACGAAGGAAGGGAGTTAATCTTTCCAAATCAAGTGAGCCAGGAATACAAATAATAAAAAATAAACAGAAAGAAATCTATGTAGGCTTTTGGTGCATATGAATTCTAACACCTAGCTTGGGATCCCTTTTTGGTTTGTGACTGCCACTCCTACTTTTTTTTGTTTTCGAGACAGGGTCTCACTATGCAGTCCAGGTTAGCCTGGACCTCAGGGGGTCTGCTGTGGCCTCCTGAGTGCAGGGATGACAGACACGCATCACCACGCCCAGCCTTTTAAGGCTGGCCTGTCTCATCACCCATGTGCATGCTTTTGACAGGTAGTCATTTCTGTCAGGAATCCGGGCAATGACAATACTAGCAAGCCCCAAAGTGTCTTGGTGTCACTCTGTCCCACGGCTCACCATCCAAAAATCCAATCCCAGGCACTTTAGGTCCTCAATCAACTCTGTAGTGAGCTTTTTCTAAACTGCCATCCTGAAGTAGGATGGCTTGGGGACTCCCTGGGTCCCAGGGCAATGTCGCAGCTGGGGGTGGCCTTTGCCCTGAGGAAGGATGAATGCAGTGGATTCCTCAGGGATGCTCTCTGCGCCGGGTCCTCCCCGGAGCCTTCCTGGAGTGTCACCGGCTCCTCTTGGGAAGGCCAGGCCCGGTCGGGCACCGGAGAGCTCCGAGGACGCTGACCTCAACTTTGTTCTTTAAAAATAGCTCGGAGGCCGCGGCGCTCTCGGGAGCCGCCCGCTTCCCCTGCAGGGCCCAGGGTCGCCGGGAGGACGGTGACCCGGGGTCCCGGCCACAGGGGAGAGCGACGGGGAGCCGGGAGGGGCCCGAGGCGAAGGAAGCCACTCACCTTCTTCACCGACAGCGAGATGTTCTCCAGGATTCGGTCCTTCACCTCCCGCGGCTCCATGGCGCCGCCGCCGCCTCCACCGCCGCCCCGTCGCCGCTTTCCGCGCCAGGCGCCCGGGGCCGCCGCCAACCGCTGCCGCCGGCCGTGCGGGGGCTCCGTGGTGCCGGCCGCGGGCCCCGGCGCCCGCCGCCCTCGCCTCGCCTCCCCCGGGCCTCGCTCCGCCGCCGCCGCCGCCGCCGCCGCCGCCGCCGCCGCCGCCGGTGTCTCCCGAGCGCCGCGGAGCCGGGAAGGAGACGCGGGCGGTGCGCGGTCGCAGGAACTGATGTCAGGCGGGGCGGTGCCAGCACCGGCCGGGAGGGACCGCAGCGACCGGGCGGGCCCGCCTCCTCCGAAGCCCGGGCGGCGGAGACCCGGGTGCTCACAGACTCGGGGACTCGGAGATAGGGGCCGCGGAGACCCGGGGACTCACCCAGGCGGGACCTCACGCAGACTCGGGACCTCATAGACCCGGCATCGCAGAGACTCGAGACCCCAGATACCCTGGCTCTCAGAGACGCTGCCTTAACCCCCACTCCGCACAACTCCTCAGAGACTCGGGGGACTTGAGACCCGACCCCTCGTAGATCTCCAGAGCCGCCCTTCTCAAACAGCCCGGAACCTCACAGACCCGGGCCCCCTCCCAACACCTCCGAGACACCGTGTGGTACCCCCATACCCCACCCTCGCAACTGGGCCCTTCCCAGGCGTGGGAAACTGCTGCAACTCCTTAGATTACCCGCTCCATCCTCGCCCCACCCCCGACGCTCCTTCCCGGCAACATTCAAAGACCCTCCTCCCAGAAGCTGTCCAAGTCCTTGGAGACCTCACTCCCACTCAGAACCTCCACAGACAGGGCTCCTCCCTCATTCCAACTCTGGCATTCCTCACCTTTGCCCACATGGGACCCCCCAGACACACCCGAACACTTGAGACACTAGAGACAAGGCCTGACCTGTCAGAAACACCTACCTACTTAGAACATTTTCTTAATTAGTGATTGATTGGGGGGGGCGGTGGAGGCCGGGCGGAGTTCATTGTGGGTGATGCCATCCCATCTTGGCCCCCAAGTAGCTTTGGTCATGGTGGGTTTTGTTGTTGTTTTGGGTTTGCTTTGATTTTTCGAGACAGGGTTTCTCTGTGTAGCCTTGGTTGTCCTGGACTCACTTTGTAGACCAGGCTGACCTCGAACTCACAGTGATCTGCCTGCCTCTGCCTCCCGAGTGCTGGGATTAAAGGCGTGTGCCCCCACACCCAGCACAATAAGTCTGTTCTTTAAGTCCTCTCTTCTTGCTCCCTAGTTTTCAACAGTCTCTGCTCTGGCAAACTCATTCCTAAATTCACCCGTGGAAGCGCTAATTCTATAGCCTACGAAAAGAAGACCCAGTCCTTTCGCTGGCTTCCAAAGGATGGTTTGAAAGTTTTGTTACTCAAGGGCTAGATAAGGGGACAAGATCAAAGGAAAGGGGGTCTGGAGTTCCTGCATTCCTTACCACTTGGGCCTAGTGTCAGGCGTTCTCAGTACTAGCCACTGAAATCAGGTGTCAGCCGGGCAGTGCACACCTGCTCTCCCAACACCTGGCGAGTGGAGGCAGGAGGGTCTGGAGGAGTTACAAGCTGTTCTCAGCTACACAGTGAGTTGTAGGCCAGCCTGGGCTACTCAGACTCTGTCTCAAAAAAACAACCAAAACAAAAAAGCAAGCAAGCAAGCAAAACCATTAAGCCATATAGTTTCAGTAGTGTTTTTGTTTTGATTTATCTTGATTTTTGAGACAGTTCTCATCCTGCGGCCCTAACTGGCCTGAAACTCACTATGTAGACCAGGTTGGCCTTAAACTCACAGAGATCCACCTGCCTCTGCTTCCCCAGTACTGTGATTAGGGGTGTGTACAACCACACCACTAGATCCAGGACTAGTTTTTGGGTCAGGGTCTCACTCTAGCCCTTCTTGGCTTTGAACCTGATACACGGCCCACACTGGCTTTGAACTTGAGCCGATCCTCCTGCCTCTGACTCCAAGCACAGAGACGCACACCACGGGGATCAACTTGAACCAGGAGTTTCTCGTAGAATCTAGAAGAGGACTCGAGGAATTCATCTGTGTGGTTTTCTTTTCTTTCTTTCTTTCTTTTTTCTTTTTCGAGACAGGGTCTCTCTGTGTAGCCTTGACTGTCCTGGACTCACTTTGTAGACCAGGCTGGCCTCGAACTCATAGCGATCCGCCTGCCTCTGCCTCCCGAGTGCTGGGATTAAAGGTGTGCGCCACCACGCCCGGCCCACCTGTGTGGTTTTCTGGCCCCAGGACCCTTACGGTTTGTAGCCTGTTCTAGTGGAGCCACCCTAAGGGTCTGATCTGACCTTTAGGGAGAGAAGGAGAGTCTCTAGAGCAATGGAAGCCAGAGCTGTTTTCAAATTCGTATTGAATTCAGGAAAATAGTCACTGTGGAACTGGGTAGACAGCAAAAAGAAGGATGGTTGGGGATCAAGGTTGCGTCTGTTCCCCGGGTGAAGAAAAGATTAAGGACAGAACACACATTGCATTAAATGATGAGAGAGAGAGAGAGAGGTGCCCAGAGGTGTTGGTGGCCAGGACGATCATCAGCTGGAATGGATGACTCCCCTCCCAGTCCCTCCTAGCCAGGATGCCTACAGGCCCCGACCAGTGTGAGACACGGACCTGGCTCAGGAGAACCAGAGCACCAGTACAGCCAACAAGCTATGTGGTTATTGCCTGCTACTGAACATCCAGCAACCTGATCGGCACCATGTTCCAGCGAATGCCACTTCATGTCTTGGACTCAGGACAGATTCGACTTTTAAAAGCATCCGTGTCTGTGCGCTCGCGCGCTCGCGCTCGTAGGTCATAGGACAACTTGTCGTGTCATGCTTAGAAACACTGTCCACCTCCTGTGAGACAGGGTCTCTTACTGGCCTGCCACTCACCAATCTAAACTGCTTTGGCTTCCCCCATGTATTACATGTCCATGTATCACCACATCTGGAACTTGGGGGTGGGGCACCGAGCAGATGGACAGTGTCCTTATAAAAGGCAAGTGCTTTGCTGACCAAGCCCCCTCCAATCCCCACCTCCTTTTGTTTGTTTGGGAATAGGATTTCATACAGCCTAGGCTCTCCTCAAACTCCCCATGTCCCTAAGAAATGCTGGTGGCTTCTGACCGTCCCAGGGCTGGAACGGCAGACAGGTGCCACCATCACATCTAATTTATATGGTGCTGGGTGTGAGAGCCATTTTGATTTTTTTGTTTTTGTTTTTGTTTTTCAAGACAGGGTTTCTCTGTATAATAGCCCTGGCTGTCCTGGACTTGCTCTGTAGACCAGGCTGGCCTTCAGCTCACGGAGATCCACCTGCCTCTGCCTCCCAAGTGCTGGGATTACAGACGCGCGCCACCACGCCCAGCAGCCTGCTCTCTTAAAGAGGACTGGGAGTTGGGTACCCAGCACCAATATTTGGTTACAGTGACATCTTAACACCAGCTCCAGGAGGTGTGACACCCTCTTCTGGCCTTCCCACATACAAGTAATTAAAAAATAAATAAAGAAGAGGGAAAGGTAGGTTTGTGTTTGAGGCCGGTCTGCTACAGAGCAAGTTCTACCAGTTAAGGGAACACAGTGAGACTTTGTCTTAAAAAAAAAAATCAACTTTTACGACTTATGGAAGAACATATGTTCTCACTGTCTACCAGCTTCCCAAGGTGTTTAGGGGTACGTGTGTGTCTAGAAGGAGAGAGACATGCTCGGTCTGACAAGCATTCTTGATGAGAAGAAGAGAACACAGCTGTGTCCGTATGCCAGCCATTGTTTAAAAACAAAATCTGTCCTGTCAGACACAGAGTGAAGGTCTGGAAAGATGGCTCAGCACTGGCTGCTCTTCCCAACACCCGCACCGAGGTTCACAAACCTCTGCAACTGCAACCGCAGGGGATCTGACGTCTTCTAGCCTCTAGGGGCATCAAACATGCACGCACGCGCACACACACACACACACACACAGAGGCAGAAACAGTCATACATATGAAAGTAAAGATTAAAAAATAAATAAAAGATCCGGGTGGGTGGTGGCGCACACCTTTAATCCCAGCACTCAGGAGGCAGAGGCAGGCGGATCGCTGTGAGTTCAAGGCCAGCCTTGTCTACAAAGAGAGTCCAGGACAGCCAAGGCTAACACAGAGAAACCCTGTCTCAAAATAAATAAATAAATAAATAAATAATAAATAATAAATGAATAAATAAATAAAGTATACAGATAAAGAACAGTGACTCTGGGAAACACAGGCGTCCTAAAGCCGGGAGTTAGGAAGCTGGAGATCGAAAGCCATTTGTTTCTTGCACAACACTTCCCTATCATGTGGGCTGCTCATGAGACTCTGAGTCAAAAGGCATCAAAAATCAAAACCTGCTGCTGATTCATGCCAGGGCCTCAGGCGAGTCACTTGCCCTGGTTTCTAAATCAGTGACACAGAAAAAAGAATTTCAGAGCCAGGGATAGTGGTATAAGCCTATACCCCTGATGCTGAAGCAGAAAGAGACTTAACGTAGGTAGACCAGAGACTGCAAGATGCATGTGTGGATGGAATTGATCCTAAACTTGATTGTATTTTGGTTATTTTGCCTTCAACTCATTCTTCTACTGGGCTCATTATGCCAAAGGAAAATAATATTATGGAATGGAATTTCTTCCTTCTTTTTTTCTTTTTTTGTTTTTGTTTTTTCAGACAAGGTTTGTCTGTGTAGCCTTGGCTGTCCTAGAGTCACTTTGTAGACCAGGTTGGCCTTGAACTCACAGCAATCCGCCTGTCTCTGCCTCCTAGGTGCTGGGATTAAAGGCATGTGCCACCACGCCTGGCTCTTTCTTTCTTCCTTCCTTCCTTCCTTCCTTTCATTTTTCGAGACAGGGTGTCTCTGTATAGCCTTGGCTGTCCTGGAGGAATGGATTTTCTTAGCACATAAACAAAGTAAAAATAACTGAAGATGTACATAGGAAAGGGTTCTGAATTAATTATAAAGGGTAGAATAAGACTGCATCAATTGTCAGGAACAGACCAAGCTAAAATTGTAGTGCCTCTTACTAATGCTGAGATTATGTCATTATGAGTAATCAATGAAGATTGGCAAAGAACTTGTTGTAACTGTTTGGGAGAAATTAATTGCAAATATCCTAAAAACAAGCATCTGCAGTTCAGAAATCAAAGTTGGGTGCAATCTTTTTTAATTAATTAATTTTTAAATTTTATGTGCATGTATGTCTGTGGGTATCAGATTTTGGAGTTACAGACAGTTGTGAGATGCCATGTGGGTGCTAGGAATTGAACCTGGGTCCTTTAGAAGAACAATCAGTGCTCCGAACCCCTGAGCCATCTCTCCAGCCCATTGTGTGCAATCTTATGCTACTATTAGATTTTTCTGAATCTTGAATTTTTTTTCAAGACAGGGTTTCTCTGTGTAGCCTTGGCTTTCCTAGACTCACTTTGTAGACCAGGCTGGCCTTGAACTCATAGCGATCCACCTGCCTCTGCCTCTCTAAATCTCTTAATATAATTACTGACTCTAAATATGCAGAAAGAATTGTCTTGTATATAGAAACTGCTGAATTTAGTTCTGATAATTCAGAATTAATTTTGTTTTTTTATGCAACTGCAATAGACAATCATAAATAGAAACTATCATAGCTGGGCATGGTGGCGCATGCCTTTAATCCCAGCTCTCCGGAGGCAGAGGCAGTTGGATCACTGTGAGTTTGAGGCCACCCTGGTCTACAAAACAACTCCAGGACAGGCAAGGGTACACAGAGAAACCCTGTCTCAAAACAAAACAACCAAACCAAACAAACAAACAACCTCCCCCGGAAAAAAAAAAAGGAAAAAAAATAAATAAAAACTATCCATTACATATCACCCATATTTGGTCTCATATGGGTTTTCCAGGTTCATTGACATAAGGAAATGAGGAAATTGACCAAATATTAGTAGGAAAAATGTGTTAGAAGCCTCAAACTTTCATGAAAAACACCATGTTAGCTGGGCATCATGACATGTGCCTTTAATCCCAGCACTTGGGAGACAGAGGCAGGCGGATCTCTGAGTTCGAGGCCAGACTGGTCTACAAAGTGAGTCTCAGACAGCCAACGCTGTCTTGAAAAATGAAGAAAATGGCTGGCAAGTTGGCTCAGCAGTTAAAAGCACAGTCTGCTCTTCCAAAGGTCCTGAGTTCAATTCCCAGCAACCACATGGTGGCTCACAACCATCTATAATGAGATCTGGTGCCCTCTTCTGGCCTGCAGGTATACATGTAAGCAGAATATTGTATATGTAATAAATAAATACATCTTTAAAAAAAAAGAAAAATGAAGAAAAAGAAAGCTGTTTTAATAACAAAAGGATTTTCTGACAGAGAGATACATCTGTTCCTGGCAGCACCCCCAATCTACTTCAAAGAAGATAATTGACACTGGTAAAACCTCCACATGGAGTTTGCTTTGAACATGGCAAAGCTAGCCACTGGACAAACATCTGCCTTTACCTCGACTGCTGACAGCATGCTGTCCAAACTGTGGACACGCACGACAGTGGGAAGTCAATTGTCCAACTTTGCAGAGACAAGGTAGGCCAGTCCTTTAAATTTTTCTGCTTCACAGGTAAGTCTGTCAAATATTCTAGGCTTGAAGGTCAAAGACTGGATACTACAATGTTACAGAGGAATCTTGGGTGACTGTCCAGCAGCCAGCAGTCTCTGTCATTTCTAGTTCTGGAAGCTGCTTCTTCTACACTTCCTGTTTGCTCAGGTAATATTTATCCTTCTTAGCTCTCTGATGGGACTGAAGACTAGACAGCTATGCTCTTACAGTTTTCCTTATTAAGATTAAAGACATAAAAGCTTAAGTTGTTTAGGATCTAAGAAAATGTTCTAGTGTTTAAGAAGATGTTTTTAGGTTGATAAATGCAAATTATGGTAAGAAAGTGATTTAGGGACAGAACTTTGGACTCACCAAGATAGGATAGATAGTGGAGTACTTTCTTCAAGGTTGCCAAATACAAATGAAATGGACATTGTGAATGTAATTTTTACCTGATAGTACTCACAATTGTTTTTTTTTAAGATTGATTTTATTTATTATGTATACAGTGTTCTGCCTGCATGTCGGGCACCAGATCTCATTATAGATGGTTGTGAGCCACCATGTGGGTGCTGGGAACTGAACTCAGGACATTTGGAAGAGCAGTCAGTGCTCTTAACCTCTGAGCCATCTCTCCAGCCCCTGAATTTTGGTTTCTTTAAAAACTCAGTTGTGGAGCCAGGCGTGGTGGTGCACACCTTTAATCCCAGCACTTAGGAGGCACTTTGAGGCCAGCCTGGTCTACAGAGCAAGTTCCAGGACAGTCAAGGTAGGGAAACCCTGACTCGAAAAACAAAACAAAACACAAGACAACAAAAATCCCAGTTATGAGACAGAGCAGAGATTGAGGGAATGTCCAACAAATGCCTGGCCCAACCTGAAACCCATCCCATGGGAGAGAGGCAACCCCTGACACTATTAATGACTCTGCTACGCTTGCAGACAGGAACCTAGGGTAACTGTCCTCTCAGAGGCTCCATCCAGCAGCAGATAAACACAGATGCTGAGACTCACAGCAAAATCTTAGATGGGGGCCACAGGGAACCTGGTGGAAGGTTGGGGGTAAGGATAGAAGGGCCCAGAAGGGTCAGGAGCTCCACAAGAGGACCAACAGAGCCAACTCATTTGTGCCCAGAGGGCTTGCAGAGATTGAAGCACCAACCAAGGACCATGCATGATCTGGACCTAGTCCCCCTACACATATATAATGGATGGACAGCCTGGTCTTTAGGTTGATCCCCTAACAACGGGAGCAGGGGATTCCTCTGATATGGACTTTGTTGCCTGCTTTTTGATCACTTCTCCCCTGGCAGGGCTCCCTTGCCAGGCCACTGTGGAAGAAGATGCATTCAGTCCTGATGCCACTTGATGTACTGGGGTGGGTTGTGGGGGGAGGAGCTCCCCTTTTCTGAGGTAGTAGAGGAGGGGTGGGGGGAAGAGAGAGGGAGGGTAGACACAGGAGGAGAGAAGGGAGGGGCTACAGTTGAGATGTAAAGTGAATAAATAAATAAATAAATAAATAAATAAATAAATAAACCCCAGTTATGGTACGTGAATATGTTTTTGTTTTAATTGCAGGTGTGGGATATCGGGGCTGCTTCAGATTGTCCACCACAGCTGACTATAATGTGGCTTGTGCTCTGGCAGAGGCATGACTTTTACCAGCTACAGATAGTTTAACTCTGGGAACTGTTGAGAGGGTATAAATGGTATAGAGCCTCAAGAGAGGGGGGTGTGAGCAGGCATGGTGGCACACACCTTTAATCTCAGTACTCAGGATGCAGAGGCAGGCAGATCTCTGTGTGTTCAAGGCCAGCCTGGTCTACAAAGTGAGTCCAGGACAGCCAGGGGCTACACAGAGAGACCCTATCTGGAAAAACCGAGAGAGAGAGGGAAAGAGAGAGAGAGAGAGAGAGAGAGAGAGAGAGAGAGAGAGAGAGAGAGTGTGTCAGCGCTCCTCTTCCTCCTCCTCCTGCTGCTGGCCCCTGCTATTGTTGGTTCCTGCTGCTGTGTTTGCTATTGCTGTATTATTATATTGCTGGTTTGTTAGATTGCTGGATCGCTGGATATTCTGAAGAAGACTGTACTTTTCCCTAGGCACCTGAGGACCCTGAGCAGCAAGAAGCACTACAAAGAGGTCTACGCCCCCTTTCCTCTCTAACCTTTGTTCTCATCTATCAAGTATTGGGGAGGGGGTGGAAGGGATTGGGGTGGAGAAAGGTGGTAGATATAAGAACCTAAATAAAATAGCTTTAAAAATATGTGAGCTGGGCATGGTGGCTTTAATCCCAGCACTCAGGAGGCAGAGGCAGGAGGATCTTTTTGAGTTCAAGGCCAGCCTGGTCTACAAAGTGAGTCCAGGACAGCCAATGCTAACACAGAGAAACCCTGTCTTGAAAAAATATATAAATGCCCACAACCAACTGGCTCATAACTTTTTTATTATTTTTTGATGTGTGTGTGTGTGTCCATTGTCTCATAGAAGGAAAGGCCCAACAGTGAATGGTGGCGCATGCCTTTAATCCCAGCGCTCAGCAGGCAGAGGTGGGTGAATTGCTGTGAGTTCGAGGCCAGCCTGGTCCACAAAGTTAGTCCAGGACAGCCAAGGCTAACACAGAGAAACTCTGTTTCAAAAAACAGGGGGTTGGGGGCGGGGAAGGAAAGGCCCAAATTAGTTGTGAAGTGCCTCAGCCTCACAGTCATTCTCTGTGTACTTCTGTGACCAGCTAAAAAAATTATGAGCCAGGCAGCAGTGGTGGCGGACCTGATGTCTAACTAACCGTGTGGTGCCGTTCACCCACCTTCTAAGTCAGTCCTGTGAAACTCTGTCTTGAAAAACCAAACACAAAACAAAACAAAATAACAAAATAACAAAAAACCCAAAACCAAATCAAAACAACAACAACAACAACACCCCCCAAAAAAAAGACTAAAGAAAACTGAGTGTGGGTGCATGTCATTGCAGCACTTGGGGAGGTGGAGGCAGAAGGGTAGTGTAAGGCCAGCCTTAGCTACATAGTAAGTTTGAGGTTCTCTGGGCTCTCTCAAAAATCAAAGCTCAAACCTGAGCACCACATTTGTAGGCAACAGGGTGATGTGAGAAGGACGGCTGTAGATGCTCCCTTCTCAGAGCTTATGAATGAAACGCCATGAGCAAGGACGGGGCACCATGGTCTTTAATCCCAGCACCTGAAAGGAAGGTAGAGGCAGGAGGATCTCTGTGAGTTTGAGATCAACCTGATCTGCACAGCAGTCAGGATTACCCAGAGAGAACCTTTCTTAAAAAAATAAATTTAAAAAATCATAAGCAAGATACAGGAGTGAATTTTAGACTGTAAGAAGTGGTTGGTCCTACGGAGAGAAAAAAAGACACAGAGCCGGGCGGTGGTGGCGCACGCCTTTAATCCCAACACTTGAGAGGCAGAGGCAGGCAGATCTCTGTGAGTTCGAGACCAGCCTGGTCTACAGAGCGAGTTCAAGGACAGCCAGAGCTGTTACACAGAGCAACTCTGTCTTGAAAAACCAAAAACCAAAACAAAAAAACAAGGATGGTAAGAATGGTAAATGCGTGTCAGGCTGAGAAATGACAGGTGCCAAAGCCCTGGGAGGCGCAAGAACGGCTTAGAGTTGGAGCAAGGAAGGGGGTGGGGGGATGACAGCAGAGAATTAAAGGGGCCTCAGATACATTAAGAAGGTTCTGTCCTGCACTCTGAGAGGAGACTCCTGGAGGCAAGAAGGAGGGCCCTGCAGGCTGGTATGACAGGCCTGAGGCCACAAGCAGATCAGGCTTCTATGCTTTAAAGTGGCACCAACAGGATTTAGGGTGAGCTGGGTTCAGGTGCGAGAGGAATGCAGGCACAAGTGTGAAGAAGGTCCCTGCCACTTCCTTTTAACATGGCGCAAGGACACATGGGGTGTTCCAGCTCAGGCACTTCATCATCTGGGGTTGAAGACGGAAAACGAGGAGGGAGGGACTTCACAGATGAGGACAGGTAGCTGGCCAATCCCCTGAGTACCTGAAGCACTCCTTACAAAGGAGCCCTATGTGGGAACTATTTAGCCCTCATCTGAGAGAGATCCCTATCTTATGCTTGCAACACAATTTTATTTTTAGAGGCTCACGTAGCCCAGGTTGGCCTTGGATTTGCTGTGTAGCAAAGAGGATGAATTTGGAATTCTGATTCTCCAGCCTCTACCTCCCTAGTGCTGGGACCTTGGGGATGCCCCGGTTGATGTGGTGCTGGGGTTCGAACTCAGGGCCTCATGCTTGCTAGTAGCCACTCTACCAACTATGTGATAGCCCAGCCCACATTTAACACTTACAAGTTTTCTTTCTTTTCTTTCTTTTTTTTTTTTTTTGGTTTTTTGAGACAGGGTCTCTCTGTGTAGCCTTGGCTGTCCTGGACTCACTTTGTAGTCCAGGCTGGCCTCGAACTCACAGTGATCCACCTGCCTCTGCCTCCCGAGTGCTGGGATTAAAGGCGTGTGCCACCACGCCCGGCTACTTACAAGTTTTCTAAAACTTAAAATCGACTTCATTGTATTTCTACTTAAATGAAATGTCCTACCTACCCTTTGTCAAATTCTTCAATTGTGTGTGTAGGTTTCTGCTCTAGTCCTCTGACAGGTAGTCCCCAGGCACTTCAAGTCTATAAAGCATTATTCTCTACAGTGCTGGGTATTTAGTGCTAGGCAAATACTCTACTGCCTTACCTTGAAAAAAATTATGCAAGAGCTGGAATTGTAGCTCAGTTGGCAGAGTGCATGTCCAGCATGCAGGAAGATCTGGGTTCGCTCCCTTATGGACAGCACAAACTATGACAGGCACACATGTAATGCTAGCATTAGGGTGGTGGAGGCAGGGGGATTAAAAGCTCAAACTCATTCTCAGTTATAACTGTCTCTTGGCCAGCCTAGGATATAGAAGACCTTGACTGAAATAAATAAAAGACATTATTTAGAAGCCTTAAGATAGGAATGGAAGCCAGGCGTGGTGGCACATGCCTCTAATCCCAGCACTCAGGAGACAGAGGCAGGCAGATCGCTGAGTTCAAGGCCAGCCTGGTCTACAAAGTGAGTCTAGGACAGGTAAGGCTAACACAGAGAAGCCCTGTCTCAAAAAAAACAAAACAAAACAAAACAAAACAAAACAAAACCAAAACCAAAACCAAAACAAAACAAAAAAGAAAAAAAGAACCCCCCAAAAAAACCTATGTCAAAGAACAAACCACAACAGGTCTAAATTGTGAGTCTTAGGTTTTGAGTATGGAGCTGGGAGTCAACTCAAGTCTGCTACTCCCTGATCAGATGTGACAGAATTGAACTTCTGTGACAGAAATGGCATTGGCATTGGCCAACTCTTTTTTTTTTTTTTTCAAGACAGGGTTTCTCTGTGTAGCCTTGACTGTCCAGGACTCCCTTTGTAGACCAGGCTGGCCTCGAACTCACAGTGATCCGCCTACCTCTGCCTCCCAAGGGCTGGGATTAAAGGCGTGCGCCACCACCACCCAGCTCCTCTCTTAAGAGACTAGCTCAGTCTGACCTGGAACTCAGTGCAATCCTCCAGTCTCAACTCATGCTGGGACTATAGGCTGGGAGAGCCCAGAGCTAACAGGCACTAGCTAATCTGTGTCCTTTCTGTTGGGTGTGGCCAGGTGACTATCTCACTATCCCTGGCTTGCCTTACTTCTACTCTCTCCAACAGAGCAAAGGATGGGGCAACTGAAGAACCCCATGGAAAAGAGCAGTAGCGCGGAGGAGCCAGCCTTCCTCCCCTCCCATGGGCCCACTCTGGGCTGGTATTGAAGAAGTAAGGTTTGGCTCCATTGCCAGGGCAGGTGTATCACAATAGTATTAGCCTGGATTAATTAACAGGAGGTGTTACTGAGGTGAGATTTGCTGTCATAAAACTTAAAAACCAAATCATCCTGGTTTGGTGGTCAAGGAGTAAATTGACAGGGAGGAAAAATGGGGAGCCATGTTATTCATCTGGAGAGATAGCTCAGTGGATTTGCTGTATTTGCAGAGCACGGGGTTCAGTTTTGACACTCACCAGCACCCACAGGTGGCTTACAAACATGCTTAACTCCAGTTTCGTGGGGTTGGAAGCCTTCCTCTGACTTCTGAGGGCACCAGGCATATCTGTGGTGAACACATACATACATGCAAGCAAAACACTCATTCATATAAAATAATCTAAAATTTAAAAAATGAGTGCAAAGCACATGGAAAAACTGTTCCCTGTGCCAAATTAAATCATACGATGCTAATATCAAGAAGGCCTCAAGGGCTGGAGAGATGGCTCAGTGGTTAAGAGCAACGCCTGCTCTTCCTGAGGTCCTGAGTTCAATTCCCAGCAACCACATGGTGGCTCACAACTATCTATAATGTAATCTGATACC
Source organism: Acomys minous (assembly GCF_964271855.1). Taxonomy (NCBI): domain Eukaryota; kingdom Metazoa; phylum Chordata; class Mammalia; order Rodentia; family Muridae; genus Acomys; species Acomys minous. The sequence goes on from NC_140487.1 coordinate 118,358,038, forward strand.
CTCTTCTGCAGATAAAGCACTCATATGCAATAAATAAAATAAATAAACCTTAAAAAAAAAAGGCCTCAAGTTCAAGGCTTTGATGAGGAAGAGCTGGGAAGTCAATGTTGGGGTGTGACTTGTAGGTCACAAGCAATTCTAGCCGGGTGGTGGTGGTGTATGCCTTTAATCCCAGCACTATGGAGGCAGAGGCAGGAGGATCTCTATGAGTTCAAGGCCAGCCTGATCTACACAGTTCCAAGACAGCCAGGGCTACACAGAGAAACCCTTTGTTTCAAAAAACAAAACAAGCACAAACAAAAAAGCATTTCTAGAGAGAGAGCTGAGCTCAGGAAAGAAATGGTAGGAGGAATAGGTAAAGTTAATAAACAAATAAAAGGATAACAAACAAAGGAGATCTTTGGCTCCATGAAGGGTGTGAAAAATTCAATTTCCTGCTGGGCAGTGGTGGAATACACTTTTAATCCTATCATTCTTTGGGAGGCAGAGGCAGGTGGCTGAGTTTGAGGCCAGCCTGTCCTACAGAGTGAATTCCAGGATAGCCAGGGCTCCACAAGAGAAATCCTGCATCTGAAAAAATAAAATAGAATAAAATAAAGAGTCAATATCCTAGCTAGCTATGTTGCCACACTCCTGCAATCTCAATGCTCAGGGTTTCAGGCAGGTTTGAGGCCAGCTTGGGGCCTACACTGAGATCCTCACTCAAAACCAAACGAGAGAGCCTGGCAGGATGGCTCGGCAGGTGTCACAAAGCTCAACCACCTGAGTTCTGTCCCTGGGGCCAACAGCATGGAAAGAACAGGCTCCCATATGCTCCCCTTTGACCTCCACATGCACACCCTGGAATGTGCACACAGAATAGATGTAATGAAAGAACAAAAGGCTGTACCCTCCCCCACTGCCCTTCCCCCCCAAAAAACAAATAAGTAGATACTTCATCGACTCTTACATTCTGCGGTGGCCATGTGACCCAGTTCCAGTCAGTAACAGGAGTTACCACACCTGGCCTGACTTGAAATGACTATCAGTCTGCACAAAGTTACCGGCTTCTGGAAAAGCCAGTTGGGATCTCACATCTAATGAGTGTGTTCTTTTGCCAGCTATTGGTCCAAGCACCTTACGTGTCTTAACCTGGCTCTTCACTGTTATCTCATTTTGTGTATGGCATATGTGCACGTGGGTGTGTGCATGTGCAGGACAGAGGTCCACACTTCTTGGTCACTCTCCACTTCATTTTTGGAGACAGGTTCTCATTAGCCTCAGCCCTCACCAACTGGTTAGTCTGGTAAGCTGATGAGCTAGGGACTGGCCTGTCTCCATCCTGTTGCCTGCCATGACACTGGGCTTTTTTTGTTTGTTTGTTTTTTGTTTTCTTTACCCATGTTGAGTCCTTGGTACCTGAATTCAGGTCTGAATGCCTGTCAATCAGGCATTTTACCAATGATCCTCATTTTACACAGGAAGAAACTTAATCAACTAAGTGGCAAGACTGCACTATACCCAAGCAGCCTGGCTCTAGAGCAGTGGTTCCCAAACTTCCTAAAGCTGTGACTCTCTAACACAGCTCATGTTGTGATGACTCCTGACCTTAAAATTATTTTCATTGCTACTTTGTAATTTTGTTATGAATCCTAATATCTGGTTTTCCATGGTCTTAGACGACTCCTGTCATTTAGCCTTGACCTAAGAGTCAAGACCTACAAGTTGAGAACTGCTGCTCTACCCAGAATTCACTTTGCAGACCAGGCTTGCCTTGAATTGAGTTCCACCTGGTTCGAGAGGCCAGTTTTTACCATTGTACTTCACGGCTGGTGCTGTTTCTGTTATTTTTGTAGCAAATGCATAGAAAATGCTCATCTTACATCTGCAGGGGGTGTCTCCCCAGCAACCTGGAAGTCAGTTTCATGGCTGTGCTCATTCCTTCAGGGTGGGCTCAGGCAAGGCTGCCCTAGTACCTGCACAGAAGTAATTTAAAGGGCCAGCAAGTTGGAAACACAGACTGGAGCGAAGTGTCCATCTCCATTTAGAAGAAGCAGATCAAACGCAAGCATTATGATAAAAACTTTATTGTCTTAAATATCAAAGGTTTTACACATCACGTTTTCTTCAGAAAGTTCCTATTAAAGAAGAAAAATAAAATAAAGTGTTTAGATTATTCAGGGCTGACTTACATTTCAAAGTGTGACAAAAAGGAAAAAAAAAATCAAACTCAAAGGCATCTAGTGCGTGTTCAGCTGCTGACCGGTCCTAACCAGTGCACAAATCGACCTCTGGGATTCCTGAGTGCAGCTCCCATAAGTTCTCAGAGTTTTCCCAACTCTCAAAGCATCTGGGCATGACTGGGCCACTGGCAAGTAGATTTTGCCAACCAGACTAAACCTCAAAAGATGTAGTATCAAAGCTCCAAGAAAAGCCAGAAAACTGCATGACACTTGGGCAACTGCAAGAAGCAAAAGAGGGCTTCCCAGTCACAATCTGCCAGCCATGGCTAGAAGACCAGTGAATGAACCTTTGCTGGGGGTTGAAGCCATCAGCCCAACTCCCTGGAAGAGGAAATCTGGATACAAATGAACAGTTAGTTTCTCATGGAAGGTGCAAGTAGAGCAGATTGGACCAACACAACGGAACCCTAATGTCTCAACAGAACTAAAGGATGCCCAGGGTAGGGGAGAAGAGCGCCAGTGGAATGGGGTGAGGCCACGTCTTCCAGTCTGCTGAGGAGCCTGTGAATACACATCTGGCTGGCTCCTGTAGGAACCGAGGTCTACCCGGCAGGCACACTCATACAAGTTTGCTGGTTTCGGGCAACCAAACTTGTCTTGAGTACAATCACTCCCCATTGCCCGGACAGGCCTAGGGAAAAATGCCTTACCCAAATTAGCCAATCAAAACCTTCTTAGGTTGCTTACTCAGACACAGCTGTTTAAGAAGCAATCCAACCTTATGCTCCACACCATCTCCTGATCTATGGCTCAAACTTTAGTTAAACTGTGTTGAGCCATTTTCTTGGTAGATTTCCCTATAAGTTTTCCTAAAAGTTAGCAGCCGCCTCCCCCCACCAATTTTCACAAGTCTCTCCCCACTCCCGAGTCTAATTATTGGTTAACTTCCGAGTATATTTCCTAACTGTAATGCTCAGAGCCTACTTTCCTTCTATGCTTCAGGAATGCATACATTGAGCGCCCTTAAAGCAACCCTGCCTGCCCCACACCATCCACCGTTCACGACCCTCTGCTCTGGATGCCACTTCCATACACTGCACTCGGCTGCATTAAACGGGCACATCCTGCAGAGGCCTCTGCTAAGTTCTGCTCCCTCAGAGGGTTGAGATCTCAGTACAGCTATGCTCGCCAGAGGGGTGGAGGGTGCTGTACACCCACCCATCTTAGTGTTGTGAACAAAGCCCTCAGGGAAGGAGAGGCATCTATCACTCCTTTCTTCCACTAACCCGGACTTTTATCTTGCCTGTCCCTTTCTGGTCAGCAGCATCCCACATCAATTCCTTAGCATCTTTTCAGTTACTTCTATTAAATTATTTAAAAAAATTTTTTCTTTGTAGTCCGGGATGGGGAGAGGGCGCGTGTGTCAAACCCTGGGCCTTATACTTGCCACGCAAGTTGTTCTACCACTGAGCTACACCAGTAAACCCTCCCTCCACTTTTTTGGAGAGAGGGTTATCATGTAACTCAAGCTGGCCTAAAACTCAGTATGTAGCTAAGAAGAATCTTGAACTTCTGATGTTCTTGCCCCTACGTCTCCGGTGCTGGGATTACATGCATGCACTACCACAACTGGATTATGCAGTACCGGGGGTGGGGGGTGGGGGAGCGGCTTCCGGCAAGCATTCTTATCACTGCATGCCCAACTGTTTCTATTCTATTTTTTTTTTTAGACAGTTCCTCACTGTATCCCCGAATGGCTTTGCACTTATAGCTTAAAGGTGTGTGCCACATCAGCTCCTGTGGGGGGGGCGGCGGGGGGGGGGGGAAGGCAAAACAAAAACTAAACATTTTAAAGTATACCTTTAGGCTTACAGCACTGTATTCCATTGTAGGCTTGATGTTTTTCATAGTCAGTTTTAAACTGCAACCAAATATTTAGATTTAAAAATAAATGTATGCTGTCGACACACAGAATGTGCCTATACCTTCATAATCCCAGCCACTTGAGGATTGCTAGTTCAAGGCCATCTTGGGTTACATTACATCTCTTCTCAAAAACAAAAGGATGCCAGGGGTGGGGGTGGAATAGTATGCCAACAGGTAAAAACAGATCTTAGTTAAGACTTGCTTCATGTCTCCCCTATATTGAAAGTTTCAAAGGCCAGGCTCCAGTCTGGTTTAGCTGATGCTGCTGAACTCCTGAGCTTCAGGGGTACTCAAAGTTTGATGAACACATGGATGGGTTCTTGCTCATACTGCATAGCTTTGATTGGAGGAGCTAACTTCCTAAAAAGAATTGAAGATTTGATCTCTCCCTATCACAGCACAAAATGCACAACAGAAAACCTAGGAAACACCTAGAAACCACTTTTGGTATATAGGATGCAGAAATTCCTGTGGGGAGACCAAATGTTTTGATGCAGGGTAAGAGTGAATCAAAGTGGCAGTGAGCCAAGGACCACATCCAGTGGCAAGCTCTCTCCAGGGGGCTGCCCCAACCTTTTCCCTGATGCTCCCAAGATGTGATGCTTCTGCTATTCAAAATAATTAAGGCACAAAAGAAAAGCAAGTACATCAAAGGCTCACCCCAAAGTCCTTACTGCGGCTCTACCAACACTCAGGGGTCATGTAACTCATAGGGGCTCAGGGGCAGCCCTCAGGGAACACAAAATGCTATCCTGTATTAACTACAGAGAAGGCATCATCCTCCAGGAGGAAAATTAACGGTAACTGTTGTCTTGATAGTCAGCCAGATTCTACCAAATCCCAGACCGGCTTTTACTTTTGTTTTTTGGTGGTAAGGATCGAACCCAGGACCTCACACTCTATGCAGGAGCTCCGCCAGCTGCACGCCCCTCTGCCCAGGCATTGCTAGTGACCCACCAGTCATTTCAGCCAGTGCCCGTTCTTATCACAAGTAGCAATCTGAATGCAGAGTGAACTGGGCATGGTGGCACACACCCATAATCCTAGCATTCCAGAGGCTGAGGCAGGAGAAGTGTCATGATTTTGAGGCTAGCCTGGGCTATGGCAAGATCTTGTCTCAAGACAAACAAAACCAAACTAAACCCCCACAAAATAATGAAAGAAAATTTGCCTTGACATTCTGGCACAGCTATTTGCAAGGCAGTTTATTATATACATAGTAGGAGGAAAAGCCACCAGACATCTGCGGGTAGACATAAAAGCTGCTTTTCAACCTATGTAAAATATTTATCAATAACCTTATATATGAGATAGCTTATGTATTTACTTATAGACATGAGCTGAAAAGTTCAAACAAATTCTTATGGCTTTCACTAGAGATCGAAAGCTGTAGAGAGGGACTAACAGGCAGATGCTATACAAGCTAGGCATAAAATCTGTGACACCAGGTGCCTATCCCACTGCTAGGCACCCTATTGCCAGAGACATGCTTGACCTGGGCCTTCTTCATCCTGCACCTGATGGTCAGAGGGAGCAGGTTTTGAGGCAGAAGTTCCCACACAGTACTCACCATCTAGTCAAGCTTCTTTTGCCAAGCAACTGGTCTTACCTTCACCTATCGACATATAAAGCCCGAAGTAAAGGCTTCTGGCACATCTGGAATTGGCTAGATCTCCAGCTGCAGTGACACCAGCTGGCTACCAAGCCCCCTTCTATACACCAGCTTCAGCATTTACAAGAGAATCCTCTTTGGTGCATAAATGGAGAAAGAAAACTATTGAAGGCCACGTGCTGGCCATGGAATCTCCTCACACAGGGCGGTGAAGGAGTTGCCCTTGCTGTTATGGCTATAATTCGACCGGCTGAACTCTAGTTTCACAATGATGTGATCTTACTCTTGGTAGGTAGCGACTAAATGAAAGCTGGGGATGAAGGGCCACAGTGTGATGCACCTTAATGTCCTCTCTTCTGGAATTGCTCAGTTTAAGCCAATCAACTCCTAACTTCACACAAATGTTATTAGACAAAAGATTGGCTTTTTATTTATGTATTTTTAGACAGGGTATCACTAATGTAGCTCTGACTCAGAGATCTACTTGCCTCCTACGATTAAAGATATGCCAGCATGCCTGGCCTTAATTTTTTTTTTTTTTTTGACAGATTTTAAAAATCAAAAGCAACTATATGTTGAAAAGAAAGTGAGAACCCAAAGGAACTAAGTATTTGGCAAGTGAGTCTAGACCATTCCAAGTATTCCACAAAGGCTATCTGTGCAACCACTGGCCTATCAATTTGCTTTTAAAAATAATCTACAAGTAATGATCTTTCCCACACTGGTATTGTACACTCCACCTAGGGCTGTCTCCCAACCATTCACATTGTCAACGGTCAGTGGCCACACCACTGGGCTTGCAAGCCAATTTCTTCTGCTCACACAGACGACCTTTGGGAATTGTCTGCCATGAATACTTTCTTCTACTTACCCCACCCTGTGGCCTCAAAGATTTGTAACCCTAAAATAGACCCCCACTAACCCCTCCCCCGAAAGCAAACACCAGGCCTCAGTGCAATACCACTTGGTCTTGCTTCTGTCACAGCTGAGCTGCTGACAGAATCCTGTGGGCAGTTCCTAGTGCACCACACATGCATCTTTGGCGTAGAGCAGGGAAACAAAGAACGTCTCAAAGACAGCTCGGCTGGCCTGGTATTCTGAGTGCCCGATGGACAGCAGGAAACCAGAAGGCCATGCAGTTCCAGAAAAGATCATGGTACTCCATGTGACTTGCCATTATGTCACTGAAGCGAGTCTCAGCACACAAACAATATGGCAAAAAGAAGAAATGGACCAGAGAACAGAAATCCCCATGATTGCCCCTAAAGTTCCAAAAACTCCTGAGATATGAACCCGTCTGTGCTCGATGACTTCTATTTTAATGGAAAGAACAAGCTTTCAGAGAGAGACAGAGAGAGAGACTGACTTTAGACAAAAATTAGTTAAAGTTCAAAAATCGATTTCAACAAACTGCAAACTCTCACTTAGAGCCAAGAATTATCCTGAAAATCCATTTTTAAGAAAAATAAGATCATGTATTTCTGCCAGACACCCAAGACAACAGTTTATGTCCCAGGAAAGGATGCGTTTCAACCTCTCCAGAGGGATTATTGCACAGTGGGGGCCATAGGACAGTGACTTGCAAGGGGAGAGCTTACACTAAAAAGGCCACGATCAACACATCTACACATTCTGCCCCACTCTAACTCAACACGGTGAACACAAACATGGATCCTGCTTAGAAAAGAAACTCCTGAGGAAAGAAAGGGATGAAAACTGTACCAAGGCCGCCATAGTTAGAACTTAGTTGTATATTCACTGCCATTAAAGATACTCACAGACTGACCAACCCAAGCACCAAGAGAAACAGGGACAAAGGTTCTGTCTCACTCAGCTCAGAGCTCAGACTGAGTGTGGGAAGAACTTACTAGCAGATGAGTTTAGAAAGCCAGTAGGTTCCTGGTGGCCAACCTATGAACAGAACCTGGACTCATCATTTGGTGGGGTGTCAGTGAGATGCCCCCAAACCCTATCTCCAGTACATTCCAGTGTTTTGTTTATGCCATTATCTTTTTTCCTCACAGTCCTTGACATTTACAAATGGAATTGATTTTTTCCCCCTTCCCTATTGAATACAAGTAGCACCAGGTTTCACTCTAGCGTGAATTCCTCACACCCCACCCATGACCACGAATGAAGGTATTTGGCAATCAATCCATGCAGCAGCCAATGATGCACAAGACAGCCCCCAAGTTTTAAGCCCTCCCAGTTACCCTATTTAAATGTCAACCCTGAGCACACAAATCAAAACATACAACTCCAGAAGTTACTGTATTCTTCTCCAGCTTCCTGTTACAAGCCACATCCTGCACACAGCACAGCCAGAGCCGCAGAGGGCAGCGGGTCTGTTCCTAGCTGCACAGTTTCAAAGCACTCACTCATTCTAAAATGGTATGCTATACACAAAACCATCTGTTTTATTCCAGAATACATCATCTTAAGGAGAATAAAAAGCTTTGTATGCACACACTACCAATACATTTTAAAAGGCCCAAATTTCAACAGATAGAATAGACAAATTAATCAGACAAAAGATCATAAATTACTTTGGCCGGAAAAAAAAATTCTGGCTCAACATTTTGCTTGCAGGTTTCTACATATACTGTATGTATGTGTGTGGGGTGAATGTATTTGTGTGAAGAGGGCTTTTTCAAAGGGAATGGAATACGGTCTAGCCCCCTTCCCCACAATTACGTAGGGACTACAATGTTCTTTGCTAGCAAAACAAGAAGTGCAAGGTCTGCATTCCCACCAACGCGATGCAGAGCCCCAAGGGCCTCCTGCAGAGTGAAGCCGGCACCAAGAATCCTGTCAACATCTGCAGCAGGAAAGATGAATGGTGGGAGAGTGGAGGGAGCAGACGAGGGCTGTGCGACACGTGTGTTCACTCCATGGAGGGGTGGCGCAGCTCCAGGGCAGACATCGTTGGTCTCTGGTCTGTCTGTGCCTAAAGTCTGCACATGCTCAGAAGGCTGACTGTGGTCACCCTCACCTGCTGCAAGTTTGGGGGAAATTTCTACACTTGAGGTGCAGTGCAACTGATCAGAAGGTTTGGCTGTGGTTATGGCGACAGAACAGCTCTTCCTGATTGACTCGGTGGATCCGAGGCCACCTTCTTGGCCAGGTGACAAGCCATCACCCAGACCTCTGAAGCTAGTGGATACTTCGTCTTCTATCCCAGCACAAGGTGTGGTGCCTGTGATTTCTGTCTTTTCCGATTCAGAGGTGGCCTGGAGACAGGAGACTTGTGGGTACTGATCAATGAGGATCAGATGCTCACTTTGGGCTGTCCTTCCTGAAAGGTCCAAAACATTTGTTTGGCTCTCTGCCCCTGGCTCTGACTGACAGGCAGTGTCTTCAGGTGCACCTTCTGAGGCTGGCTTACAGCTAATGACCAGAAGCTCATGCAGTTCTTTCAAGGCCACTGTGACAGATGGACAAAATTCTTCTGCTGATTCCACAGAGGGCTGACCATGGCCATTTAGAGGGGAAGAGGAACTGCCATCTTTGTTATCCATCGTTGACATTTCAACAGTATCTTCTGGGGGCTGCAAATCCTGAGACAAGATGGGACGTTCCACAAGTTCACAGGAAGGGTTATACTGTGGTGTTTCCACTTCCATCAAGGGACTATCTGAAGTGGGATGTGATACTCCAGGGCTCTTGACCATGGCACTTTGTCTGCCTTTTGAGCTGCACACAGCAACCAGAGACTGTTCAATTGTATCCACTTCCATCAGGGTTTCTGAGTATGAGCAGCTACAGCGCCCTAAAGCTAGAAGATTTGTCTCTGTACATGGAAGGTGAGCATTTGCTTGTAGTTCGTCTTTCATCACAGCTTCCAAATTGACAATTTCTTCTTGGTCCTGTTCATTTTCCTCATGAAGCTCAAGGCCCTCTGTGTCACAGAGACACTCCTGGTCACGTGGAGCACTCTGCTGCCCAGCCTCACACTGCCCACTCCCTGCGTCTGTGTGCTGCTGAAGGCCACTCACTTGACTTGGGTTCGGGTTTACTGAATGCCAACTCCTTTCCTCCACAAATCCCCGTGGCTCATGCATCCCAGTAGCTGTGAGAGACAAACTATCGCCCTGTCCTGTGTGGAGAGAAACTCTGAGGCCCTGCGTTCTTCTTTCAGCAGAGTTCTCCACGTTACCTGCAACAAATGCTTCTTCGGATGAATGATGCAAAGGCATAGCTGGACTCTGGCCTGCTGAGGAAGCAAGATCAGGAAGATCCTGCAGAGGAGGTGGCGGACCTGTTTTCTTAGAGTTTGTCTGGAATTCAGCTGAAGCCTTCATCGCCTCCATAGCTAGAGATTCAATGCTATTGGGGTCACTGGGCTCGATGGCGCAGACTGAAGCAGAGACAGAGCGAGCAAGACTCGTAGGGCTACCAACCTCAGGACTTGGCCCTGAAGAAGGGGCTGCATGGTTGAATCCGTCTGAAGTCGGCAATGATGACATTCCCAGTGAGGTAGATTCTTTACGGCTTTTCTCTGCAGTAAAAGAAAAGGAAAAAGATTAGTTAGCAGACCGCTAACTTACCAGACAATGAAAGTCTCAATAGGATAAAAACAGGTCTTTTAATTTAAGTCTCTCTTGCAAATATGAGGTTTAAAAGAAACACAAGACTTTCTCACTATGGTAGACAAGTGGCATCTACCACTGACCCTGAGGTGGGTACGTCCTTAATAAAGGTTATCAAAGTTCATATGTAACATGCACTTCATGATGACTGGATCAGTGCTCACACTTAAAGATACTTATTGATGTATTTATTGATTCAGACAGGGTCTCACTATGTAGCCATCACTGGCCTTAAAGGTGAGAGACTCCTGCCCCAGGTTCTGGAATGTTGGATTGTGGGGCGTATATGGCCATGCCAAGTAGCTCTGCTTCTTTATTTCCGGTGACTTTTTATATCTTCATCGATGATTCTCATGACAGAGCATTCTCTCTTTCTTTAAAAAGATAAAAGATTCTCACTCTGTAGCCCAGGCTGGCCAACTCACTATAGTGAGCCCAGTTCAGCCTTGAACAATCAGTGATCCTCATGTTTCAAGTGTGAGCACAGGAGAAGTCCAAAAGCTGGGACAGAGCAGGCCAACCAATAGAGATGGGGTTTACATGCCAGGAGATCTCCAGAAGACAGAAGCAAACACTGGATTTTATTTCTAGCCAAGCTTCTAAAAAATCATTGCAAAATTGAGTATCCAACTCAAGAACAAAAGAAACCTAGGAATGAAGCAGACAGAATTTTTAAAAAAATTTATTTGATCAACCATTGTAACTATTTGTTTATTTTTGACCAAGATTTCATGTATTCCAGGCTGGCCTCCCATTGCCAGAATTATGGGCATGTATCACCGTTCCCAATTTATGTAGTGCTGTGGACCAGATCTAGGCTTTACTTATTTATTTTTTATTTTTATTTTTTGGTTTTTCAAGACAGGGTTTCTCTGTAGCCTTGGCTGTCCTGAACTCGCTTTGTAGACCAGGCTGGCCTCGAACTCACAGCGATCTGCCTGCCTCTGCCTCCCAACTGCTGGGATTAAAGGTGTGCGCAGACCTAGGCTTTATGTACGTCAGGCAGGTATCTCCAGCCCTGAAATGTAGTTCTGTCCAGCCCAAAACTTGTGGCACTCCTCCTCCTTCAGTCAGAGTGCTGGAAACATGTACCATCATGCCTAGCTTCCAAATACTGCAACTCTTAACACAGTAGAACAAAATTAACAAGATTTAAGTACTTTAGTGACTACAGCAGAGGGAGGTAATAGTTTTTCTTTTTAAAATTTTATTTATTTATTGTATATGAGTACTTTATCTGCAGAAGAGGGAATCAGGGTTACAGATGGTTGTAAGCCACCATGTGGGTGCTGGGAATTGAACTCAGGACCTCTGGAAGAACAGGCAGTGCTCTTAACCACTGAGCCATCTCTCTAGCCCAATAGTTTCTTGACAGGCAACAATAATTTAGACTCACCCTAATTTGACAACTCTTCAGGCTCGACTGTGGGCTCAAACACTACTTCGGTGCAGATGCCATGATGGCCCAACTACTTCCAGTACTATTAAAAATTGGCCTCTAAAGCCAGGCACGGTGATGCACGCCTTTAATCCCAGCACCCAGGAGGCAGAGGCAGGTGGATCACTGTAAGTTCGAGGCCAGCCTAGTCTACGAAGCGAGTCCAGGACAGCCAAAGCTAACACAGAGAGACCCTGTCTCGAAAAACCAAAAAAGAAAAACAAAAACTGGCCTCTAAACACCCATAATGTTTTAAATTAAAAGGCACAGACTGCTATCTAGACTGGAAACAATTGGCTCCTGGGTTAATAAATACTTTGTGCTGTGCTGTGCTGGACTTCCACTCCTCAAGCCACACAGGGTGCAGTTACGATGCAATCCACCTGACACTCTGATCACACACTGCTGAGCAGCAGGAAAGGATGGGCCGCGCTGGGAAGTTGTTATATTTTCCTTTTTTGGATTGAGACAGTATATTGTGTAGTCTAGGCTGCTCCATTTGTTTCTTGAGACAGGATTTCTCTGTCCTGGAATTCACAGAACTGCCTGCCTCTGCTTCTCGTGTGCTGGGAGTGCTGGTCACTACCTGTAGGCAGTTACTGGCTTCTTCTTCTTCTTTTTTTTTTTTAAGATTTATTTATTATTTATACAGTACTCTGCCTGCATACCAAAAGAGGGCCCAGATCACATTGTAGATGGTTGTGAGCCACCATGCGGTTTTGGGAATTGAACTCAGAACCTTTGGAAGAACAGACAGTGCTCTTAGCCACTAAGCCATCTCCTCTCCAGCCCCCCAGTTACTGATTTCTTAAGGAACTACCTAATCTTATAGTTTAGTGGCAAACAGGATAATGGTTTTGTCTCAGTTTTAAACTACATTCCCTGTATCTAGAAAGTTTTTAGTTTTATCAATCTAATCAGTAAAACTGACTCTGAAAGTTCAATTTTGGACTAATGCTAACATAAAAATCATATTGCAATAGAATATCCATGACAGCACCATGGAGGAACATGTACTACCTGGGTTCAGTGCCAAGCACCTGCATACCCCAAAAAATCAGGAAAGGTGAAAGTTAGCCTTAGTGGACTCTGTACTTACTATAAGATTAGCATGTGTGTCATCCTTCTGAACCTGAGATGCCTAGCAACAGGGGGTTAGAAGGAGGGAAGGTAATAGACATTAACTATGCCTATTGTCCTTAAAATGTGTGTGGGGGGCGGGAGAGGGAGAAAGAGGGGGGGATGAAATGATAAAGTCTAATTACAATGAGCACTTTATTAAAGCCTGTGTCAAATAAAGTCAGCCAGTGTACTCTGTCAATATTTCTTTTTTAAAGCCAGTGTTTCAATGTATAATGCCCGATCCCAAATCTTGAACCCTCTTGCCTCACCTTCTCAAGAAGGGAGATGGCAAGACTATATCATCAGGCTCAGCCCACCTATTATTAACTATAATCCTGGACAAGTCATTTGGCTCAATTTTCCAGATGAAAATTTGCCCTTCTATAAACTTCAAACATACAAGGTCTTCCAGCTTTTCAAAGGAAAATGGCTTAAGAAATTCAGTTATCTGCAACAAACTAATGTGACACCAAATAGTCTTGGATCAGTATTTTCAACTATCAGAGGTGGTACTATGACTGTCCCCTGAACCAATAAAATTTTATTATGCCTACATATACACATGGCAACATACATATAAACACATATACAGGCTAGTTGTAACCAGATTGAATAGGGAGAAACAGAGACTGTGATTCTTGAATTTCCAGAATGGTTCCCGACAGACTTTTCAAAGCACAGGTGACAACTGGATGGAAGGTTAATGTGGTGTCTATAAATACCTGGTCTGGGGCCCACTCCAGCTGCAGCACACACACACTACATGCATCATGGCTTCTGACGTTCTGTTTGGATTAGGAAACAGACAAGCAAACGTGGGTTAACAATGCAAAACCACACAGCATGCAGGGCTGAAGTCTTCATTCCTTCCCATCTGCAAAACCAGGAGCTAGGAATCAACATTGGAAGCGGTTTCACAGCTTGAGCATCCCAAAGACTTGCTGGTTGCTTCAGTTCTCTCCAAATGCAACCAGCCAGGTTTCTACATCAACTGTACTTGGAAAGATTATTCTAAAACTCTCCACAGATGTTGGAGGCAAATATGCTGTAGGCAAAGTCAATCCATCAAAGGAGCTACTTGAAGGCCACCCTACAAAGTTAGTGAGCAGTGTAGGAGCTTTCCAAGAGTCTCAACAGTCTCACTTGTTGTTTGCTTTTGTTATATAGGTCTTGTTATACAGCCCTAACTGACCTAGAACTTTACATCCTGGGTGCGGGGCTAATAGATAGGTGCCACCACACCTACCTCAAGGTTCACTTTCTTTCTTTTTATTTTTCAAGACAGGGTTTTTCTATGCAGCCCTTCCTGTCCTGGAACTCATTCTGTAGACCAGGCTGGCTTTGAACTCAGAGATCCACCTGCCTCTTCCTCCTGTGCTAGGATTAAAGGTGCACACACCACCCCACCGCTCAGCTCAAGGCTCATTTTCTGAAGAAGACAAACCAAGTGCTACCCATCTGCTGCCTTCTTCTGAGTTTGGACAGATACAATGGGTAAAGATACCCTCATAATTAGCCAAAGAAATAATTTTCTAAAAATACTTTTACATATTATGTCCAGAATTGTATAATTTCAATGATCATAAGCAGTCAGTCCTCCAAATAAAATAATCTAATGTTGCAAAATCATCACACCATTGTTGTTTTTACATTATCTGTATTATCATTATGCCTAGGTAGCAATCAATCAAGACACTGACACCTGTTATATTTTAAAATAGCCTTAGTTAACCTGGGGCAGGGAAGACATTAATCCTCTAAACTACTTCTCATAGTGGGGCAGGTATCCCATACCTGCCCCAATCCCATGCCATCTGCTTCTAATAACTTCTATCAAGCTACCTCCCATCCATAATCCCAAATACTTGCTAATGTTCTTCATCTGGGCCAAATCCCCATCCACGCTGGTCACATGCTTTCCTTGTACATAAACAATGAGGGCCTTCTCCTCCTCCCTCTCTCCTCTTCCTCTTCCCAGGATTCCCCTCTCTCTCTAAGCCAGGGAACCTTAGTCACACCTATCTCAATTGCCCTGCCCAGGTGGGATGGCTTTTTATTAATTAGCATCAAAATACATCAGACTACCCCCCAACACACCATTAAAACACTACTCCCCCCCACCCCTCGCAAAAAAAAAGGAAAGAAAAACCCAACCAACCAACCAAAACCAGCAAAGGTCTCACATGTCAGCAGCAAATGTTCCACAGATAAACTGACTAGTCCCTTTGCTGATCCTGGAAATGTGTCACCTACTTTAGCTGCCTGAAGGTTACTTACTTATTTTTGTTTTGTTATTCTTTTTCTTGAGACAGGGTTTCTCTGTATAACAGTACTAGTTTTCCTAGACTCGCTTTGTAGACCAGGCTGGCCTGGAACTCACAGAGATCCTCCTGCCTCTGTCTCCTGAGTGCTGGGATTAAAGGTGTGTGCCACCACACCTGGCTTGTTTTGTTTTTCCGGAAACAGGGTTTCTCTGTGTAGAAGCGCTGGCTGCCTGGATGCCTGAACTTTACTTAAGATGCCTACGTTAGGGGGTTAACTGTTAATGGGTTAGGAACACTGCTTCTCTAAACACACCACATGGCTGTGTGAGGGGGAAATCTATCTCAAAATGTCAACATGCCATCTAAGCTGCCAAATTACCTTCTACATGCTAAGGAGGTAAATGAGCTCACTCATGCTGACCTTCTGGGAAGACTAAAGTGATTGCTGGTAACTCAAAACTCTCCCTCTTAAAAACAAAAAACAAAAACAAACAAACAAATACAAAAACCCAGCTTAGCTGCAACCAAAACCCCACTTGACACACAGTGACTCCTGATCAGAGGGTGGTGGGGCAGCTGTGACTATGGCCAGCCAGGAGGCTCCCCAGCTACGCCATCCCACTCCAGAGGTTCAAGGCAAACAGAACAAAACCTTGGGTTCATCAGGAAAACATAACAAAACCTTGTAGTTTGCTTTTCAAATATGTTATCTTTTGTCTTGAGGAGAAAGCTGTCTCATGTGCTCATAATCTAACACCCTTTGCCAGAAAAAGCAAAGCATGAGACTGCCACACTGATGAATTAATCCTGATCCAAGACTTGCAAGATAACTCACTTAAAAGTTAATTCTTCTCAGTTTAGAAATGCTCCCCAGAGCCACTGTTCTGTAACAGGTGAGGGTTTCAGCAACACTGTCTTGATCCTTTTTTTTTTTTTTTTTCAAAAGACTCCATTCTGTCCTCAGACTTAGGAGTTTAGGGGGCTTGCTTTCAGAGGCACTGCTACCTCAGGGAACACAAAGACTCCACTTGATTAATGCAAGATTACACTCATGGCTGGTTCTTCTCTTTGGGGGCAGCACTTTCTCCAAACATTTTTACTGTAGTCACAATGACAATGCCTTCCTTCAAATCAATAAGTGGGCTGAGAAAATGAAACACATTTCCAAGGAAGTACTGCTGATCTTGAAAGCATACGCTTACTGTGGAGTTCTCTTTATGGACAACACAAGATGTTTTAGAAGCATCCAAGCAAGTTATGATCTAATCTTGAACATAGCACTGGATTCTTGTCCCTCCCAGCTTTGTTTTTTTCCACAAACAGCGTCTCACTGTGCAGACTAGCTGGCCAGGAACTCACACTGTAGACCAGCCTGGCCTGAAGGCACAGAGAGCCACTTTGCCTTGGCCTGGAGTCCTGGGATTAAGGTATGTGCCACTGCTTCAGGCTCCTCAAGTTTTTGTTTGTTTGTTTTTTGTTTTTGACAGGGTATGGCTATATAGTCCAAACCAGCCTGGAATTCAATATTCAGCTTAAGCTGGGACTGACCATGTGATCCTTCTGCCCAGTCTTGGAGGCCGCTATTACACGAATGTTCCACTATACTTAGATACTTGCTTTTTGATTTGTTCAAACAGGAGTCCTTCAATGCTTTTATTAGGATGGTACGTGTATATGGGTCCGTGTAGGTCAGAGTGTACTGTGGAGTCAGTGCTGTCCTTCCACTTTCACACAGGCTTGGGTTTCTAGGCTTCTATGGCAAGTGCTTTTGCCAGCTGAGCCACAGCAATGCAAACTCCTGCCCACTCTCTCTCCTCCTTTCTGAGACAACAGTCTAAAATATTCCAAGCTAGCCTTGCATTTAGATTATTTACTCTTATCTCCAAAGTACTGGAATTCTGGGTGTGCACCACCACACTGGCCTAAGTAGTACTGGGGACTGAACCCAGCGCTTCCTGTGTGTTAAGCAAGTCTTTTACTATAGAGCTACATTTCCATTGAACAATGAAGCCAGTAAGAAGCTGGAAAGGCCTGGACCTCGCTAACAACACATCACTATTCAAATGCTCAGTTCCAATACCTGCATCCTCTGCTGATTTTTGAATGGCTTCTGCTAATTCTTGGTCTGCAATCTCCTCTGGCCGTATGTCCTCTCGCCCAGTTCCATATGCCAAGCGGGCACACTCTGGTAACTCCCCCTCAGGAAGGAAGGTGGTCTGTGAGCCTGTGGTGCCAATCACTAAGACATTTTTCTTCAGGTCAATAGAACACTTTAGAAGAAGAAAGCAAAGAGTGAATGAAGTATCCTACAGAAAAATCAATTCTTAGTTCAACATTCAACCAATGAAGAACATAAGAACAGAGATAGTTTAAAAATAAAAATTAATATACACCTGAAACCACCAATTTTATACTTCTGGTTTTAGAGATAAAGTCTTGTTATGTAATCCAGGCTGGCTTTGAACTCATTTTGTAGCCAAAGCAGCCTCCAACTTTCCCTCCTCACTCCAGGTGTGTGCTACTACATTGCCTTAGACTTTTTCTGATTTTAGAGATAGGCCCTTGAGTTCAGCATATAGCTAAGGCTGGCCTTGAACTTCTGGTCCTTGTCTCTCTTTGGTCTCTTATTTCTGATGTTATATTGTGTACTCCAGGGCAGCTGACCCATGAGCTTCTAGGCAATTCTGTCTCCACGTCCTGAGTGCTAAGACTACAGGTCCCCCCCACATCCATCAAGGGCTCGGCGTATCAAGTATGGGTCATCAGGCTTGCACAACCACTGCAGCTAGCAGCGCCTCACCTGCCTGGTTGTCTCCCTGCCCTCCTTTGCTTTGTTGTTTTGAGACTGAGACCCTGAGTGTGGGATTACAGGTGTGGCCACTGGCCATGTTACTTCTTATTTACAGTCTCCTTTGTTGTGTGTTTTATCTCTATTTAAGATCTGACAATTGCCCACATATAAGATTTATGTCTGTAAAGTTAGAAAATACCAGTGTATGTTAAATGACAGCAAAACAGTGACAAGTTAATACCTTGGTTTCTTTTATACAGACATCTACTCATTCCTTCTATTTACAATGCTAATCAATCAATATAATACACATTATTCTTCAAGGCTTTTTGTCTTTAGGGGCCTGAATCTAGAGCCTTTCATGCTTGAGGCAAGTGCTCTTCCACTGATTTATATCCTCAGGGGAATGTTTAAAATACAGTGGTGCAAGTGCAGTGGTGCACGCCTGTAGTCCCAGCCACTCTGGAGGCTGAGACAGGAGGATCGCTTGAGTCCAGTTTTGGACTGTAGTGAGCTATGCCGCTTGGATGTCTGCACTAAGTTCAGCATCAATATGGTGACCTCCCAAGAGCGAGGGACCACAAGGCTGCCTAAGGAGAAGTGAACTGGCCCAGGTTGGAAACAGAGCAGGTTAAAATACAGTGGCGCCAGGTGTGGTGGCGCACGCCTGTAATCCCAGGTGCAAGAGGCAGAGGGAAGAGCATCACTGCAAGTGTGAGGCAGCCTGCTGCACAGTGGGCTCCAGGCCAGTCAGGGCTGCATAACAAAACCATCCTTCAGAAACAACAGAACACAAACCACAAGCCCAGGCTGGGAGTGCTGGGTGCTGTCTGACTTGGTAAAGTGTGTTTGCTGTGCAGGCGTGAGAACCTAAGTCTGGATTTCCCAACACTCATGGAAAAAGCCTGGTGCAACAGTGCACATTTATAACCTGAGCACTGGGGGAGAGGACACAGGAGGATCCCTGTAGTTGCTGCTCAGCCAATCTAGCCAAATTTGTTAACTCTGGGTTCAGTGAGAGACACTCTCTGAAACAAATAAGGTAGAGACTGGCCAAGGAAGACACCCGTTGTCAACTTCTAGCCTCCATGCATATGTGTGCCCCTGTATGTACACAGACACATACAAAAGCTCGTAATTACCTGATGCCGTTTAAGCATGTCCAGTCCCAGAAGCATGTCCATAGGCTGCTCCTCAAGAATCGAGAAGGAACATGCCAGGAAGTCACCTTCAATCTGAACCTGAGCTAAAGCACAAGCAGAGAAGGGATTACTGATGTGGGCTTCACAAGGCCAGGGCGAGCTGTGGGAATGAAGCCATCATTCTGTGCTGGGCTTCCTGGACTCAGTCAGGCCCAGGGAGGCACAACAATCCAACAGGCTGAAAGACAATGAGTGGACAGGGCAGAGCCAAGCTACTGCTCTGAATGCCACCAGGACGCACTCAGCTGGTGAAGAAAGCAAGCATTAAGAGGATTTTAAAAACCTGTAACAGCCAGGGGCGGTGGTGTACGCCTTTAATTCCAGCATTTGGGAGGCAGAGGCAGGTGGATCTCCACGAATTCCAGGCCAGCCTGGTCTACAGAGCAAGTTTCAGAACAGCCAGGACTGTGCTGAGAAATCCTGTCTGGAAAAAAACCAAACCAAACAAAAAAGGTATTTCTATACCTGAGTTGTTGAGGATAAAGCTGTACCACTCAGACACATTTTGCATAAAAGTATCCTAAAAAAAGTGGTGGTGCCAGGTGTGGTGGTGCAGGCCTTTAAGCCCAGCACTCAGGAGGCAGAGGCAGGTGGATCGCTGTGATTCAAGGCCAGCTTGGACTACAAAGTGAGTCCAAGACAGCCAAGACTACACAGAGAAACCCTGTCTCAGAAAAGTGGTAGAACCAACAAATTTTCTTTTCTTGAGATAGGATTTCTCTATGTAGCTTTGACTTTGTAAACCAGGTTGGCCTCAAACTCAAGAGATCTGCCTGCTCTGCCTCCCTGAGTGCTGGGATTAAAGACGTGTGCCGCCACACTCAGTTTATTTTAAACCTTTTAAAGTAAACTTTCATTCGAGAAAATGCCTGTTAGAATCAGGTTCCTACTTATCAAATCAGAGACACAAGTAAGGCCTGGCTTTACTTGCAATCTCCTACTTCTCAGGTTAAAAATTACTTTACTAAGGCCAGGTGTGGTGGTTCACGCCTTTAATCCCAGCACTCATGCGGCAGAGGCAGGTGGACTTCTGTGAGTTCAAAGCCAACTTGGTCTACAAAGAAAGTGTAGGACAGGCAGGGTTGGTACACAGAGAAACCGGTCTCAGGGGGAAATAAATAAATAAATAACTTTACTAGAGGCTATAAAGATGGCTAAGCGGTTAGGAGCACTGGCTGTTCTAGCAGAGGACCCAGATCAATTCCCAGCATCCCACAGGGTAGCTCAAAATCACCTGTAAATACAGGTCCAGGGGGTCCTATGCCCTCTTCTGGCTTTCATAGCACCAGGCATACATGTAGTGCAAAGACTTGAACCGGGCAAACAGCCATAAACATAAAAAATTTAAAATTAAAATTACTTTGCTACTATTAAGTAGTAAATGGTGTATGTACATGTATATGGAGGCTGGAGGTTGATGTTAAGTGTCTTTTCCTCCACTGCTCTCCACTGTAGTTTTAGAACAGGTATTCACAGAACAAGGGACTCACCATTTGGCTGGCATGGATGGGTTGCTAGACACCAAGATCTTCCAATCTTTTCTCACACTTGCATAGCAAGCACTCAGCCAGTTCAGCTATCCTCCAACCCACAGGTGGGCTGTAATCCAGTCGATTACACCACGCTGACGCCACGAAGGTGGTCTCTACATGGATATGCAGCTATCCCAGAACACCTCAAACTTTTGTCCTGTTCTGAGACTTGCATACTAACATAGAATGCAGAAACTCCCTTGGTGATGATAGCTAGAAAAGGGTGTCCTGCTTTTCATGACCAAGAACCACATAACTGGGGCAGGAGTGATGGCTCAGAGGTTCAACAACTGTTCTTTTTGAGGATCCAGATTAGGTTCCTAGCACTGACATGGAGGACCACAATCACCCATAATTCCAATTCCAGAGGATCGGATGTCCTCTTCTGAACTCCAAGAGCACCAGACACACATAGTACTACTCACATACATAAAATATAACAATTCTTTAAAAAACAAAACCAACAAGAATTTCACAAAAAAAAAAATCTCACATCTCAAGTAAGTCAGCCATTTTACGTTGGGTCCCTGCCACACATGTAGTTCATGTGTTGGAAAGTTCCTTTGCAGTGATGTCATGCTGGTTCTTGCAATAAAGGGTGTAGGAAGTTTCATAGCCTACTTGATGGGATCTAGAATCACTATGGAAAGATAAAACCTCTGGTTGTAGCTCTACTGTGTTTCTAGAAAGGCTTTTTGGTTTCTAGAGAGTACCCATTCTGAGTACCCATCAACATCTTGCCCCCCTCCTTGGAATGAGAGGATAAGCCCAGCACAGGAGCCGATTTGTTCGAAGGACATCAAGGGGCTAGAGGACAGCCTGGCTGTGGAGCATGCGTAGCATGTGCTAGGGCACTGGGTTCCACCATGGAACTGATGGATGCATTTCTAGACTAAAAAGCCACCAGCATTTGAGTACAAGAAATGAAGAGACCCATACTCAGGCATATGCAAACACCCTAAAGAGGAGTTGAAAGGAGAAAGGGCCATACATTCCATGAGTGTGCAGCATCGCTGACCACAGGAGATTAAAATGCAGTGCCTAACACTGTGTGGGAAATGACCTCTGACCTAGCCAGGCTAGAGGGAAAGAAGCCATACTCCAGGGTCAGCAAGATGTCTCAGCAAGTAAGCGGCTTGCCACAGAAGCCCAGCAACCTCCATTGAAGTCCAGGGACCTGTGTAAGGGTATAGGCCAGAACCAACTCCAAAGTGGTCCCCTGACCTACACAGGAGCAGATGTATCCAAAGACACACACTGCTTGCTCCCATGTACATAGTCTCATCAAGCAAAGGGACTTATGAAAGAACTTTAAAACTCACCACCTACCAATTCCCTACAAAAAAAGCAGCAACTTGCCTGCCTCCACTCACCTAGATGCACCCTTCCAATAATCTTCTGTGTGCCCACTCCTTTGGCAATGCCAGCCCACCGGCGGTCCACGAGTCTCATTATGTTGCACCTTTCTGCACAAGCCTGGCTCATAATAGTCATCTGGGCACCTAGAGGGAGAGAATAATATCAGACTGTAAAAATAAATGCCATGTAACATCATCCTGCCTAGCTGTTCTTTCACGTATTTTTTAAACTCCTGCTGTTCTTCCTGCTTCAGCCCTCATGTTCTGGTTATTTTACTCCCGGCTTAATTCAGTTTTTATTTCCATACCAGAATCTAGTATAGCACAGAAATCTGACTGAAAGAGTATATTAATCCCAGGACTCTGGAGGCAGAGGCAAGCAGGTTGCTGTGAGTTGGAGGCCAGCCTGTTCTACAGAGATTACAGAACAGACAGGACTACAGAGGGAAATTGGGTCTCAAAAATCGAAACAAAAATAATAATAAAGTTTGAGCAAAAGCAGAGCCATTATTGAAAATAGGTGTTAGTTATAGTTAGCACATGGACCATCTAAAACTCGTGGCAAACTCCATCTCTTTGCTTATTCTTTCTTTCATTCTTTTTCAATTTTATGTGTTTTAGCACATGAGAGCCTGGTGTCTACTAAGGCCAGCAGATAGCAACAAATTCCATGAGACTAGAGTTGCAGACAGTTGTTAGCTGTGAACTAAGCTTAAGTCCTTTGAAAGAGCAGTGTGTGCTTTTAATGAAGCTATCTCTCTACCTATTTATTTATGTATTTGTATATTTATTTGCTTATTGTTGGTTTTTTGAGACAAGGTTTCTCTGTATAGCCCTGACTGTTCTGGAGGCTACGAAGAGCCTCCTTGCAGGTGGGCTGGAGGCCTCCTGGACTGAATAAATGGGGAAAAGGAGAAAGATCTAGTAGAATGCATATATTTTTCTCTCTTTTATAAGGCACACGTTTCCATCCCCACCCCCCAAAATGCTCCCACTAACCATATTCTCTGAAATTGTGAGCCAAAATAAGCTGTTGAGCCCTTCACAGGGAGTATCCTATCAGCAACTAGTGCACACTCATGCCCTTTGCGGCCCTTTCACGGGTGCTATTGCTCCCAAACCCTTCAAAAAGGCCCAAGACACTCAGCATACTAAACGAGCTAAAGAGCCAGATGAGCAGAGGAGAGCTTCCCTTGGGACTCCAGCTTGGTTTTGTACACGCCTCTCTTGTAATGAGACACTCGGAACTCGCCTGGTTCCTTCACCAGAGCACCACATCCCCTTCCAAACAATGCCCTTAGCAACTTTAGAACCCTCTTGAGCCCTGAGGCCCACCAGGCTATGAATACTACCATCTCTGAACAATGGCCTATATTTCTCCATTCCTGTTAACTGCCAATTGACAGTTTCTAATCAAGTGTAGCCCCAATGTATTTGTGGTTGAACAAGAGAAGGGCCAGCCAGCGTGGTGGCGCACACTTTTAATCCCAGCACTCAGGAGGCAGAGGCAGGTGGGTCTCTGTGAGATCCAGGCCAGCCTGGTCTACAAAGTGAGTCCAGGACAACCAGTACTGTTATACAATGAAAACCTGTCTGAAAACAAACAAACAAACACAAAACCAAAAACAACAAATGAACAAGGGAAGGGCCAATCCAGCCTGAATCAGTTCTGGGTATGTGTGTGATAAGAAAACCAGTGGCCTCTTGTAAGCGTTTGGAGAGAATCCCTATTGACAATGCTATGCTTGTGTATAACTGGGTGTGCACATAACTAAAATCTGATGCAATAAGGGAAGGGACATGTGCAGTAGAAGAAACAAACAGATGACATGATTTATCAGACAAAATAGGGAACCATTCAAAACAACCCCTTACTAACCAATCCTTCCTTTTCTTGTGCCCCACAAAAAGCAGCCCCCAACAATAATTGGGGCCTTGAATACTGACTGTTGCTCATTTGGCTCACTGTCAACCTTTTGTTGTTGTTGTTTTTTGAGACAGGGTTTCTCTGTGCAGCCTTGCCTGTCCTGGACTCACATTGTAGACCAGGCTAGCCTCGAACTCAGAGAGATCCGCCTGCCCCTGCCTCCCTGAGTGCTGGGATTAGAGGTGTGCGCCACCACACCAGGCTGATTATATTTTATTTTTAATTACATTTATTTGTAGGAGAAGGAGAAATGCAACGTTAGTACAGACGTCCATGGAAACTACAAGAGGGTGTCATATCCCCTGGAGCTGGCATTAACAGGTGTTTGTGAGCTGTGGATATGGGTGCTAGGATATAAACCATTGAGCTAACAATTCCCGTCCACCCCACCCACCCACATTAAATCTCAACAGTGTCTCCTTCTGTTTGAGCCTCTATTTTTGGTTCTTTGGTTAAATTGCCAAAAAAAAAAAAAAAAAAAAAAAAAAAAACAACCCGGAAAAACCCACCCATGTCCTGGCAATCAGTAAGTAACAGTAGAAGACAGACACTCAAATACAAAACCAGGTAAGAAACGACTGGGAAAAGAAATTTATCACCAAGACAAAGACTGAAAAGTAAATATGTAACTTCCAGGCATCAGCAAGCAGACCACAGGACCAGTGTTTAAGACACTAGACTCTCCCCTCTCCCCATCATCACCTGAGTCAACGAAGGCTTTCACAGGATGCCCGTTCACTCTGCAGTTGATGTAAAGCATGGCGACCTGGCCGAAGCTCTCTGGGGCCTCCTCCATAGCTATCGTCATGTTCTCCTCGATGTTCTGCTGCCTGTGACGAGCCAGAGCAGCACACTGAAAGCTCCACTCCCAGCAAAGAACACCGCAAACACATTTTGTAAATGTTTTTTGCCCTAACTGGAGCAGCTGAGTCATAGAATGGAAATTGGTTCTGTGTTCCCCAACAGGTGACTCAGCAGGAGGTGATGAGAGACAGAGCTGGCAGAAGACCTAAGACAGGCATAAAAATTATCCTCATGCAAAACAATTGTGCTCCCTTTAAAAGCTCAGAAATGGAAAAATAAAGTCCTAAAAAGCAAGGCCAGATCCCTTTGTATCTTACCAAACATTCAAATTTCATGACTACTACTTGAGACAGGCTCTTACTACATAGCCCAGGCTGGACTTGAATGTGTAAACCTGTCTTCAGCCTCTCCAATGTTGGAATTATCATGTATGAATCATGCCCTGCAAGAATGCTCCTTTATTTGGGAGTTCATGTTGTCTTGGTTTGGATTTTTTGAAGCAGGATTTCTTTGTGTAACTCTGGCTGTCCTAGAACTTGCTCTGTAGACCAGGCTTGGATTAAAGGCATGTGGCACCACTTTTTAAGGGCAATGGGCCTATGAGATAGCTCCATGTGGGTGAAGATGCTTGCCTCTAAGCCTAAACACTTGAGTTCCATCCCCAGGTACCACAAGGAAAAAGGTGGGATCTAACACCAGCAAACTGCCTTGTCATTGCATGCATATACACACCAATACGTAAATGTAATAAAAATGTTTTAATTCAGCCAGGTATGGTGGCATACGCCTGTAATCCCAGCAGTCAGGGAGGCAGAGGCAGGCAGATCTCTGTGAGTTCAAGGCCAGCCTGGTCTACAAAGTGAGTCCAGGACAGCCAAGGCCACACAGAGAAAGCTTGTCTTGGGGGAACAAAACAAAACAAAACAAAACCAAACCAAAACAAACAATATCAAAAAATGCTTTAATCTAGGTAGCTTTGACCACATTTCTTGAGCTTGAGCGATGACCTGGCAGTCAAGGGTGCTTGCTGTTTTCCCAAAGGATCTGAGTTTGGTTCCTAGCATCTACGTCATGCAGTTCACAGCTGTGATCCAACCGGCTACCTACACTCATATTCTCATAACACACGCACCAATAAAATTAAAATAAATAATTACCACGCGTGGTGGCTCACACAGAGGCTAACCAGGGCATATATCTCAAAACAACAAGAAAACTCAATGAGCCAACCAAATAAACTAAAAAAAAAAACCAAAAAACAAAAAACCTTCAGGGTAGCCCCAGATACATAACAGTGTCAGGCCAGCTTGGACTACGGAGTAATATGCTTTCCTCACATTACCTAGTTTCCTTCACTGCACCCCTGTAGGATACGCTATACTCCACTCCCAGGGTTTATCTATGAGGCTTTCCTACTCCCTTTTCCAGGATGAATGTGACTATACTTGAAGTCAATGTCAGACTCCCTTACAGGTGCAATGTGACCCGGTAAGAACAAATGGTTTGTTTATTTTATTTCTTTATTATTATTATTTTTTTTTTCAAGACAGGGTCTCTCTGTGTAGCCTTGGCTGTCCTGGACTCACTTTGTAGGCCAGGCTGACTTCAAACTCACAGCGACCCGCCTGCCTCTGCCTCCTGAGTGCTGGGATTAAAGGAGTGAGCCACCACACCCGGCTAGGAACAAATGGTTTATTTCTCTGGGCAGACTCAGCTAGCTACGTTATGTCCACAGACAGTCAAAACATACAGGCCCGAAGTCATAGCTAGTAGAGGCTGAGTTCAAGGTCATCTTAGCAACTCAGCGAGATCCTGTCTCAAAATAAAATGTAAAATCCGAGCTGAGGATGTGATTCAGTGGCAGAACACTTGCTAAATGTGTAAGAAGGAGGGGAAAAAGTGTTTTTTTGATGCAATTAATGAGAATACTTAAGCAAGAGAATATGAGCAAATAGCTTAGGGATTTCAATTAATTCTGGAGTGTGATTTTTATTTTTTCAGTATCAAGTACAGTCAGATATGCAGCCTGGTAATAAGGGACTAGTCTAACAGGTATGGCTGACAAGGTCCCTAGTGTAGGCAAAAGAGCGGGGGAAAGCATGTTGAGTATATTAAAGTAGACATCTATAGATAAAGCCCACCCTAGGGGGTGTAATAGGGTATTACTGGATTTGCTCCTCTTAGTTATATGGTTTTCACAATTTGCAACAAAACTGAATTGGGGTTGGGGAGCAAATGGCCATTTTATTCAGACAGCATCTTATTTATGATCAGTGATGCAGCCAGCACTTGCCTGGGCTCCATTCTGGAAGATCCTGACTCACAGACTATAGAGAAGACTCAAGAATCTGCAGTTTTAAAACCATACTGCATGCTTTTAATACGACCTCAGCAGAGAACCACTGCATCAGAGGCTCAGAGTTGGAAATGTGCCAGGCAGAGAGCTTATCCACCAACCAAGGCAGCAAAGGACAGAAGAAAGCAGACAGATGCTGGACTACCAGACTCTACTTGTGCAGAGCTCTCTAATCCAATCACCTTCAAGCTCTAATTTAATCAGGATAGAAACAAGCCTTCATAGCCAGTCTACTGCTCTCAGCAGACGGGGTTTCCCCTGCGTCTGTCCTAGGGTCGCCGACCTAGCTTTAACAAACTGTTCTGTCTGCTAGTCAGAGAACACTCACAAAACCTAAGGAGAGCAAGAAGTTGTTAGGTATGAAGGAGAGTTTCCTGGAAAGACTGAGGTTATTATCTCAACCCGGAGACAGGGGAGTTGCTCCAAGCAGACATCTAGCTAACGCCTGATGACCTGGATTCTGTGAGCTTGCTCATTAGGTAGATGGATCTTACCTTATATCTTCTTCTATCTTTGCCTGAGCTTCAAGATCGAAGGGGTCAGCAGAAAACAGTCGAATCCTTTCTTGCTCTCTCCGGGCTCGGTCCTGTTGCTGCTCCACCAGGACCCTAGAGAATTTCTCTACAAAAATAAGGGAGACACATTTAGCTCTACACTTTCTTTTTTATTCCACAATTTAATAAATACTTTTATTTCAGCTGAGCAGTGGTGGTGCACGCCTTTAATCCCAGCACTCAGGTACGGGCAGGCAAATATCTGAGTTCAAGGCCAGTCTGGTTTACATAGCAAGTTTCAGGACAGCCAAGCTATACAGAGAAACCCTGTCTTGAAAAACAACAACAAAACACTCTTATTTCAGATGTGTACATGAACAGGATTTTCACAGCTACAATCTTGTATGCCTTAGCTTAAAAGTCAGAAGACAAAAACATGTCTTTTCACTTCTTTTTCTTTCTTTCTTTTTTCCCTTTTTGGTTTTCTGAGAAAGGGTTTCCTTGAGTATCTCTGGCTGTCTTGGACTCACTTTGTAGACCAGGCTGGCCTCGAACTTACAGAGATCCACCTGCTTCTGCCTCCCGAGTGCTCAGAGGCATGTGCCAGTGAGACCGGCTCTGTCTCCATTTCTTAACACTCTACCCTCAAACTTCTGCTGCAGTTTCCTGAGTGCTAGCTACACTTTCCCGTGTGTGGGACACATTGAATTTGGTTTTTATTCTTATACATTTGTGCATACGTAGCCATGTATATGTTCGTGCAGCCACAGCCCACAAGTGGGCCAGAAGAGAGCTGATCTGTGGGAGTCAGCTCCCTCCTACTCCATGTGGGTTCAGTTCCAAGGACTGAACTTGGATTGTCAGGCTTGGCCTCAAACCTGCTTGCTCATCCTCACCAGATCAGCTGCATCACCAACTCTTATTGTCCCTTTTATTATTACTGTAAGTCCCCATTACACTGTTTCTACTCAGTCAGCAGCTTCCCTATATGGCCGAGTGAGGCAATGATCACGTATGGCAGAGAGATGCCTCCTTGCCTCCATGCCCCGACTGTCCTCATTATCCTACCATGTAGGAACAAACAGAGCGCTTTTCCTCATCGGTGCTTGTTTCCTTTGAGCCACGGTCTGGCTTAAACTGCATAAATCATACTCTATCACATTTCATGGTCTTGAGAGAAAATTCGCAGGAAAGGTAACAGAGAAAGCCATGCTTGCCACTACATGATATAATTACAACAAAAATCGGTGTGTAAATGTGCCCAAACTAATCTCTGACAATTAATATGCCAACATAATTAAGGAGTTGGGCATGGTTGTGTACACCTTTAAATCTGGCACTTAGGAGGCAGAGGCAGCAAAATCTCTGTAGACTTGGGGCCATCACAGGCTATAATATTGACTGCTTTAAAAAGAAAGAAAGAAAGGGATGGAGAGATAGCCCAGTGGTAAGTTAAGACAACTGTCTACTCTTCCAAAGACCTGGGTTCAATTCCCAGCACCCACATGGCAGCTCAGAACTGTCTGTAATCCAGTTCCAAGGGACCTAATGACCTCAACCAATGAAAATAAAGCAAAATTAAATAAATTGTTTTAAAAAAGAAAAAGAAATGAAGAAAACCAAGGCAATGTTACGTGGATTACAAACATTTCCAACATGATGTACCGAAAAAAAAAAATTTTTGTGGTACCTAAAAATTAACTAAAAGAAACCTTGACACAAAAGAGTGTATTCTATAATCCCAAATACATAAAGTTTGAAAGTAGACAAAACAAATCAATGATTATCAGAACAGTGCTGCCTATTAAAGAGGAAACTGACTAGAGGAACACAACAAGACTTTCTGGCTGACATGGCTTCCGTGGGTAATGTGCTTACTGTGCCAGTGTGAGAGGACCTGAGTGTGACAGCAGACTGCATAAGACTGCTGAAGATGACGGTGCACACTTGCACTCCAGGGACCAGGAAGCAGACAGAGGGCTCCTGGGGCCTGCTGCCAGGCAGCCTAGGAAGGGACCCCACCTCAGAGGAGCTGGTTGACATTCTGGAGGGTGATACCCAAGGTGGCCACATGATCTATATCTCTAACCCTCCACTTTAAAAAGGCCAAAACCAAGTCAGGCTTAGTGGCACATGCCTTTAATGCCAGCACTTGGGAGGCAGAGGCACTTGTGGACCAGTCTGAAGATCTGAACTCAATCCCTCACTCGCCTAAGCGGGTAGGAGAGAACAGGCTCTGTGAGCTGTCCTCTACAATGGCTGTGGGCTGTGCTTTGCAGCCTACTACACAAAATGAAAGCTGAGTCTGGACCCCCAGAGTCCATGTGAAAGCTGGTGCAGTGCCACACATGTGCATGCTAGTGTTCCTATGAGAATCCCCAGAAGTACACACACCACTTGGCTTGGTGTCCTCAGTACACTGACAAACACTAGAGGCCCTGCTCTCAAGGACACAGTACAGGGGGCTGGAGAGATGGCTCAGTGGTTAAGAGCACTGACTGTTCTTCCAGAGGTCCTGAGTTCAATTCCCAGCAACCACATGGTGGCTCACAACCATCTGTAATGAGATCTGGTCTCCTCTTCTGATCTGCAGGCAGAATATTGTATACATAATAAATAAATCTGAAGGAAAAAACAAAGTGCAATGTAAGGACTGACACCCAATGTTGCTCTCTGACCTCTATATGCAAGCTGTGGCCACATGTGCAGAACACACACAAACAAACACACACACACACACACACACACACACACACACACACTCCCTCTCTCTCTCTTAAGATTTTTTTCCCAAGATAGGGTTTCTCTGTGTAGCCTTGGCTCCCCAAGGCTCACTTGTAGACCAGGCTGGCCTTGAATTCACAGCGATCTACCTGCCTATGCTCCCTGAATGTTGGGATTAAAAGCGTGTACTGCCACGCCTAGCTAAAATTAAGAAATTTTAAAAGAAACTGGTGGCCTAGCATGGTGGCACACGCCTTTAATCCCAGCACTCAGGAGGCAGAAGCAGGTGGATTTGTGAGTTCCAGGGCAGCCTGGTCAACAAAGCGAGTCCAGGACACCCTGTCTCAAAAAACCCAAAAGCGTAAAAAGAAACTGGCACATGCTATTAATCACAGCACTTGGGAGGCAAATTTCTTGGTGATCGAAAAGATACCTCTCCCAGGATCAAGATGATTTCAACTAAATACAAACTTTACTGTCAGCTAACCCAGCCTTTGAGATTACATAATTCACCCCTCAACAGGTGGCCTGTTCAGGAATCACTGCAGAGAGCCAATGGACTGAGACCACTGCCTGGGTCTTGAGCATTTGTGGTGGCACAGCCACATCACCTAAGGTCATCCTGACTTGTCTGCAAACGGCTGAGCTTACCGAGATCTCCACTAAGCAGAGCTTCTGCCAGGGGTGGGTTACGCTCCTTCAGCAAGGACAGTTCATGCGGGTTGGCCAGCAGCATGTCTCGGAGCAGGGCTGGATTGTCTAAGCCTTGAGGAGACGATGCTATTTCCCCAGGAGATGGGCGCTGAGCCTGTGATCTGGGCGGCTGGCGCTGTTGGGGATTTGACGTGCCAGGCACAGCTATACTACTAAAGTCGATCCGGGGTAAGTCTGTTGAGATTAAACAACAAGTTTGCCCAAATGATGCATTCCATTAAAACAAGCACTGAAAAAAACAACAGAACACTCACTCACTCATCACAGCGAACAGCAGCAAGTGATAATTGCAGACACACAATGCCGCTCCCCTTGCTCTTCCTCCAAGAAGGTGCTCCAAGGGTAAACTGATAGGAAAGAATATGAGAGGGAGGGACAGCTCAGAGGTTAAGACACTTGGCTGCTCTAGCAGAAGACCAGGGTTCGGTTCCCAGTACCCACATGGTAGCTCAAAATGACCAGCAACTCCAGTTATAGGAACATCCCATACCCTCTTCCAACCTCCATGAGCGTCAGGCGCGCGCACACACAGTGTACATACATTCATTCACACACATAAATTTCTTTGAATCTTAAAAAAATTAAGAAGAATTCTGCTTCAGGCAATGGTAATAACTCCAAATTTGGGATCTACAAAATGTTCCAGAACAAATAAAGGCGTTACTTAAATTTTTAGTTGGGGGTACTAGAGAGATGGCTTGGTGGTTAAGAGCACTGTCTGCTCTTCCAGAAGTCCTCAGTTCAGTTCCCAGTAACCACATGGTGGCTCTCAACCATCTACAACCTCTAATGCCCTCCTCTGGCATGCAGGAATACATAGAAATAGAGCACTCATATACATAAAATAAATAAAATCATTTTTGTTGTTGTTGTTGTTTGTTTTGTTTTGTTTTTCAGACAGGGTTTTTCTGTATAACAGCTCTGGCTGTTTTGGAACTCCCTCTGTAGTCCAGGCTGGCCTCAAACTCACAGAGATCCACCTGCCTCTGCCTCCCAAGTGCTGGGATTAAAGGCGTGTGTCAATACCACGTGACCCAAAATAAATAAAATCTTTAATAGGCAGATCTCCATGAGTTCCAAGCCAACTTGGTCTACATATTGAGTTGCAGGCTAGCCAAGGCTATGTAGTAAGACACCGTTCTCCAAAGAAAAAGAAAAAAAAAAATCAGGTGGATTGCTGTGGGTCTACAAATCGAGTCCAGGACAGCCAAGGCTACACAGAGAACCTCTGTCTTGAAAAACAATAACAACAACAACAACAAAAAACCAAAACAAACAAACAAACAACAACAAAACCAAAAGAAAGAAATTTAATTTACATTTATTTGATTTGTGTTGGGGGAGAAAAGGCTTGTAGACTCAGTAGACAACTTTTAAGAGTCAGTTTTCTCCTCTCATCAAAAGCCTTTCTAGGTCAAGCTCAGGGTGGTCAGGCTTGGCAGCAAGCTCCTTCACACACTGACGACCTATCTCTCTAGTTCTTTATGTTTTTAGAAAACTAAATCAAAGGGCTAAAGTATGTTCAGATGGCAAAGTAGTCACCCAACATGCCAGAGCCCTGGGTCCACTCCCCAGCACCATATAAACTATGCTGATGCAGTCCATCTATAACCCTGGTTCTCAGGAAGGGGGAGTGCCAAGAGGATTACAAATTCAAGGTAATTGGCTACAAAGTAAGTTTTTGGCCTCCTTGGGGATGTGTGAGTCTGTTTCAAACAAACAAAAAAAATTGTCTCAGTAACTGCAATTGCCTTAACTCTAGATATGGTTCTTCTTAAAAAGTTTTATTGAGCTAGGCATGCAGGAACAAGCTTTTAACCCCAGCACTCAGGAAGCAGAGGCAGGTGGATCAAAATTGGAGGCCAGCCTGCTTTACATTCTAGGACAGCTAGGACTACATAAAGAAACCCTGTTTCAAAATAATAATAATAATAATAATAATAATAATAATAATAATAATAATAATAATAATAATAATAATAAAAATATACTGTTTCTGTGTGGGTGGGTATGATGTAAGTGTGGGCATGTGTCCCAGAGCACACTCACTGTCTTAGTCCCTGCTCTACTGTTGTAGAGCCACTATGACCAAGTTAACTCTTACATTTAATTTGAGGCTTGTTTACAGTGTCAGAGGGTTAGCCCACTATCACCATGGCAGGAAGCATGGCAGCATGCAGGCAGCTGCTGGACCCCTATCTGAGAGCTGGTGCAGGTTCTTAAGAGACATCCTAAGCCTGGAGAGATACCTCAGTACTTAATGAGCAAAAGACATGGGTTTTATTCCCAGAATCAACATGGCGTTTAAAAAAAAAAAAAAAACAACTGTATGAAACTGGTGTGGTGGTATATGCCTGTAATCCCAGCACCCTGGGAGGCAGAGGCAGGTGGATCTCTGAGTTAAGAGGCCAACCTGATCTACAAAGTGAGTTCAGGACAGCCAAGGCTACACAGAGAAACTGTCTTGAAAAAAACAAAGCAAACAAACAAACAAAACTGCCCAGTGGTGGTGCACACCTTAATCCCAGCACTTAGGAGGCAGAAGTTCAAGGCCAGACTAGTTCCAGCACAACCAGGGCTACACAAAGAAACCTTGTCTCAAGGGGGAAAGAATACTGTATGCATCAAGTGAACAGCATAAATACCTGATGCCAAATTCTGCACAACTAAGCACTGCAGCACCATATGAGGAAGTCTAAGGAGGCTCTTCACGCCTCTCTGAATTAGTTTCATCTGTGCATCCCACACATGGTCCTGGGAAATAAGTGGGCACAATGGTTTCACAGGACTAAAGAACTGAAGAACAGGAATTTTTTTTACCCCAGGTTCTGGATTGTTCTAGAACCCCAGTCTTCACACAAGAGTCCACACATGAATGACTCCCCTGCCATGAAATGCCCATAACAGGTAAACATAAAGACAGAAAGCAAACTTGCTGGGTGTAATGGAAAGCAGTGAATGGCTGTTAGGGTGCACATGATGAATGAAATAAACAGAGCTGGATGACAGCTGCACAGCTCTGCGAATACATCCACAGCCATTGAACTTTACCCTGTAAACAGGTGAATCTTGTGGACTGTGGTTTTATTTCAATAAATCTGGTAAGTGAAAGAAAGAAAGACACTGGATACGGTGGCTTATGCCTGTATTTCCAGCACATTAGAGGCTTAGAGAAGAGGACTGGGAGTTTGAGACAAGTCTGTCTCCAAAAAAAGGCAAACTAAAATAAACTAGAGCCCAAATGAGACAATGACCTTGAAAAACTCCACATTATGTTCAACTCTAAAACTCATTTAAAGCTGGGCGCAATGGTGCACACCTTTAATCCCAGCACTCAGAGAGGTAGAGGCAAGTGGATCTTGGTCAGTTCGAGGCCAGCCTGGTCTACAAAGCGAGTCCACAACAGCCAAGGCTACACAGAGGAACCCTGTCTTGAAAAACCAACCAACCAACAAACTCATTTAATGACCAACCTTTGTCCTGAAGCCCTTTGTGTCTCAACTACAAAAAGGGAATGCTGAAATTCATGTATAAGGTTTCAGCCTCGTATGTAGGTTCAACTAGTAACTATCTTAAAACAGAGACCAACTGGCAGCCAGTGTTTGTGTTGAGAGATAGGGCAGATAGGGAATATAGGACAAAACATTTAAGCAATGGAAAGGCGAGTGAGTGGAAGGCTCCCTGGGAGCCGCTGCCTCCACCAACCACCAAAACCAGTGGGTGGGGCTATCTCTGCATGTGGAGAAACTTATCTCCATCTGACATTCCATCTTGCTAGTCCATTCTGAAAAACTTGTTTACTTAATAAACAAGATCTCCACATATATCTCTCCCCTCACAGCAACATACTGGCTATGTTGTCGATATAGAAAAAGCAGAACAAAACAAACAAAAACAAAACTAATACCCAGAGCCTCTAGTTCCACCTCCCAAAGTACCTGAGGGAATATTTGGTTTTACTGATTGGTAAGCTAGAAGTGCTATCTTTCTAAAGCAGAAGCCCAAGGGATGGATTAAAATCAGGACCAGACACAGTGAGTGCCTGAAGAAGATCCTGTAGTCTGAATAGAAGCACTGTACTCCAAACAGCAGTGTGTATTGCCTAACACACCTGCCAGCCTATTACCATAAACTAGAAAAACAACTGACCTAAATACTACTTGAAGAATTTCACAAAAATATGGCAAGGGAGGCTGGGCATGGTGGCACACGCCTTTAATCCTAGCATGCAGGAGGCAGAGGCAGGTGGATCACTGTGAGTTCGAGGCCAGCCTGTTCTACAAAGTGAGTCCAGGACAGCCAAGGCTACACAGAGAGACCGTCTAGAAAAACAAAAAAGGCGGGTGCGGGGTGGGGGGTGGGGGTGGTGGTGGTGGTGGGGGCGACGACACATTTCATTATGCAGTTCCACATCAGGGTTTTGAAACCCTGAGTCACGAGCCCCTTTGAGAAGCTAAAGGAAGGTATGGGCCCTCAGCACCAAACACATATGTGCCCGCTCCCACATAGTCCTGCGTGTTTTAGAGACATAGAAAGCTCCTAAGCCTACATGTAGGCTCCAGACCCTGAGCACCACGGCTGGTGGGTGTGTAGGTGCGTGCCTGTAATTCTAGCCCCTGGGAAGATGAGGCTGGGCATCCTGGGTCAGACACAAAGTTCCATAGCCCTACAGGCTGTGGAAGCCTGTCTTTAAAACAAAACAATTGGGGGGGGGGGTGTCCTAGAGCAATAGCTCGGTGGTTAAGAGTGACTTCTTAATGGTTCCCAGAACACACACAAGGGAGTTCATAACCCCCTGTAATTCCAGTTCCATGGAGCTCTGATACCTCCAATGTCTATGGTACCTACACTCATGTGTATTAAAAACAATAAACTCCAGTTCCAGAAGATCTGACACCCTCTTCTAGCCCCCACAGGTACTGTATGCACACCCACAAAGAGGCAAAATATCCATACATATAAAAATAAATCATTAAAAAAAATTACAAGGGGAAGCAAATCCCCCAATATGAATAGTGCACCCAAGACTATAGCAGTGTCAAGGAGGGACCCAAACATGGTGCTCCAACCACTTAAACCTGCCAAGTTTGAAATAACAGAAAAAGCAACATTTCAATCACTGTTTTTACTGACTAGCTACATAATTCTGATGACATCATTTAAAGGAGCTTCATCTATTGCTAAGGCAAAGCAGGATTACTTACCCCACAACCACGTAAGGAGGCCAATGAAATATGGGTTTATGTGCCTGATAGTTAGATATACTGTAGTTAAGTCAGTCAAGCAGCACAGGCTTCCCCAGCCACCTAGTCCTAGGGTTGAATGTTATCATGGAACCATCGCTGAGAACAGGAGAGACTAACTTTGACTGAGGGCTCGCAATGTGCCAGCTCTAAGTGCTGGGTTAGCTACGACACCGACCTTCCTTAGAAGACCCACAGTCAGGGCTACACCCTGCTAGTCTGATTCTAAAATACAGGCCCTCTCTGCTCTACCTACTCAGGGTTATATTAGAAGGTGGTGAATCTTACTTGAGAACTGCACTGGAGGACGAGGGTCTGCATTCTCCTTCTGTCGTAAAATTACAACATCACCATCTTTTAAGCCGTAGGAAGCCAGTGACCTATGGTTGTCGGTGAGCGGTCTTTCTGCATAGACAATCTGCAAAGGAAGATCCAGCGGAATGAAGTACAGAGAAGCAACCCGGCACCACTTTCCCTCTTCATCATGTTTCCTGCTCAAGACTCTGCTGTGGGTTCCCATCATACCTAGAAGGAAACCTAAAGCCCTGCCTGTGGCTGATGGCTGCCTCTGACCTCATCCTACTGCTATCCTAACAGACACACACCATCTTCCTCTCAGGCTGTTTCTTTCTCCTGTCACTTTGTTTGGGTCTCTGATCAAATATTACTTCTTCAGTAATCTTCCCTAAAGCCACATGTAAAGTGTACCTCAATTAAACAGCATTTCTCTTACACCCAAGCCCTGGGTTCCATCTCTAACGACTCAGTGTATTTTGAAGTAAACTATACTTTCCTCATGTACTATGCTCCATGTTGACATGCTCCTTAATCTATTACTCAACTAAAATGTAAGCAATGTGGAACAACAATTTGCTCGGCTGCCCATCACAGATGCTTAGGACAAGGCCCATTATATGACAAATGCCCAGAAGTCTGCTCAAGTAAAGGAGAGTAGGGAATCTTAACTTTCATTCTGAGCAACCAGGAAAATAGGAATGACATATTCTGGGTATGTTCACTACAAGGCGAATACTGTCTACTTTTGCTAAGCATGGTGGCCCAAGTCTGTCATCCCAATACTGGGAGGCCAAGGCAGAAGAACTGCCTTGAGTGCCAGGCCAGCCAGAGCTACAGTAAGATACTGTCTCAAAAACCACAGAACTAAAGCCCAGTATACAAGTAACAACACTAATTATAAAACAGGTCACGAATCAGGGAGGGGGTAGAAATCATCAAACACAGTACTCAAAGGACCAAGTTCTCAAAAAATAAATGAATAAAACGTTTAAAAAACAAATCATCGGAGAAAGTGATAATAAAGAAATTCAGGATAAAAAGGTAATTGTGTTTTCCAACTGAAAACCAACAAACCCACAACTATGGTAGTTGACTAGAATACAGTAAGCACTTTAAGTTCATTGCACACTAGCAGGTCTTTCTCTTTCACCATCTCCAAAGTTTTACTGCTCTTGTTTTTGTTGTTTTTAAAAAAGTCTTTTGAGACAGTTTCTCTGTGTAGCCTTCCTTGGCTGTCATGGACTCACTTTGTAGACCAGGCTGGCCTCCAACTCACAGAGATCTACCTGCCTCTGCCTCCGGAGTGCTGGGATTAAAGGCATACACCATCACGCCTGGCTCATGTTTATGAAAGAAATATAAACAGGAAAGAAAAACATGTTGAGCTAAGAACTACTAACAGAAATACTTTCTATGGTGTCAAACACAAAAGAAGACTGTTCTGTGAGGGAAGAACGGAACACACAGGAGCACAGAGGCTTTGCCACGTAGGGATGTGAAACCGTCCCTATGTCATCATGTACTCCACAGAACAAACCGGGCTTGGCACAGCTTGCTCCCTAAGCAGTTTACTCTGCACTGGCCTACAAGCTAACTGAGCAACCTGAGCTGGGCACTAACTCAGCCAGGAACTCTGGGAGGGAAGGGCCCTGTCACTAGGTGGGCCAGGAATCAAATTTCTTGCTTCAAGCAGGCCACGAGATATCCCTTCTAGTCCTTTTTCCATGCTAAGCCCAGAGCCTCGTACCTGTTAGGCAACTTGTCTACCACAGCCTTCCCTCAGCCATGCACACGGCACACGGCATTTACACTGGTCATTCACTCTAAGCCCTTTCTGTCACTCTGCTCCCAAGTTTGCAATAAAATGGGCAAAAACCCTAACCCTCCAAAACTGAATCCTTCTAGAGACAAGAAAACAACTCGTATGTCCAATTTTACATATGACTAAAGATGACTGCAACCATCATCCCCATCTTGTCATAGCACTTCCCTAAGTGAGGAGCTCATACTTCAAGGAGAGAGAAAACAACCAGTTCTTTTTTATTTTTGGTTAATATAATGTAAAGTAATACTGCATATAATTTGTGGGAGTGAGTGGTAAACAACTGTAAACCAGTCACAGGTTGAAGTGTGTGTGGGTGGCACCAACACCACTAAGCCACTGTGATGAAGCCACCAATAGCCCATGGCCTATTCTAACTTCTCAGATTCAGAGAGTCGGCTGTCAGTGTATTTAAAGACACATGACTAGTCTCCCAAGACAGATACACTACACTCTTACTAGAAAACGTATTCATTTATAAAGAACCAAACTCAGGAAGATAAGAACAATTTAGGGGACGGTGCTGTGGTTCAGTGGAAAAATATCTGACTGGCATGGAAGGGCCCGGCACAAGACCATTGAATCCTCTTCTAGTGGGACACAATTTGGAAATCCAAATTTAAAAAGAACATCCTGGTCTGGTATGGTGGTGCGCCCCTCTGATACTGGTTTTGAAGATAGGGTTTCTCTTGTAGATCTGGGTGTCCAGGACTCGAATTGTAGACCAGGATGGTGCTGAATTCATAGAGATGCAACTGCCTGCCTCCCAAGTGTGTGTGCTGCCACGCCCAACAGTGTAGCACTCATCTTTTTTTTTTTTTTCCGAGACAGGGTCTCTCCGTGTTAGCCTAGGCTGTCCTGGACTGGCTTTGTAGACCAGGCTAGCCTTGAACTCACAGTGATCCGCCTGCCTCTGCCTCCCGAGTGCTGGAATTAAAGGCGTGTGCCACCACGCCCGGCTGTAACACTCATCTTTAATCCCAGCACTTGTGAGGCAGAGGCAAGTGGATTTCTATGTTTCCCTAAGTTTGAGGTCAGCCTGGTCTACACAGAGTTCTAGGACAGCCTGGGCTAAAAGCTTTACAAGAGAGAAAAGAGGGTGGTGGGATGGGATGGCGATATCATCAAGAACAAAGTAGTACGCTCCCGACAGTCACTGGCACCAGGCACGTATACAAGTTACAGAATATCTGATCCCATCTCCTCAAAATGGCTGAATTAGTTACTTGCGCACTGATGCCTGTTTGGCCCTGATTTCAGAGAATTTGGGTTATGGTCAGGAGGGAACAGCAAAGGACTGTTCACATCAGGGCATGCCAGAAACAAAAGAGGACACAGGAAGACACACCCCAAGGACACACTGACCCTCTTTCTCCAGGCCCCACCTTCTCCACACCTCTCAATAATTCCATCATACTATGAATTCATCAAACAATTGGCTAACGCATGGTTATGGCAGATCCCCATGATGCAGCTGTCTCTGAAAACGCTGTCATATATACATCTGGAGGTGTGTTTCACTAATCCCGACACAGAAGGCTAAGGAGGAAGGTTGGGGTTAAGGCAGCCTGGGCTATTGAGACCCTAGATCAAAGAAGTTCAAGAAAGGTAGTATTACTTAAATAAATCACCCTATAGGCCAGGCATGATGGTACAGCCTGCAATCCCAGCACTTGGGACTCAGAGACAGGAGGGTTAAGTTGCTCAAGGCCAGACTGAGCTCTATGAGGCCGGTCTCAAACAAACTCATATCATCTTCCAACTCAACATGAATGACCAGATCAATGACTTCAAGTCTCTAGCAGGCAAACAAAAGGTTAGCAGGTAATGGCTCTGGTGCAGTTCCCTATCACGTCTGCTACCCGTCTCAAAAGCTAGTATGGAAAACCTGAGCCCTGCCATTCAGGGGAGAATACAAGAAAAATCTCTATTTTCAGGTGTAAATCTACAGGACTGGTGCAATGGCTAGTATTTGCAAAGAGGAGCACTCTAAAGACACGATTCGAACCTTAACAACACTTGGTAACAGACTCATTAATACAACTCCAAATCTTTAAGCATGACATCAAATGTCTTCTGGTCTTGCCATAGTAGCTCATGCTCATGAAAGAGGCAGGCAGATCTCTGTGGTTTCGAGACCAGCCTGGTCTACAGAATGAACTCCAAGGCGGCCAGGATTGCATAGAGAAACCCTGTCTGGAAACAACCCCCCTCCCTAAAGCTTCCTGGTCTCTGAAAACACTTTACAGAGCTATCCCCAACCCGGCAGCTCTTAAGTTTTTTGAAACAAGACCTCACTATTTCCTATTTAGACTAGGTTAGGCTAAGAACTTAAGAGAACACCTGTGTCTGCCTCCCAATTACTGGGTTTAAGTATGAGCCACCATGCTCAGCACCCCAAGAAAAACTTTTGTTTTTTAAGACAGATCCTCAGTATGTAGCCTTGGCTGGCCTGAAACCTGAAATGGAGAACAGGCTGTCCTTGAACTGTAAGTCTCAAATAACAACAAATAACAAACAAACAATTACCAAAACTGAAACTGAAACTAACTAACACTCAGTGTGCAGTTCTCTCTGGATTATGAGGATAAATGAGTGATATCATTCTTTACTCTTTTCTGTGTTTTCATGACTATTACCCATTTACCAGGAAAAAGAAAAAAGAAAAAGAAGAAGAAGAAGAAGAAGAAGAAGAAGAAGAAGAAGAAGAAGAAGAAGAAGAAAGAAAAAAAATTACTTAAGGAAATAAACACACCAAAACGAGCCACAATAGAAACTTTCAGTTTCCATGGTTTAAAATAGCATTTTTTTGGTAAGTCACACATAGGCTATGTGCAAAGTAGCATTTCCAAGGTCATAGTTAGTTGCCACTTAAACATGCCTTTCATTGATGGTCCTTCATTCTGTACAGGCTTTTGCTTCATGTCACCTACTGAAGTAAATTATGTTCCAAAAGTATCAAGACATTAATTAAATGTGAAGCTAAATTCTCCCTCCCGCCTCGTCCTGAGATAGGGTTTCTCTGTGTAGCCTTGGCTGTCCTGGACTCATTTTGTAGACCAGGCTATCCTCGAACTCACAGTGGGATTAAAGGCATGAGCCACCACACCTGGTGAGGCTAAATTCTAATAATTTTTGAAGTAGGCCCAGCCAAGCCTGCATCAAAGCAGCGCCCTGTGGCTCCCAAGCCCACACTTGCACTGAGACTGAACAGCACAAGTGGAGATGACTTCTATTTTAAATTTATTGTCATCCCATTAGAACTACTATAATCAGACTAGAGCTGTTAAAAAATTAACACCTTTTCCAAGCGTCTTGTGCACAGATGATGGTGATGAAAGATGGAGTTCCAAACTACTACTCCCGTGTTGGACAGGCACACAAGACAATTCTTCAAGGGTATAGGAAGGAAACAGAAAGCATGAGAATTTTCTTTTCTTTTTTTAATTTAGACTTATTTTGTGTACTTTGCCTGCATGTATACTCATGTATCATGTGCATGCCTGGTGCTCTCAGAGGCCAGAGGATGTTAAATCCTGTGAAACCAGGGCTATTGATGGTTGTGGGGCATCATGTGGGTGCTGGAAATCAAACTTCTCTAAGAGTCCACTGTAAGCCTGGCCTGGTGGCGCACGCCTGTAATAACCAGCACTGTGGGAGGCAGAGGCAGGCGGATCTTTGTGAGTTCGAGACCAGCCTGTTTTACAAAGTGAGTCCAAGACAGCCGAGGCTACACAGAGAAACTCTGTCTTGAAAAAAGAAACAAACAAACAAAAAAAAGTCCTCTATAAAAGCAACAATAGCTCTTAACTGTGGCCTGTCTCTTCAATCTCCTCTCCACTCATCCTAGTTTATTTATCTTTATTTTAACCCCCTTCCCCCATCCCCAATCAGGGTTTCTCTGTGTAACCCTGACTGTCCTGGTACTTG
Organism: Acomys minous; assembly: GCF_964271855.1. Classification (NCBI taxonomy): domain Eukaryota; kingdom Metazoa; phylum Chordata; class Mammalia; order Rodentia; family Muridae; genus Acomys; species Acomys minous. Next base: position 118,400,345 of record NC_140487.1, read on the forward strand.
ATCTGTAGGCCAGGCTCACCTTGAACTCAAGAGATTTGCCTGCCTCTACCTCCTAAATTCTGAGGTTAAAGGCATGCAATCACTCTTACCTGGCTTAGCTTATCATTCTTGAATTCTATTTCATATCGATTTGTAAAGTACATTATTACTTAATGTACATAATGTGACTGATATATAGTAGATGCACATGAAGAATACCTGTTAGCTGTAACTGCTATAGACCATACAACAGAATATGCACACACATAAACCAGCCATTTACGTGTAAGGTACTGTGAGTATGATCTGAAACACTTCACTTACAGGGGTACAGTAGCTCTATCATGAGAATAGTAAGTTTAGAACAGAAACCATCTTCACTTGCGCACATGTGACTAAAGTGGAACACACTCCATCTCAGCACAAGTGGGATTCAGTAACCAAGCACTTAGATGCTTACAAGTTTGGACAGCAGTGTTGTGGAACGCAAGAAAGGCTCCTGAAGAAATGGAGCGAGAAACAGGAGGTGAAGAAATAAAGCTTAAGTGAAGTAAACAGAAATCTGAGAGGGGACAAATCAGAAAAACTAGTTGGGGAGCTCAAAGAAGAAATGGTTGTGAATAAAAAAACAAAACAAAACAAAAGCAAAAACAAAAAACCCAAAAAATGATAATGTTTACTTTTATGATCCAATGAAAGGAAGTGACTCAAGTGTCTGAGGTGGATCCTGTTTCTGCCTGAGGGGGTTAGTCAGTAAACTAGACAAGTGAACCCCCACTTAAAAAAATCAACTCTTAAAATAGACACTAAGTTGTCAGGTTACATAGAGCCAACAGCACTAACCTGAAAAACAGGGTGCTGCTTACAGCTATTTAATACAAGCTTAACAGCAGTGGGAGTCCAGGTTTCTGTATACTAATTTGGGTTGATGCCAGCAAAGGAAGAATTTAAAGCCAGCCTACTTATTCATATAGTACCCCTAAAAACTCCAAACTGGTGCCCTTTTTAACCATACAATTCTCATTCAATCTAATACCCCCTTTAATTTACTTTTTTTTTTAAACAGACATTTGATTGCTATAGGCCGGGAAGGCGGCATATAACCCAGCAGTAGCATGCTTGCCTAACAGACACACAGGCGCACACACAATGAAGGAAGAGAAAAAAAGCCAACCTCTGTTCAATCTCAAGCCCCACTAACAAACTCAACTTAAAATTATTCCCAATCAGCTGGCAATTACAACTTGGATAATCAAAACAGCAACACAAAAGAACTGAAAAAAAACTTTGAAAACAGAAAAGTGAAGCTGGGCATGGTCGTGTATACTTGTAATCCCCGCAGTACAGGAGCCTGAAGCAGGACTGCTGTGTGAGGCCAACCTTGGCCCCACAGTGGAGACCTTGCTCCCAAAACCAAAAACAGCTGGTTGTGATGGGCTCAGGTCTTTAATCCAAAGGCTTGGAAGGCATCGTCAACAGGGATCTCTGTGAGTTTAGATCTGGATGCCAATCTGATCTATATGTTCAGACCCTGCCTTTAAAAAAAAAAAAATCAAGCAATCCTCTAAAAGGCTGGCCGCCCCCCCTCCCCCCCAGTCCTGGTTTGTTACTGCAGCGAATATGAGACTGACCAACAGGAACTGGGTCCTGGGTTTTTGTGGGTCGATTTTTCTATGGAAATTGGGGAAACTGTTTATCCCCTAGCTTTCTGCCAGACTGCATCTGAGTGACACCTAAAATAGATCCTTCCAGAGACCTTGTATCCCAAGGTTCTAAAGTTCATATTGTGTAAAGGAATCATACTTCTGAACAAAATATTGACACATGTTTACCATAAGTCAGGACAGAACAAGCAGTAATTGGGCAACAGTTTTTTGGAACTATTTCATAACTGCAGAAGGAAATCAAGATTTACATTTTGGGGCCTTGGGAGCCGTCTCTAATTTTCTGATGTTTAGACTACGCCCAGCGAGGCCCATTTTGGAAAAAAATTCTTAAGTGTTCTAATGTAAAGGGTACAGAGTAGTCCACCTAATGTTGGAAGACTACTGAGGGCTCCTAACCATTTTGAGACTACATTTTCTTGTTAGAAACGTAAGACGGGCTGAGCTCCTTGCCACCGAGTCTCTCAAAGGTCTTCAGAGGGTAGGCCATTTTCAAGCTAATATCCTTCGAAAGCAGAGAGACCTTTGAACTGACCCAACTGTACTGGGACCAGAAAGGAGGAGAACTTTGGCCTGAGAGCAGCAGACAGACCGAGGTGACCTAACCATTACTTTTAAAAGAAATAAAATTAAATTAACCAGAGACGCATGTCGTAAGGAAGCACTGCCAGAGACGTCAAAGGCAGAGCGAGTCTCAAACTTTCCCCCCCCCCATCACTTTCGACTGCAAATCTGCATGCTCCCAGGTAAACTGCGCAAACTGAAGCAGGAACTGGGTCCCAATAAGCAAACCTCAGACCAGTGCCTATCTCCCAGTGATCCAAACTGGTATTTCTGGTTGGAGAAGCAGGGGATGAGGACCCAGGGCTCCCGAGGGGCCAGAAGGTGGGGAGGGCTGCCCACCCGTGCACGTGCCCCTCTAAGCTGCTGCGGGTGCATCTACGGGCGGCTGCAGGACTCGGCCCCCGCCGCCCCCCAACTCCCCGGCCGGCAGCGGCTGGAGGCCCCGCTCGCTGCCTACCCCCACCCCCCGCACCCCCCGGCGTACCTGGCTCTCGGCGGCGGGGATGCCGGACTCGAGCTCGCACAGCGCGCGGAAGTTGTGCAGCTCGAAGTCGGCGTCGACCTGGAGGGAAAAGGTCACCTCGGAGAGGTCCCTCCGCACACAGTACACGGTGAGCAGCATGGCCCGGGCCCGACCCGGCTCGGCTTGGCCCCGGCCTGGGCGCTGGGCGAAGGGCAGCCGGCGGCGAAGGGGCCAGGCGGGAGCTGCGGGAGGGCGGCGGGCGCGGGCTGCTCGCTCGCTCGCTCGCTCGCTCCTTCCCTCCCTCACACGCGCGCAGTGACTCACTCCTCGCTCCCGCCCTCAGCAGCCAGCGCGGCCGCCGCCACCCGCCTGCGAGGCCGTCTGCTTGCCCGGCCTGCCTCCCACAGGCTGCCGTCAAGCGCACGGGCCGCCCGGCGCCCCGCCCCGCCGCAACGCGGCTGCCGTAAAACGCTCTAGGATACGGCCGCCTTCGCGACGCGCGGGGCGGGGCTCGGGGCTGGGGGCCAGCTGCGGGGAGGAATGTGGGGGTGGGAGGGGGACCCCCACGGCTGGTTGCCTTAATAGCCTAACCCGGGAGTACTCTACAATCCCAAATTATTCATCCAACAGGCACCTTCTGAGCGTTTGGGGCGGACATAAAAATAGATGAAAGACACTGAGTCTGAGTCCTCACCCTTAACTCTCCATCTGCTATGGGAGACTTAAGTAAGCAGATCTTCCTAAAAGAGATGTTTCGAAATCGAAATTGGCGTTCGGTAATATTAATTCGTTTTCGTCTTGGTAATGGACGTAGGACGAAAACTCAAATCCTTACTTTGATCCCTAGAACTACCTTTGCCGTGCTCCGGGGCCCATCCCCGCCTTCGGAGGCCCAGTGCAGTGCGCCTCCACCTCGGTGCTACTGGCACCCACACCACTCAGTTCCCCTCTGTCATAAGTTACCTCACTCTCAGACTGCATCCATTTCCCAGCCTTAGCAACTGCAGCATCCAGCACAGGGCCTTTACTGGGCACAGTTTAGAATCTATTTGTTATACTGGGACTGGTGGTACAAACCTGTAATCCCAGCTACGGGGGGGGGGGGGGGGGGCGGGTGAGGGTGGAGGTGAGGGCATTAAACAGAAGGCTGGCAAGTTCAAGGCCTGCCTGGACTATATGGGTTCCAGGCCAGTCTGAACAACTTATTTTGAGAAGGTTCTTGCTAAATAGCTCGTTGATAACTTGCCTAGCACTCACAAAACTCAATCCCTTGCCCTTAAAAAAAAAAAAAAGGTAAATATGCTATTTCAGTGGCCACCCAGTTCATAAGGAGATATATAGAGACCACGGCATAAGAATGGTAAAAATCCAAAAACTCCTCAGGGCCCACTAGGATGGATGATCACTGCAAATACGAGGATTTCCACTCCTGGCACCAGGAATCGGGCAGCCTCCCCTAGCATAACAGGAAGGAAATAGGGAACAGGATGGCTGTGGATGCTGCAAAAACTTTGATCCTGTTTGCAGAAAAGAACTGATGGGTGCAGATTTTTACAAAGACAGAAGTAGAGAAGCTGAGACCCGAAGATGGATCAAGACCAAGTGACAGAAAGACCAGCCACTGTGCAAACAAAAGAAAAATTGTAATGAAAACAGCTTAATGAGCCTTTTAAAATGGAGGTAGGTCAGTCGTAGTGGTGCACGCCTTTAATCCCAGCACTCAAGGAGGCAGAGGCAGGCCGATCTCTGTGAGTTCGAGGCCAGCCTGGTCTACAAAAGTGAGTCTAGGACAGCCAAGGCTACACAGAGAAACCCTGTTTCGAAAAACCAAAACCACCACCAACAAAACAAAAAAAACCAAAACACAAAACAACAACAACAACAAAAATGGAGTTAGGAAATTTAAGAAGGTTGTTGAGGACAGTAGATGCCCTTCATGATGTGAACTCTGGTGACCTTCACACTTCAATGGTGTCATCTGAAAGAGATGACCACCTTGTGGCTTGGTATTTAATCGGATCAAGATATTATTGTTGTATGAATTGTGCATTTAAAAATATAAAATTTTGCCTTTAATCCCAGGACTCGGGAGGCAGAGGCAGGCAGATTGCTGTGAGTTGAAGGCTACCCTGTCTACAAAGTGAGTCTAGGACAGTCAAGGCCACACAGAGAAACCCTGTGTGGAAAAACCACAAATAAATAAATAAATAATGAAAAAAGGGAAAAGAAAGAAAGAAAGAAAGAAAAATATATAAAATTTTAAGATGACCAGTGACGGTGGTGCATACCTTTAATCCCAGCACTTGGGAGGCAGAGGGAGGTGGATCTCTGTGATTTCCAGGCCAGCCTAGTCTACACAGAGAAACCCTGTCTCAAAGGCAATTTAAATTGTATATGTGTGTGTGTGTGTGTGTTGCACCTGAGTGCTTGTCAGTGCACCAACTGTGTACAGTGCTGGTGAGGGGGAAGAGGACATTAGGTTTCCTAGGGCTGGAGTCATTGACAGTTGTGAGCCGACATATGGGTGCTGGGAATTAAACTTGGCCCTAGCCTCTGGAAGAGCAGCCAGCTCAGCCGGGCGTGGTGGCGCTCCCCTTTAATCCCAGCACTCAGGAGGCAGAGGCAGGTGGATCTTTGTGAGTTTGAGGCCAGCTTGATCTACAAAGAGTCCAGGACCGCCAAGGCTACACAGACACTGTCTCGAGAGAGGGTCTCACTAACCCTGGAACTTACTAGGTAGTGCAAGCTGGTCTTGAACGCAGAGAGATCCACCTGATTCTGCCTCTCGAGTGCTAGGATTAAAGCATTGCACCACCATGCTGGCTTGAAAGCATCAGTCACATAGAGAGCCTTTCATACAACTCCAATTGTTTCCCAGTTTCAATGGCCTTTCTCTACTCACCCACTTGGGACCAAATTCTCCCTGCCTTCTTTATTGGAAACCCCGACTCTGCGTTCTATAAACCTGTTACACCTGACTTGCCATTCCTACTAATCTAAAGGAAGTCCTCTAGCTTCTGAGTTTGGATTGGCAGATGCTATCTGGGGCTTTCACAAATGAAGATTTGTTTCTCTCAGATGGGCAGCTGTTCCGGTTCAGTGGCTCAATGGTACAAGGATCTCTAAGGATTCAAAAACTCTTTTGGCTTTTCCCCAACGATTGTGGTGTGGCTGGAGTCTCCACACCGTGAGTCATTTTCTTGTCTGAGGTTGGAGCTTGCCAAGAAGTCAGTCAACCAGTTTGTGGCTTGTATCTTACTGGACAGACCTGTGTGGAGCAGCTATAAGAGAGGCTAGGGAAGCAGGTGTTTAGCAGTCTCTACAAGTTTTAATGGACACGGTCAGGGAAAAGAGGATGAGGATATTACTAGGTAAAACATACAGAATGGGTCTGGGCATGGTGGCACACGCCTTTAATCTCAGCACTCTCGAGGCAGAGGAAAGCAGATTACTGTGAGTTCAAGGCCAGCCTTGTCTACAAAGGGAGTCTAGGATAGCCAAGGCTACAGAGAAACCCTGTCTCAAAAAGCCAAAAAAGAAAAAAACAAAAACAAAAACCATACCTGATGTTTTCTAGAGCAGAGAAGGGTTAGAGCGTAGTAGCCAAATGCAAGAGGCTTTGAGAGTGGTATTGGATCAGCTGAGATGGAGTTTTGAAACATACACACACACACACACACACACACACACACACACATAATTTTAAGTGTATAGTGTTTTGCCTGCATGTATGTGTGTGGATCATGTGTCTGCTGATGCCCTGGAGGCTAGAAGAAGGCATCTGATCCCCTGGAACTGGAGTTGCCGTTGGCTGTGAGCTGGGAACTGAACCTGGATCCTCTACAAGAAGGACAAGCGCTCTTCGTGGCTGAGCCCTCCCCACAGCCTCTCTGTGATGTCGTTGCTACGAGTGCTCAGGTTCTTGGCTCTGCAAGAACTTATTTTTCTGAACATGGCCATAACAATCACGCCCGCCCTATATGCTTTTCCTCCCAATCAGAAGTAGGGTGTGGCCAGGTGTGGTGCACACGCCTTTAACCCTAGAACTCTCTGTGAGTTGAGACCAGCCTGGTCTCCAGAGTGAGTCAAGGACAGCCAGGGCTGTTACATAGAAAACCATGTCTAGAAAAACCAACTAGCCAACCAGCCAACAAATAAATAATAAACAAATAAATAAATAATAAAAGAAGTGGGGTGTGGGGCTGGAGAGATGGCTCAGTAGTTAAGAGCTCTTCTTGCTCTTTTTGTTTGATTGTTTTTTGTTTTTGGAGACAGGGTTTCTCTGTGTAGCCTTGGTTGTCCTGGACTCACTTTGTAGACCAGGCTGGCCCCGAACTCACAGAGATCCGCTTGCTTCTGCCTCCTGAGTGCTGGGATTAAAGACATGTGCCACCTTTCAGATCCTGATTCAATTCCTAGCACTCACATTGGGTGGCTTTTGCGACAGCCACGGGATCCAATGTCCTCCTCTGTGTCTTTGGATACTGCATGCATGTGGTGCACATACACACATGCAATCACATGCACACACACGTATAAAATAAAGAAGTCTAAAAATAAACAAAAAGAAGCTGGTGCATGCCTCTAATCCCAGCATTTGGGAGGCAGAGGCAGGTGGATCATTGTAAATTCAAGGCCAGCCTGGTCTACAAAGTGAGTCCAGGACGGCCAAGGCTAACACGGAGAAACCCTGTCTCAAAACAAAACAAAACAAAAACCAAAGCAAAACAAAAAAATAAACAGAAAGAAATGATATGTGAGCCAGATGTGGTGGAACATGTGTGTAATCCCAACACTCAGGAGACAGAATTGAAAGGACTGCCCGTTTTCAGCAACTGACCAACTTTTGACATTGTGTCTCAAGACAAGGTAGCAAGCAGTGGGGCTGTGGCTCAGCTGGTGGAGTGCTTACCTAGCACGCGGGAAGCCCTGGCTTCAGCCTCCTGCACTGCATACACTGAAGCAAGGGCACACAGGCCTGTGATCCCAGCACGCTGCCATAGGGGCAGGAGGAGCAGAAGAGCAAGGCCATTCTCAGCTAAAAGGATGATTTGAGACCAGTTTGACCGGGGCGGGTGGAAGTCCCTGCATTTGAATTGTGTGTAGACTGACTCTGTGTAGGTAATGCTGTATGGCTTCTAAGCTGAGGTCTGATTGGCAACTTGGATTTAACCTGGTTCTCTTAAACAATCCCCTCTTGGGATCCAGTGGGGAAGTCCACATTCATATCCTCTCTCTCTCTCTCTCTCTCTCTCTCTCTCTCTCTCTCTCTCTCTCTCTCTCTCTGAGACCACCATGAAGAAAACACAGAGCCACTCTCCAGGCAACAGCTGCTCACCAGGAAGACTTAGCAAGCATCTGCGTTTAGAAACTTCCAGAAGAACTCAGCCCTCACCACTGAGTCATCGACAGCCCTTGAGGCTTTCCAGCTGAGGCTCCAGACATCTCGGAGCCGTCTCCTCTGTATGTTGTGCTCTCTGAATTTCCAGCTCCCAGAATCGACAACTAATAAAATGCAGTTGTGAATTAAAAGCACAAACAGGCACCACCCACTAGGGTGGGTATGGCGGCAAGTGCAGGAGAGGGCAGGGGGATGTATAAATGAAGTCCTCACAAACTGTTAAAGGCTCACGTTCAGTGGTGGCCTTTGGGGGAAATGACACAGTCGTGCGTTCATGTCGCTTTGGACTCACAGCTGAATGGAATGCTGGCATATAGTGGGTAGGGCCTGATGGGATGAAGTGAGTTGGTGATGTCATCCCTTTGAAGGGTGTAGCTTGTCCCAGGTTGGTCTCACCCCCTTTCCCTTCCTTCTTCCTAGCTTTCTTTCAAGAGGGGAACAGCTTTCTCTGTCACATGCTATTGCCTCTGTGGTGTTTTGTGGTGGTTGATCTAGAGCCACCACATATTCAGATGTTAATTGCTTCCCCTCCCCCCACCCCCACCCCAAAGTTGCCTTCGTACCTGGGTTGGACAGAAATGAGGTAGCTGGAGCTAAGGTTCAAACGGCTTAGAGGACAGAAGCATCACTGGAGGAGAACAAGGAAAGATAGAAGAGGAGGAGGAAGGAGAGAGACCACCCTGGGTTAGCGCAAGGAAGAACCACGTGGCAGGGAGGAGCTTGCTCTGAGCATCTGCGAGGGAGGGAAACAGCCCAGATGGAAAGCTTGGGAAGTATTTGTGGATATGATGGATGGGGAGTAGCCCAGATAAAACCAGTTAGAACCCATGGCATGGGATGTGGGGCTGGGAGGTAAAAGGTAGCTTAAGGGTTAGTTTCTGCTCGGTGCCAGTGTGTAGGCATATTAAAGATCTAAGAGGTGTCTGTGTCTTCTATTGACATTATAGCAGGTTAAATGATAACACCATAATAATTATATGGATTAACAGTAAACATTAATAACCATTTTATGCAACAGTGTTATGCTTTACCACATCACCCCTGCTAATGGAAAAAATATATAGATCTTGGGCCAAAACCTTTTAACCATGAGCCAATGTAAATTGCTCCTCCTTTAAGTTGGCATCCCTAGGTAACTGGTCACAACAATAAATAAATAAATAGTTGACTTTTTAAAAGCCTGGTGTGGTAGCACATGCCATTAGTCCTAGTACTTGAGAGGGAGTGGCAGGTGGATCTCTAGGAATTCCAGGCCAGCCTGGCCTACATAGTGAGTTCCAGGCCAGTGAGAGATACATACTGATTTTTGTCTTGTTTTGTTTTACTTACTTTATTATTGTTTTGCCCATATGTATGTATGTTGTATGTATGTATGTATGTATGTATTATCTATGTGCACCATGTTGGGGCCTTGTACACTCAGAGGTCAGATGAGGAAGTCAAGTCCCCTGAAACTGTAATTACATATGGTTGTGAGTTATTGTGTGGGTGCTGGGAATTGAACTCAGGTCCTCTGTAAGAACAAGAATTATTCTTTTTTTGTTTGTTTTGAGACAGGGTCTCTCTGTGTTAGCATGGGCTATCCTGGACTCACTTTGTAGACCAGGCTGGCCTCGAACTCACAGCGATCCGCCCGCCTCTGCCTCCCGAGTGCTGGGATTAAAGGCGTGCGCCACCACGCTGGGCCTGAGAGACCCTTTCTTGAAAAACCAAAACACAAAGAAAAAGAAAAACAAAACAACAAAAAAGAAAGTCAAACCCGGCATGGTGGTGCACACCTGTATCCCAGCACTCCAGAGGTAGAGGCAGGAGGATCTCTGTGAGTTCAAGGCTCGCCTGTTCCACAAAGTGAGTCCAGGATAGCCAAGGCTACATAGAGAAACCCTGTCTTAAAAAAACAAAAAAAAAAGCCGGGCGTGGTGGCACACACCTTTAATCCCAGCACTTAGGAGGCAGAGGCAGGTGGATGGCTGTGAGTTCGAGGCCAGCCTGGTCTATAGAGTGAGTCTAGGACAGGCAAGGCTACACAGAGAAACCCTGTCTTGAAAAACCAACCAACCAACCAAATAAATAAATAAATAAATAGCCAAATCCAGGAGCACAAAGTTCTCTCAGCTCCTTCTGGTCAATTTGGTTCGTCTCATGCCTCGCCACATTTGAACTCTAGTCAACTGCCTCTTGGGATGTGATTCGGAGTGTGGACTTTTGTCCACTCACGCTACAAGGTGGACTTTGTACTTCCATCCACCTGTCACAGTTAATGACTGGAGACATTTCAGTCCTCCGTCCTAACCTAGGCTGGAAGGGTTAGAAACAGGACACTCAGAACCTGAGTCCCGTTAATTAGTCACCACTGTCAAACATCTTTCTTTCTTTCTTTCTTTTTAATTTCAAGACAGGGTTTCTCTGTGTAGCCTTGACTATCCTGGACTCACTCTGTAGACCAGGCTGGCCTCAAACTCTCAGCTATCGGCCTGCCTCTGCCTCCCAAGTGCTGGGATTAGAGGTGTGTGCCACCACTGCCTGGCTTCTTTTCTTTTCTTTTTTCTTTTTTGAAAATTTATTTATTATTATATAGTGCTCTCCCTGACTGTACACCTGCAGGCGAGAAGAGGGCATCAGATTACATTATAGATGGTTGTGAGCCACCATGTGATTGCTGGGAATTGAACTCAGGACCTCTGGAAGAGCAGTCAGTGTTCTTAACCTCTGAGCCATCTCTCCAGCCCGTCAAGTACCTTTCTAATGAGCACTACATTTACCCCAGTGCTCGCTGTGTGCCAAGAACTCTTCGGAGCACTTTGTGTGTGAACCCTTAGGAAGATCCCATGAGATATTTATTATGTCCATTTTACAGATGTAGAGCTATAGAGGGGTCAGCCTCTCACCTAAGGATACAAGAAAACTGATTAGCAGCTCCGGGAGTTAAAACAGGCAATCGGACTTGAGCCTACAATCTTCTATATTCTTTGAGACAGGACCTATGTAGTTTAGACTCACCTAGAACTCTCAATCATGTTGCCTAACTGAGCCTACGGTCTGTTTCAGGAGCTTTTGTGCCACCAGGCCCAGCAAGCCTACAATCCTAACCCCTATGTTAAGATGCCTCATATAGGAATTTGCTCTTCAAAATATTTCCAGAGATGGCTGGGTGTGGTGGTGCATGCTTTTAATCCCAGGACTCAGGAGGCAGAGGCAGGCCGATCGCTGTGAGCTCGAGGCCAGCGTGGTCTAGAAAGTGAGTCCAGGATAGTCAAGGCTACGCAGAGAAATCTTGTCTCGAACCCCCCCCCCCCAGATGTTTCCAGAGGGACTGGAGAGATGGTTCAGAGGTTAAGAGTACTGACCTCTATTCCAGAGGTCCTGAGTTCAATTCCCAGAAACCACATGGTGGCTCACAACCATCTATAATGTGATCTAATGTGCACTGTATACATAATAAATAAATTAAAAATAAAAACAAAATGTTCCAATAAAGCCTTATTTTCATTTCATGAAAGAAAACTGAGGCCTAGGGACTTTACTTTCCTAAATACACACACACACACACACACACACACACACACACACACACACACACACACACACACACCACACACACACAAAGAGAGAGAGAGAGAGAGAGAGAGAGAGAGAGAGAGAGAGAGAGAGAGAGAGAGAGGGAAATCAGGAGAGACTTTTCAAACTGGAAGAAGCTAAGAATCTAAACTGTTGGCCTGGAGAGATGGCTCAGTGGTTAGGATCAATCCTGTTCTTGCAGAGGACCAAGTTCAGCTTTCAGAGCCCATGTGGACTAGCTTACAACAGCCTGTAACTCCAGCTCCAGTGGATCTGAAACCTCTTCTGGACTCTGGGGGCGCCTGCTCACATTCCCCCACACATATGCATGTAATTAATAATAAAAAATAACAATCTAAACTTTTATTTCTTCCCTTAGCTGGAGCACAGGCTTTCTGCTCACACCTGTGGCAGTGCTGTGCTCCAACGCCCCTTGATTACTCCATGGTCCCTGCCAACAAGGTTTTCGCCTCCTTCTTCTCCTCCTCTTCTTCCTCTTCTTCCTCCTCCTCCTCTTCCTCCGTTCTTGCCTGATTCTTCTCTTCTTCTCTGCTTGAAACAGCCAACCAAAAAAAGAAAAAAAGAAATTAAAAAAAAAAAAAGAAACAGCCAACCAGTTAAAGATACCTGCTCCAATTTTGTTGTTGTTTTAATTGTGAAAGTATACTTATTTATGAATGCTGTGTTATGTGTTGGTGGGTGTGCGCATGCCAATGGATGCACATGGAGGTGAGAGGGCAATTTGCAGGCTTAGTTTTCTCCTTTCATAGTGTGGGTGCAGCATTGGCAAACTCAGGTCACTAGGGTTGGCAGGAAGCACCATCTTACCAGCCTGTTTTGGTTTTGAAGACAGGGCATCTCTGCGTAGCTCTGGGTGTCCTGGAATTTACTCTGTAGACCAGGCTATCCTTGAACTCAGAGATCCACCTGCTTCTGCCTCGCTAGTGCTGGGATTAAAGGCCTAAACTGTCATAGCCTGGCTTGTGTTGTTTTGAGACAAGAGTCTTATTATGTAGCTCTGGCTGGCCTCGCAGATGCCTGGCACCTCTCTGCTCCAAGTGCTCAGATTAAAGCATGCCACCACCATACCCAACTGGCAGACTCTAATTGTAATGACATCATTTCAACTCTGTACGATGACAAAAATCTACCAAGGACATCTCCATAACATGCAACTAACGGAACTGATGTAAACACTAGAGACACACCACAAAAGTAGAGAGCCCCCAGCCTGATGGTGTTTTCCTGTAATCCCAGGTGCAAGAGGCAGAGGGAAGAGCGTCACTGCAATTGTGAGGCAGCCTCCTGCACACAGTGGACTCCAGGCCAGTCAGGCCTACATAACAAAACCACCCTTCAGAAACAGCAGCCTCCACCACCACAGAACACAAGCCACAAGCCCAGGCTGGGAGTACTGAGCGCTGTCTGACTTGGTAAAGTGTGTTTGCTGTGCAGGCGTGAGAACCTAAGTTTGGATTTCCCGGTACTCATCGAAAAAGCCATCAGACCTGGTGCCTTCAGCTTTTAATGTGGATCCTGGGAATCCACCCCCTTCATTAGCCTTGCACTTCTAGGGACACTCTCTATCCATTGAGCCATTCTCCTGGCACATGATGATATTTTTTTTTTTGAGACAGAGTTTCTCTGTGTATATTTGACTGTCCTGGACTCGCTTTGTACAGCAGGCTGGCCTCAAACTCACAGAGATCCACCTGCCTCTGCTTCCCAGAGTGCTGGGATTAAAGGCATGTGCCACTGTGTCTGGCTTTGCTGGTTGATTTTTAAATGCCTTATATTGTAAATACTTTTTTTTTTTTGAGGCAGGGTCTCATTATGTAGCCTTGGCTGCCCCCAGAACACTCTAGACTAGGCTGGCTTCCTACTCACAAAGATCTGCCTTCCTCGGCTTCTCCAGTGCTAGGGTTAAACTTCCCTGCCATTCTCAGCAGTCTGGGAGACAGAGGCAGGAGGATCTTTGTGAGTTCCATGCCATTACGGTCTAAAAAATGGAGTCCAGGACGGCCAGGACTACAAAATAAGCCCTCTCTCAAAAAGAGGAGGAGGAGGAGGAGGAGGAAGAGGAGGAGGAAAGAAAGAAAGAAAGAAAGAAAGAAAGAAAGAAAGAAAGAAAGAAAGAAGTCCTGCCATTCCCAGCCTTGTAAATACTTTTTGATACTTTGGAATTATTATTTTTCTTTAGGGAATTACACATAGAATTCTTTTTTGTTTGTTTGTTTTTTGTTTTTTGTTTTTTTCAAGACAAGGTTTCTCTTTGTATCCTTGGCTGTCCTGGACTCATTTTGTAGGCCAGGCTGGCCTCGAACTCACAGAGATCTGCCTGCCTCTACCTCCCGAGTGCTGTACACATAAACTTCCTGTTTCTTTGGCCTGGATCATGGGCACTTGTGTAAGGTGCCAGCCTCTCCCTTGTCAGATTCCAGTCCCACCCACTCCCAGTGACCTCCTCTCCAGTGCACCTGTACCCTGGATTGTGAAAACATTTCAGGTAAGCTTGAACTTTGCTCCGTTCTGATAGCGGGCACACCATCATTTGCTGCCTAACTCCTATGTTTGGAGCCAAAGACTGATTGTTTGAATGCAAGCATCAGCCTTGGACAAAACTACAAAATGGGTCAAAGTTGGTCTGTGGCTAACTCAGCCTCATCGCTCCTTCCTCTCCTCCTGGGCTCTTCTTGTTTGCTCCCACTTATTCTCCTGTACTCTCAAGTAAGGTCCTTTTTCAAAACCTGCTTTTGCATATGCCTTTAATCTGGGCATTTAGGAGGAAGGGACGGGCAGATCTTTATTCCTTTGAAGCCAGCCTGGCTAGTTACGGCAACACAGAGACCTGGCCTCAAAAACAAACAAAACCCAACATGCTCTTTAGAAAGAGTCTGAACTAACCCTAATATCTTTTTGTTTGAATGTTTGTTTGTTTTGGATTTCTTTGTGTAGCCCTGGCTGTCCCAAACTTGCTTTGTAGACCAGGCTGGCCTCTAACTCACAGCAATCTACCTGCTTCTTCCTTCCCTGAGTGCTGTGATGAAAGGCATGTGCTACTGTACCTGGTTTTAACCCTAATATCTTTATGACTGCTGATAATTTGTTTTTTTCTGAGGTTGAGTTTTGGTCAGGAATAAAATTATCAGTTGGAGGCTGCAGGTCCATAGGTAAGCTCTGAGGAAACTTCTGGGCTCAAAAGAGTTCACTTACTGTTGACACCTGAGTGGGGATTCGTTTCTCTAGCCTGGGCACTCCTATTTTAAGATCCCCACCTTGGTAAGAGAGATGGGGGGGGGTTCCATTTTTCTATGCTCTGATCAGGAATAAAATTATCAGTTTGAGGCTGCAGGTCCATAGATAAGCTCTGAGGAAACTTCTGGGCTCAAAAGAGTCCACTTACTGTTTACACCTGAGTGGGGATTTGTCACTCTAGCCTGGGCACTCCTACTTTAAGATCCCCACCTTGGTAAGAGAGGTGGGGGGTGGTTCCATTTTTCTATGCTGAGGTGTAGTGTGCCACATGTCCATAATCCCAGCACTCAAGAGACAGAGAGGCAGGAGGGTCACAAATTTGAAACCTACATGGTTTGAAACTTCAGTGTAAGTTCCAGGACAACCAGAGCTACAGTTAAACAGCATCTCAGAAAATGAGAAAAGGAGGCAGCCACAAGTGTGTCCTTCTTGGAAAACTATAAGTGTGAAGGGATTTCAAAGCTAAGATTATAAAGAAGGCAGTTGTAATAATTCAAGTCTATAATTTTAGCACCTTGGAGATGGAGGCAAGCTCATTATGAGTTCAAGGCTAGCCTGGGATCCAAAACGAGTCCCAAGCTCCCGCAGACCAGCTCCAGGAAGAGAGAAGAGAAAGTCTTAGTGGTTCCTTGGTAGGGAGAATTGAATGGGCAGGGAACAGCTGGTGAAGGGAAACCAACCGTTGGTTAAACAGTTAGCTAGAGGAAGTAGTTGTTGGGGAGAGATTGAAGAATAGACGAGAAAAGAAATTTAAGATCCAGGCATAAAATGGTGTGCAAACCGAAAGGTCTTCTAGCCCAGGAAAACTTTTTTTCTTTTGCTTTCTCTGTCTCCTTGGGCCAACCTCAATACTTTATTTAAAGTGAAATTCAGTTTGTTTGTTTTTCATTACAGATTACATCATGATTTTCTCGCTTTTTACAATCAATAGAGCCTTTAAAAATCAACTGAGCAAGAAGACAGTCTAACAAAGAAATACAAACAGTTCTATATAACCTACAATAAAGCATATAGCAAAAATCATTCAATTTCCAATCAATGGTCAGCATGACCTGATTATTAGTTCTTAAACAATACTCAGGAAAGTTTAATCATAAATTTCCCTGGGCTAAAGCCATTGTACTTACATGATTGTCATAACAACATAGCTTGAAACTAAATGTCCTGAATGCAGAAAAAACGACTTACTTCCAGTCCCAAACCAACAGATATGCTATCCAAGCCTGGGCTAACTGCCAAGGGGTCCTCTATTGTAAAATACCTATAAAGCATGATGTTCCAAGCCTACCTTCTATTACTTTCAAAGCAGATTCTAAAGATGCAAGTTTTACTTTTCTACAGCTAACCATTTAACCAGGTGCTGTTATGCCAAAGTCTTAACTTTCTTTTCAAGCAGTTTCTGCCTGGCTGCTCACAACAGTCAGAGCCAACGCTCTCTCATTGTCTCAAGCTTTTGGCCAGATGCCTTCTTTCAACGGTCTCTGTGAAAAGATGTTTTCCAGTGTGAATTTCATTAGGGCTGAGAAGTACAGAGAAAAGCAGTTTAGGACAAAAATCTGATTTCAAAGTAGTTTTTAGGCAAAATTATACCTGGACCATACATAATATTTAAGGACAGTGACAATCCTCTGGAGATCTTTGGAACTTGGTCACGCAAAGCCTCAACAGCTGTTCTGGATCTCTAAACACCATTGTGGGATAGATTAAGCTTTGTCTCAGGTGGAAGCAGTCTTGGCGGGCTTTACCCTTGGGGCACACCATGAATACCTTGTGAGAGACTGTTTGGAGCCTTCCTGGGCTTGGAATTCAGGAAGCCTACCTAGGAACCCCACCGTGGCTATTGTTTTCCTAATTGACCCTCGAAGGGAGAAGGGACCGCCCTTTGCATATGACTGGGAAGGTGGGGGGGGGGGGGAGGAGAAAAAAACAAGAGGTAGAAGGAGAGAAGAAGAAGGCGCGGAGAGAGAGGAAGGGACCGGACCAGCTCATGGGACTGAGACACCTAAAGACCCGTCCTGCCGAACAGATTCCAGGAGGTTTTAATCTTCTGTCCCTTTAACCTTTTTTTTTCCTTCTTGTATATGCTAGTTGGGTTGTATAATAAAGTTTAACTGTTAATAAACTGAGCCAACACACCATGCTAGACAGTCAGAGGTCTTTGGAACATTGGTAAACAAAGCCTCTACAACGTGTCTTCATGTCTGTGACATCAAGCCATTCTGGACTCCAGAGTGAGACACTATCTTATGAAGCTCAAACTCAAGCTGTTTAAATACAGAGTAAAAAGACACAACTTTAAAGAGTCAAAGTACTTACATCTCCCGAGTGGGCACTACCAATATTTTGGGTACAATCAAAGGCTTTCAGTCACTGGAGATAACAAAGCAGAGCTGTTTTCTGTTTGTTGAGACAGTCTCATGTGGGCTCAGCTGGCTTCAAACTCACATTAAAGTCCCTCCTCCATTTCTCACATACTCAAACCACGTGCTTACTCAGTATGTGTAGTTCTAAGAATTGAACCCAAGGCTTTTGCACATGCTAGACAAACTACCCCAGACTACATGGGTTGTTTGTTTGTTTGTTTATTTGTTTGTTTGTTTTTCAGAGCTGAGGACCGAACCCAGGGCCTTGCGCTTGCTAGGTAAGCACTCTACCACTGAGCTAAATCTCCAACCTCCATATGTTTTGTTTTGTTTTTAAAGATTAATTTTATTTCATGTGTACCTGTGTTTGCCTGCATGCAGCACATGCATGCCTGGTGGGATGGATCCCCTGGAACCAGGGTTACAGATAGCTGTGATCTGTCTTGTAGGTGCTAGGGCTTGAAGCCCCGTACTCTAGAGGAACAGCCAGTGCTCTTAACTGCTGAGCCATCTCTTCAGGCCCCAGACTATAATCTTTGTTTGTTTGGTTTTTCGAGACTGTTCTTCTGTGTCCCCTTGGCCCTCCTGGAACTCACTCTGTAGACCAGGTTGGCCTTGAACTCAAAGATTTGCTTGTCTCTGCCTCCTAAGTGCTGGGATTAAAGGTGTGCACTACCACCACCAGCAGCAGCAGCTCAGGCTATTGTGTTGGTTTTGAGACAGTCTTTCTATGCATGTACCTTGACTAGGGGACTACTCACTATGTAACCTGGCTTCACTCTGAACTCGTGGTACACTTCCAGCCTCAGCCTCCCAAGTTCTGGAATTACAGGCATGCCCCCTCTCACTCCTGGCTAGACCCTGTTGAGAGCAGAATATTTATTCTTATTTTTATTTTTTGAGACAGGGTTTCTCTGTGTAGCCTTGATTGTCCTGGACTCGTTTTGTAGACTAGGCTGGCCTTGAACTCCCAGCGAGCCACCTGCCTCTGCCTCTCAAATGTTGGGATTCAAGGTGTGAGCCACCACCGCCCGGCTTAATCTTTTTGTTTGTTTGTTTTTGTTTTCGTTTTTCGAGACACAACTTTTTTTGTGTAACAGAGGCCTGGATGTCTTGGACTTGCTTTGTAGACCAGGCTGGCCTCAAACTCACGTTGATTCACCTGCCTCTGCCTCCTGTGTGATGGGATTAAAGGCATGTGCCATCTTGCCTGGCCCTATTTATTAATTTCTACCAAAAGTATTAACTTATGGCATGCCTGCCTTGAGTGCATGCCTCCATTTGCTGGAGGGAGGTGTCAGAAAAGATGTCGTTGGCCTGAAAGTGTGGCACAATCCTGTAAACTGGGAAGCTGGAGGCAGAAGGTTCAGGAGTTCTGGCCTGGGCTTCCTGATGCTTCCAGTGCGTGAGATTTTTTAAAAGCTTGCCCCACATAAATCATCTCAAATCTCTTTTATATTAGTTACTGTTGGGTTTGGGGTGGAAGCCGAGGAAATGCACTTCAGACACAGAAGCTTTGTTTTCTGAGCTCAGGGAGGCGGCCAGTTCAGGATCTGAACCAGAGAAGTTGTATTGCATCTTTAAAGGTGAAAACTGCAATTAGCTCATGGGGTTGGTGGGGGTGGGGAGGTAGATGGTGGAACAGGGTGGTGAGCTCTGACTCAAGTTATTTTGCTAACAGGAAGTTCTAGCTGACCTTAAAAGTGTGCCTGGTAGCTGGGAGCAGCTGGGCTTGTGGTTGTGGAATTTTTGCTTATTAATAAGGCCATAGGGTACACTGAGCATAAACATCATTCATGGTCAACCTGACCATGTATAGAGATTCTTTAACATCAGCACAGAGCTGAGATGTGGCTGGTGGGCCTGAAATAAAACTACCTATAGTTATGCGACCCAAAAGGAGCAGGCCTCAACAGTTACTATGTATGTTGGTCTGCAAAACATCAGACAGCCAGGTGGGAACAGTTATAAACCAGTTCCTCATAAAATTCATCAAGGAATGAGCCGGGCGTGGTGGCGCATGCCTTTGTTCCCAACAGTGGGGAGGCAGAGGCAGCCAGATCACTGAATTCTGAATTCGAGGCCTGCGTGGTCACCAAAGAGAGTTCCAGGACAGCCAGGGCTATTATTACACAGAGAAACCCTGTCTAGAAAAACCAGAAGGGGAAAAAAAAAAAAAAAAAAAAGGAAGCAGTGTAATTGTTGGGCAGCACTGGGGAATACATAACATCATGACTCAGAAGTAAACTAAAGTACAGCAACTACCCCAGCAGCCATATGCCCGGATGCAGTCTCTTTTCCAAGCAGAAGCAACTTCACATCCTTAAAGTTCATCCTTTGTCACGAAATTCCTTTGGCGTCAAACCAGTTGCTGAGAAGTTTTTCTTTCCAGGGAAGACAGATTTTTTTTTCCAGATTTTAATATAAAATGTGAAATGTTTTGTCCAAAGGAAACGCTTCCCACGCAGACTCACGAAAAGCCTTTGAAAGGCATGTCAGCCTCCCTGCAGTCTTATCTCCCCAGGGAGCGCTTGTCTGCAGCTGCCTTCACCTCCACTGCGCCTGTGTGGTAGCACCAGCCTGAGGCGCATGCGCATAACGGGCGGTTCCGCTTATCTCGTCACTCTCCAGACAGTGCCCACTGACTGATAGTGTGTGGCTGTGGTTGCTAGGTGACCGTCCGGCGCGGATGCTGCGGAAGTAAAGGTCCAGCCTTGGTCTTGCGGAGTGCAGCTTCTCCTTGCTGCTGCTCTCCCCTCAGTCCGAGAGCCCGCGCGTTCTGGAAAGCTCTGAATCCTGAGGGACCCAGTCGGGGTGTGGCTGGGCTGCACCCACTCAGGGACTTTATCTCCTGCTTCAGAGAAAGGGCGGGGTCCCTCGTGGTACAGGGATGGGGCGGAGTCCTGGGCATAACTTCCTGAAGCTTCTCTGAGGCTTTGGTTGGGGCTAGTTGGTCATACCCAAAGGAGCTGTGCCTTAGGGACTCAGCGGCCGCTTGTCCAAATGAGATTTTGTGATAGAGGATAACTAGTTCAAGAATAATAATTCAACTTAAAAAGATAAAGCAAAGGCACTGAGATGTGTGACTCATTGATAGAATGCTTGCTTAGAATTCTCTGGGTCTCTAGGTTGTTGAATCTCCAGCAACAGCAGAAGCCTCTCGAAAGGAAAAAGCCCAGATACTTAAAAAAAAAAAAAATTAAAAAAAAAATATATATTTGCACCTTTTGAGGTAAGATTACAGGCACACTCCAACGCGCTGAGTACTGCAGATGGAATCTAGGGCTTCACCTCTTGGACTCAAATGCTCCCTCAAAGGCTTAGAAGTAGCTCCATTACGAGAGAGCTTACCTAGCATGCTGAAGGTCCTGGGTTTGATCCGTAGAATACCATGCATTGGACATTGAGGCATAATTCTGTGTTTACTACTCTGGGAGAAGCGGTAGACGCTCAAGGCCATCCTCAGCTAAATAGCCAGTTTGGCACTGCCCCAGGTTATATGAGGTCCTGTCTCAAAACAATAAGCAGGTTGTGATGGTGCATGCCCTTAGTTGTGCATTCCAGAGGCAGAGGCAATCAGATCTCAGTGAGTTGGAAGCCAGCCATAGTGAGTTCTAGGACAGCCAGAGCTACATAGAGAGACCCTGCTTCAATAAAACAGGCTGGGGAGATGGCTCAGCGATTTCTTTTTCTTTTTTAGATTTATTTGATTTTATTATTATGTGTACAGTGCTCTGCCCACATGTACACCTGCAGGCCAGAAGAGGGCATCAGATCACGTTATAGATGGTTGTGAGCCACTTTGTGATTGCTGGGAATTGAACCTATGACCTTTCGAAGAACGGACAGTGCTCTTAACCGCCGGAGCCATCTCTTCAGTCCCGGCTCAGCGATTTCTTAATTGCTGCAGGAACTCCTACAGAAGACCTAGGTTCAGTTTCCAGCACCTATATCAGGCGACCCTCTGGCCTTCAAGGGCACCTTTAAATACATGATACACATAAGCATACAGCTACACACATATAATGCAAAGTTTAAAGACATAATAGCTGGGAGGTGATGGCACACACCTTTTAATCCAAGCACTTGGGAGGCAGAGGTAGGCAGATCTCTGAGTTGGAGGCCAGCCTGGTCTACAGAGCAAGTTACAGGACAGCCAGGGCTACCCAGAAAAACCCTGTTTCGAACGCCGCAAATATATATATTAAAAACATAGCCAGGTGTGATGGTGCACGCCTGTAATCCCAGCACTGGGGGAGGCAGAGGCAGGCGGATCTCTGTGAGTTCGAGGCTAGTCTGGTCTACAAAGCCCAAGGCTACACAGAGAAAACGCTGTCTCTAAAGACAAAAAAACCAAACCCCCAAAAGAAAACAGAACCAGAAAAACACCCCCCCCGCCCCCCGCCAAAAAGAACAACAAAAACTCAGGGATGGAGAAATGGCTCGGTAGCCAAGAGCACTGGCTGCTCTTTCAGGGGACCCAAGTTGAGTTCTCAGCACTATGTGGTGACTCCCAACGGTCTCTAACTACAGTTCCAGGAGCTCTGACGCCCTCTTCTGGCCTTCTTGGGTACCAGGCATACAAATAGTTCATAGACAAGCATGCAGGCAGAATGCATATAAATGAATGTCCAAACCTCTTCTACCTTGACTATATCTTATTGAGCTTAGAGCCAATTACTCCTGGGGAGATGCCTATTACCTCGCTTCTTATCCCCGACAGACTTAACCAGCACCTGTCACTTGGCTGATACTCAGCAAAAGCTGGACTCCATGGTAAACTATTTCTAGCAAGCAGCTGCTGAGCAGCTTGTGGTGTTTTCATCCAGCGTTTGTTGACAGGCACCTTCTGCCTTCCAGCAGCCGGCCAGGCAAAATGGCCACTCCTGAGCCTTGGAATCCAGGACTGTAACAGTCTGTGAGAATGTCGGGATGGCTGTACAGTACAGAGGCAGGGTGCTGGCGCTACGCACACAAAGCTCTGACCTTGATGCCCAGCACCACAAAACATACAGAGCGCCATCATTTCAGCCACATGAGGGGCACCAGCTGCACAGGAGGATGGCTTGAGCCCAGGAATTCCAGATACATGTGTTCAATGGAGAGACAGTCCATGTCCAAGACTCTTGTGCCAGAACCTGTTCGGGTGTCATGATGAAATCAGATGACTCGGCTGTTTTGGGGGTGGTTTTGGAGGCTTCTGGCTCCCAGCTTTAGGGGCTTTCCAGAAGTCTCAGAAACTTGATCTGTTACCTCTGATAAGAAGCTTTTTGGAGATAGAAACTAGGGTGTGAGTCTGTTAGGCAAATGCTCACCCACTGAGCTACGTCCCTGCCTCCCTCAGCCTCTGTTTGAGATGAGCATATATAAACTGTCATAACAGTAACATAAACCATGCCATATGCTTGGATGGTTGCAAGAGAGCTCTGTCCAGTCCTCTGAGTCAACCCCTTCTTTCATCTGTTAGATGACCATGCAGAAGATTTTGTATCAGCCGGGCGTGGTGGCACACGCCTTTAATCCCAGCACTTGGGAGGCAGAGGCAGGGGGATCACTGTGCGTTCGAGGCCAGCCTGGTCTATAAAGCGAGTCCAGGACAGCCAAGGTTACACAGAGAAACCCTGTTTCGAAAAACCCAAAAACAAAAACAAAAAACAGATTTTGCATCCCATCCCAAGTCTGAGCCCAACAATGTTTAACTGCAGTGATCTTTCCCCATCCCTGGTTGGGTCTTTCCTGTATATAAATTCATGTCCCCTCACTTTCTCATGCTCTAGGAAG
This sequence comes from Acomys minous, assembly GCF_964271855.1. NCBI lineage: Eukaryota > Metazoa > Chordata > Mammalia > Rodentia > Muridae > Acomys > Acomys minous. The sequence goes on from NC_140487.1 coordinate 118,423,373, forward strand.
CTCATTTTAGACTAGACAGGGAAGAGGAGGCCAATTACCTGGTGTCTGGAGCTGGATAAAACGGTTGTTTGGACTGGCTAAGAGTAGTATAGTAATAGGCCTTTGATTCTAGCATCTGGGGAATGGAGGCTGGCGGATCTCTGAGTTTGAGACAACCCTAGTCCCTGATCTACACAGGGAATTCCAGGCCAGCTGGACTTACACAGGGGAATTAGGGTTGTAAAAGCCAAGTTGTTGCTAAGGACACTAAAAACCTGATATAGCAAGAAGTCTCCACCCTGGCCTCAGTGTCTGATTACCCTCAGTGTCTGCTCAGTTCCCCCTCCACCATCCTGCTGTGATATCACTCAGGCAGGCGATCTCTGTGAGTTCGAGGCCAACCTGGTCTACAAAGTGAGTCCAGGACAGTCAAGGCTACACAGAGAAACCCTGTCTCGAGAAAAAGGAAAAAAAAAAAAAAAAAAAGAATCCTGTTCAGTCAGTTCAACCTGTTTGATACAGCCTAGACTCACCTGAGAAGGGAATCTCAACTGAGACATCCCTTAGAGCTGATTGGCCTGTGGGAGGTTATCTTTGTTGATAACTGATGTGGGAGGACCCAGCCCACTGTGGGCGGTACCATCCCTAGGCAGGAGGTCCTGGGCTCTATAGGAAAGGCAGCTGAGCATGAGCCTGAGTGAGCTAACAAGCAGTTTCCTCCGTGATTCCTGCTATGCCTTCTTGGCTGCGAGTGAGTTCGTTGGTGAAGGGTACTGTTGTGTGGAATAGCACAAGTTCCTGTTTGAGTTTCTGCCTTGTTGGACGGTGACCTGTAAGCTGACCTAAATCCTTTCGTCCCCTAAGTTGCTTTTGGTCAGAGTGTCTTTTTTTTTTTTTCTTCCCAAGACAGGGTTTCTCTGGGTAGCCTTGGCTGTCCTGGAACTTACTCTGTAAACCAGGCTGATCTCGAACTCACAGACATCCGCCTGCCTCTGCCTCCCTAGTGCTGGAATTAAAGGCGTGTGCCACCACGCTGGGGTGGTCAGAGTGTCTTATATCAGCAACAGCATGAAACTAGAGCAGCTTGTGACGGTTCCTCTTTGTAATTCCCTTCCAATGACCACTCCCTCCCCCCAACTGATAGGGTATAAATTCCTCCTTGATATGTTGTATTGATTTGAACTAGTCCCTGGTGCTGGCATTATAGGCGTGCGCCACCCCTGCCTGGCGTGATTGTTTTTATGTAACAATAGAATGTATTCATGATGCTCTGGTTCTATGCACTTTGTCCCTGAAAAGCTGGTGTGTCTGTGTGTCTTTAGGAGGCACAGGCCTAATGGGAAATGATTAAGTCATTTATTGCGGTGTCATCCTTGAAAAGAGTAGGCTACTTCTCAGGGCATGCCAGTTCATTCCCAAGAGAATAAGATGTTAGGAAAAGTACATTCCTGCCCTTCCTCAGTCTTTGGCTTCCTGCTTCCCATTTGGTCATTCCCACATGCTGCCTCCCACTGGATACTTTTCTTTCTTTCTATTTATATTTTGCTTTGTTTTTTGAGACAGGGTTTCTCCGTGTAATAACCCTTGGCTGTCTTAGATGCACTTTGTAGACTAGGCTGGCCTCGAACTCACAACAATACACCTGCCTCTGCCTCCCAAGTGCTGGGATTAAAGGCGTGTGACACCACTGCCCGGCTTATTTATTTTATAATTTATTTTTATTTTATGTGCATTGGTGTTTTTCCTGCCTGTATGTCTGTGTGAGGGTGTCAGATCTTGGAGTTACAGACAGTTGTGAGCTGCCATGTGCTTGCTGGGAATTGAACTTGGGTCCTTTGGAAGAGCAGTCAGTGCTCTTAACCACTGAGCCTTTTGTGTGTGTGTGTGTGTGTGTGTGTGTGTGTGTGTGTGTGTGTGTGTGGCTTTTTGAGACACGGTTTTCTATGTAGCTATGGCTGTCCTGGACTCACTTTGTAGACCAGGCTGGCATCAAACTCATAGTGATCCACCAGGTCTCTGCCTCCCGAGTGCTGGGATTATGGGTGTGGACCACCTTCCATGCCTGTTTTAAGGGCCTCCTAACCTGATAGAGTTGTCCAATTTTGGACCTTCAGACTCCAAAACTGGATCAAATAAACAACTCCCTCCTGTCCTTCCTTTTCTTGTCTTCCTCTTTCTCCTCCCTTTTGGGATCTCATACAGCTCAGGCTACGCCCAAACTCATTCCGTAGCCCAGGATAACCTTGGACTTCCCAGTGCTATCTCTCAGACGCTGTTGCTACAGGCCCAATCCACCAGACCCAGATTTGTCCTGTGTTGGGGACCAAACCCAAGGACTTCGCTTTTGCTAAGGCATGGGACTCTGCTGGATACGGTTGAAGTCTTACATCTCCAGGAAGCCATTTTTTGCACTTGGTCTATGACGTGGACTCCCTTTTCTCAGGCACGTTCTCACTCCACCTCATCCGGTACCCTCAGATTTTGTAAGGAGTGTCTCGGAGCCCTCAAGGAAGATGACAGGCCTGACCCTTTCCTGATAAGGAACTTGTTTAGCAAGCACAGGGAATTCCTGGAAGTACTCCACCCTGTGCTGAGGAGATCCTTGCCTCCGGTAAACGACCTCTAATCCTACCTGGAAATTATCCCCTCTCCCATAGGATAATTATGTACTGTGTTCTCCTTCACCTGATAGGGCCCCATGTTACCGCATGTAAATGACCTACTGTACCACTGTATGTACATTAAGTATCCTGGCACCCTTAGCCATAGCGACTCAGACACATTCACCCTCAAACCCCCACTGCCGAAGGTTTATAAATAAAGGCTTGCTTGCTGTCTTGCTCACTGTCTCAGATTTTATTTATTTTGGGAAGACTCTCTGCTGAATGCCAGGGCTCGTCTGCTGATTAAGGTGGTGAGGGCAGCTATGGCAGAGCTGCCTTGGCAGCCACTCCGCTGCTGCTAACTAGGTGCCGACCCTTGGTGAAGCACTGCTGGGCTTGCCGATTTGGGACGTCCGCCTGCTTCCTCTCCTGTGCTCAGCAGCTCAAGGAACAGTAACACTTTGGGTATCATCACAGGCTTACGGAGCTCCTGAGTCTCCACTGCCCCCTGATGCCAGCACTCTCATTCTAAAAGAGCTAAACTCTAACACTCCACGGAAAACCCATTTTCCACCTCCCCTGGTGAGACCAGGAACCTGGCCTAGTGCCCAGCCCAGAAGCCTCACCCTGAGTGTTCTAAGCTGCCCCTGAGCAAGAAAGCAGACCTTGGGACCTTTGATCTCAAAGCCCTTCCATTCTCCAGAAGGAGGCAGCACCTGCACCAACCGGACACTGAACAACACTAAGGCAAGTATTTTGCTAGCTGATCTGCATCCAAGGCTAGTAAACCTCTTTGTAAGTAATCGGCTTCAGGTACTTTGTTATAGCAGCAGAAAAAAGACTAATATACTATATACGAATATACTAATCATAGTTTTTAAAATGTTATTGGCGCTAGAGAGACCACTCAGGGGTTAAGAGCTCTTCCAGAGTGCCCAAGTTCCGGTCTAAGCTCCCACATATGCTCATAACCATCTGTAACTTCAGTTCCAGAAGATCTGACCCTCTTTTGGTCTTCATGAGCGTTTGGTACATATAGCCAGGCGTGGTGGTGCACACCTTTAATCCGAGCACTCGGGGAGGCAGCGACAGGTGGATCTCTGAGAGTTGGAGGCCAGCCTGGTCCACAGAGCGAATTCCAGGACAGCTGAGGCTACACAGAGAAATCCTGTCTTGAAACCAAAACCAAAACAAACAAGAAGGCATTAGCCAGCCCTGTATGTACCTGTAATTTTTCCACTGAAGGAACTGATACAGGAGGATTGACAGTTGGGCGAAGAGATTGGGCTAAGTAGAAAAGGAAAAAAACAAAAAACGACAAAACAACAACAACAAATCACACACAAAGCAAAGTAAAACAAGAGGGCTGAAGCCAAGGAGGTGCTGATGAGAAAAGCATGGTGGGAAAAACATTGTGTCCTGAGTGGCACATCCAGCCTGTGTTGCCACATGTCATGCCTAGGCCTCTACAAGCAGAGACAAGTTCAAGTGCTGACTCCTACAGAGCCCTTGCCTCGCTGAACAGGTCAGAGGGAGCCGCACAGGCGCTGAAATGCACAGGGTTTCCTCAGACTTGGGCTCTCACTGGTTTGTTTTTCTAAAATGGGCATCATGCCCCATTCACTCACTCACAAAACATCTCTTACATGTTTCCTACAAAGTTCAGAGACCAGCTGGGAGTGTGAAGCCTAGAGTTTGCAGGGACAACACCTCCCCCACCTTCCTGTCCTGTTGCTTAAAGAAAACTATACAGGGCACCATGTGTAGTTCATTGGAAGAGTGCTGCTTTCCACCAGGAGGGTGTGGGGAGGTGGGGAGGGGGAGGGGTGCAGGGAAAGATTCAGTTTTTTTTCTATTGAACATTCCACTGAAGTAAACTAGGAGACAGTGGTGGAAGAAAGTCATATTTGGAGAAAAAAGTTAATTTGTCTTCTATATTTGGAAGCTCTGATTTGAATACACTTTCCTTGCAGGCTGATGGTCACTGCCCCTGGCCAAAGTCTGTGCATCTCAGACATTAAATTTGTGTGACGTTACCCTGCCCTTGTGTTACTGAGGTGTTCACCGATTCTGTTCAAAATGGCTCTCCACCTGGACATGACAGACACAGGGAACACAGAATTGGCTACCTGGGCTGCTACAGCCATAGGCTCCAGCCAGTGTTGGTGCCTGCTGCCCCTGCCCCAACAGCTGCTTTCTTTCTTTCTTTCTTTCTTTCTCTTTTCTGATACAGGGTTTCTCTGTATTAGCCTTGGCTATCCTGGAGTCACTAAGTAGACCAGGCTGGCCTCGAACTCACAATGATCTGCCTGCCTCTGCCTCCCAAGTACTAGGGTTAAAGGCATGCGCCACCACACCCGGCTCTCACCAGCTGCTTTCTAAGTACCTGATCATCCTGCTGTGTCCTCTAAACCCACTGTTCAAGTGGAGTCCTGGGATGGGTTTGTTCGTTTGTTTGTAAGACCTATTTTTTAAATCTATTTTTTCATTTATTTTAAGTGTTGACAAGAAGCACCTTGAGGTAGGCTTCTTTCTTAAGTTTATTTTAAACTTATTTTTATGCACATGAAGGTTTTGTCCCTATGTGTGCATGTGCACTTCGTAGATTCTTCATGCCAGTGGAGGCTGGAAGAGGGCATCAGACACCTGACTCTAGACCTGAAGCTCCACCTGAAGCTGAAGTTACAGGCAGTTGTGAGCCACTGACATGGGCCGTGGAACCCAAGTCAGGTCCTGTGCAAAAGCAGTGAGCTCTCTTGACAGTTGAGCCAGGGCTCTCGGCCCAGATGGCCCAGGTACACTTTCTACTTTCTACTTGGCCTCTGAGGTGGTATCAGCAGGTGTTTCCGCTGAGCTAGTGCCTCCTTGTGGGGATGGCAGGGTGGGACATCGGATTGTAGAGGCTTCTGCGTGAGGAATTGTTCATCTGCAGAAGAAAACCATCACCTCAGTATGAAAAGAGATTGTTTTGGGGGAAGCTGGAGCAGGAGAAACACCAGATGATGCATTCAGAAGGCGCTCTTCGGAGCATGAGGAGGGAGGGTTCCCCAGTCATGGGCAGAGAGTGTCGACTCACAGTGGGCACCAATAAATGTTTATGAGATGAATGAAAAGAAGACCAGAAGTGAGAAAACAGTGTGTTCAAGGGCAAGTGATGGGAGAGAAACCGTGTTAGAATATGGCGTCAAAAGGACACATTATTGCATTTGTACTGGAAGATGGCCAGACCTGCCTAGAACCATCTTTTAAAGTTGAATACTTTCAATCCCAACCTCAGAGAACTTTGCCCTGTCCTCCAAAGTACATCCTAGAGTGAGTGATGTGGAGTTTAAGAGGTTGTGTACCAAGGCACACAGGTTTTTTTTTCCCACCCAGTATTAATTGCTAGAAGAAAAAAAAAACAAAGAAAATAAGTGTTTGTGGCTTTTGGTGTTTTACATTTATTTATGTTGCATATGTGAGTGCGTGTGTAGCCCGATGCTCCTGTGGAGGACACTCTTCATGAGTGAGTTCTCTTCTACATCAAACTCGGGTTGTTTGGCTTGCCAGCTGATTCTTTTACCAACTGAGGTATCTTGGTGGCCTGAGTGATTTTTTTTTTTTATTTCCTTAGAATTAAGGAGAGTGCTGAGCATGGTGGCACATACCTTTAATCCCAGCACAGCCAAGACTACACAGAGAGAACCTGTCTCAAAAAACCAAAAACCAAACCAAACCAACAAAACCACAAGTGTCCTGGCTGTCCTGGGCTCACTTTGTTGAGCAGGCTGACCTCTGAACCCATAAGATCCACCTTTCTCTCAGCCTCTGGAGTTCTGGGATTTAAAGGCCTGTGCCACCATGTCTCGCAAGTTTTGTTTGTTTTTTTTTGTGTGTGTGTGCGTGTGTTAAGGATGTCACTCCGAGGTGGTGGCACACTCAGCGGTCAAGAGCACTTCCAGAGAACTCAGGTTCCAACCCGAGCACCCATATATGCTCATAACTATCTGTAACTCCAGTTTCAGAAGATCTGACCCTCTTCTGGTCTTCATGAGCGTTTGGTGAGCACAGCCAGGCGTGGTGGCGCACACCTTTAATCCGAGCACTCGGGAGGCAGCAGCAGGTAGATCTCTGAGTTTGAGGCCAGCCTGGTCTACAGAGTGAGTTTCTGGACAGTCAGAGCTACGCAGAAAAACCCTGTCTTGAAAAAACAAATAAGCCGGGCGTGGTGGCTCACGCCTTTAATCCCAGCACTCGGGAGGCAGAGGCAGGCGGATCGCTGTGAGTTCGAGGCCAGCTTGGTCTACAAAGTGAGTCCAGGACAGCCAAGGCTACACAGAGAGACCCTGTCTCGAAAAACAAAACAAAACAAACAAACAAACAAACAAATAAGCAAAACAAAAAACAGGATGCCACTATGTAGCTCTCCCCAGGCTAGTACACTCCTCAGGTAAACCAGGCTGACTTCGCTCTCTGCCTCTGCCTCCTTGTATTAAAGGCTAATCACGCCCAAGTGTAAAGCATTTTTATTTTATATTCTCTTCACTCAGAGTGCAACTGAAGGTCTTGCAGATATGACGCAAATATTCTACCCCTAGCTATCCTTTAAAAAAAAAATTATGGAGCCAGGCGTGGTGGCGCGCGCCTTTAATCCCAGCACTCAGGAGGCAGAGGCAGGCGGATCGCTGTGATTTCGAGGCCAGCCTGGTCTACAAAGTGAGTCCAGGACAGCCATGGCTACACAGAGAAACCCTGTATCGAAAAAAACAAAAAACAAAACAAAACAAAAAATTATGTTGCTGCCAGGGTGGTGGCACACACCTTTAATCCCAGCACTCGGGAGGCAGAGGCAGGTGGATCACTGTAAGTTTGAGGCCACCCTGGTCTACAAAGCAAGTCCAGGACAGTTCAGGCTACACAGAGAAACCCTGTGTAGTCTGGGTTAAAAAAAATTATGTTGAATCTAGAGTCAAATGCCTTTACTTTGTGCTGAGGCAGGTGGATCTCTAAGACTTTGAGGCTGCAGCCCTACTTCCAGGCTGGAACAGAGAAGTCTACATAGACAGGCCTGGTCTCAAAAAAAAAAACAAAATAAAACAAAAAAAAAACCCTTCTGTTTCCTGAGATTCTCAAAGCATATCTTTATCTCTTCTTGTCATCATTTATTTATGTGTATATTGTGTTTCTGTGTGCATGTGTGAGTGGCTGCCTCGGGGTGCCAGAAGAGGCCAGTGGAATCTGGAGTTAAAAGCAGTTGCAAGCCTCCTGGTTATGAGGGTGGTAAGAACCAAAACCGGGCCACACATGTTCCAGAGCAGCCTGGGCCACAGAGTGAGACTATTAACTACAGCAAACAAAGTGAAACAAAACTACTCTGAATAGGCCAGGTGTTGGGGTGGAATGGGGTGGGGTGCTCCTTGCACTGACAAACCTGGAGTGGGGCAGGTGGGCATGAATGGGGAGCCCTGGCCTGGCTTGTTAACCATCCAGGGGCTGAACTCCAGAGGGGCGGGGGAGGGGGGCAGGTGGAGAACGGCTTGGGCCCTGGGGCCCTCCCTGTCCCTTTGATCCCAGGGTGTCCCTGCCCTTTGAGCCCTGCAACTGGGGCCTGGCGCACTGGCCGGGTTAGCTTTCTCAATAGGCGGCATGCTGCGGCTACTGGCATCTAGCTGTGCCCGGGGCCCAGGGTCCGGGGTGGCCACGTGGCGTTCCTCTGTGGGGCTCTTCCGTCCTGAGTGCCTGGGGATCCGCCAGGCTTCAGATGCCCCCTCTCACCAGTCCCCCAGCTCTGAGTCATTGGTACAGCCGGTGGGTGTCTGCTCCATGATGCAACTGCCCCTGCAGTCCTCCCCCGAGGGACTGGACGCCGCCTTCATCGGTGTGCCTCTGGACACGGGGACTTCAAACCGGCCCGGGGCAAGGTAAGGCCGAAGCATCTGGGCTTGGGGACGTGTGGCTGGGCTGAGTGTAGCAGCCAGAAGCACAGAAGGCACGTGGGCTTGCACCTTTTTTATCCAGGTCATTTTGAGATCAGGGCAGGCCTTGGAGAAAGTGATTTCTCTCTTCCCTCAAGCAACGCCAAGGGCTTAACACAGGGTTCAAAGGCCAGCCGTGATATCTCAGGGTCATCAGTGGTCAAGAACGGCTTGAGTTTACTCTTGTAACCTCCGGACGCCTGGACAGCGCTCAGAAAGGTCAGCCTGTGCTCCAATAGCAAGTCAGGAGAGTTTCTAGAACCCGGGATGGTAGGTGTGCACACACTCCTAGTCCCATCCCAGGGACCACTGGTTTGAGAACAGAAGTTGGGGGGCCCTTCCTCAATCCTCTAGCTAGCAAAGTCAAAGAGACATAGAATCTATTTTCCTAATTAGTAAGCATCAGCAGTTTCTGCTTAAGCTCATTACATCTGACTGGGTTGGTCTGAATTTTAAAAGCTGTCATTAAATGTCAAGGAACCCTGGTGGCGCACGCATGCCTTTAATCCCAGCACTCAGGAGGCAGAGGCAGGTGGATTCCTGTGAGTTTAAGGCCAGCCTGGTCTACAATGCGCGTCTATGACAGCCAAGAAAATAAATAAATAAATAAAAAGTCAAGGAACCCATGATGATTTTGCAAAAATGACCTGGTTTAATTCTTACAACTACACCATGAAATAAATAACGGCATCATTAGTTTAAAGAGCTGGGAACAGAAACTCAGATTAAGGAATTATCTTGTCTTCTAATAAATTGGTGGGGAGTGGGCTCTTGAATCAGGGGTGGAGGGGTGTAGCTGAGCGATAAAAGTCCCATTCCGTGTGCGATGCCCCTGGTTAGATCTCCAGCAATGGACAGGCAAACAGACAAAGAACAAAATGGGGTGTGTATCACGTGCTGGTACTTTAAAAAAAAAAAGATTTATTTATTTATTTATTATTATGTACAGTGCTTTGCCGGCATGTACACCTGCAGGCCAGGAGAGGGCGTCAGATCACATTATAGATGGTTGTGAGCCACCATGTGGTTGCTGGGAATTGAACTCAAGACCTCTGAAGAGCAGACAGTACTCTTAACCTCTGAGCCATCTCTCCAGCCCCGTGCTGGTACTTTTAAAACAGTAAAAAAAAATTTTTTTGGTGTCTTTTTTTCAAGACAGGGTTTCTCCGTGTAGCCCTGGGTATCCTGGAACTTACTCTGTAGACCAGGCTGACTGCAAACTCACAGAGATCTGCCTGTCTCTGCCTCCAAAGTGCTGGGATTTTTTTTTTTAAGACCAGGCTGGCCTTGAACTCACAGCAAATTGTGAGTTCTGCCTCTGCTTCTTGAGTGCTGGGATTAAAGGCGTGTGCCACCATGCCCGGCTAATATATCTATTTTTATGTTATGTGCACACATGTTCTTGCTTGCATGTATGTTTGCACCCCACATCTCTGCCTGGTGCCGACTAGCCAGGAAGGGGCTGTGTTACCCTGTTGGATCCTCTGAGAACTGGAGTCAAGGGCGATTGTGAGCTGCTATGTGCATGCTGGAAACCAAACCCAGATCTTCTGCAAGAGCAGCCAGTGCTCCTAACTGTTCAACCATCTCTCCAGGCCTTTAAAAAATGTTTGCCAGGCATGATGGCACATGCCTTTAATCCCAGCACTTGGAAGGCAGAGGCAGGTAGATCGCTGTGAGTTCGAGGCCAGCCTGGTCTACTAAGAGAGTCCAGAACAGCCAAGGCTACACAGAGAGACCCTGTCTCGGGGGAAAAAAATGTTTACTTCATATGTGTGCTCATGCGCTTACATGCGAGTAAAGGCTGGAGGACAGCCCACTGAGTCATCTTCCTGTATAACTGTCCACCTTGTTTGAGACGGACTCTCTCAGTGGACTCTCTCAGATCACTGAGGAGGCTACAGCGATGCCACAGAGACTTTACCGACACTCCAGTCCAGATTCCCAGGGCTGGGATTCTGAATGGGTGCCACCACACCTGGCGGTTACCTATGGGTCCTACCTAGGGCTCAAACCTGGATCCTTCCCCTCACATGGCAAGTGCTTAAACTGACTGCGCCTTCCTTGTACTAAAAACAATAATCAGCCTCAGATACTATGTTCCGGCAGTGGACAACTAATAAACTGAATATGATCAGAAATAGTTAGCCTGCTGTGATCGTGGCATGTTGGTAATCCCAGCACTCAGGAGGCTGAGGCAGGAGGGTTGAGCTTTTGAGGTGATCTTGGGCTACGCAGTGAGATTGGATCAGCTTGGCCTTTATCACCAGACCCGGTAAAACAAACAATAAAAAAAGGCTCAAATACACATAGATGAGTGGTTCTCAGCCGGTCTTGTTTTATACCCAGTGGTGATATCTGTTAACAGCCAGACCGCTGTACTTTTTTTGCTGGGTGCAGGTTGGGGGAATAGGTACTCTTGACTGCCGTTGGTTACAGACTGAAAAGGCAATCAGACAGCACAGTCTGTCCCAAAATGTTAAGAGTTGAGAGAGAAGCACCATTGCACTGAGAGCCTTCAGAGCTCTGTAGCGGCTGGACACGGAGCTGGTTCTTCCCCTCCAGATTTGGACCCCGTCGCATCAGGGAGGAATCGATGATGCTGGGAGCTGTCAATCCGAGCACGGGAGCCCTCCCCTTCCAGTGCCTCAGGCTTGCGGACCTAGGCAACGTCAACGTCAATCTTTACAACCTCCAGGACAGCTGCCGGCTAATTCGAGAGGCCTTTCACAACGTCGTGGCAGCTGGCTGCGTTCCTCTGACCTTGGGTAAAGGCTGCCGCCGGAAGGGCAAGTGTAGCCTTTTGATGGTGGTGGGGGAGGGCAGTTATTCCATATAGGCCTATGAAGAGCTATTTCTCCCGGGGAAGCTACTGTGAACATGAATACAGAGGGAAAGAGAACTTCAGTTCACTCATTTTAATCTCAGGGGAGAGGAGACTTAACATTTTGGTTTGCCTGGCAATGGAGGATACATTGTAAGACCCTGTCTCACAAACAAAACAACAATAGCACAGCAACCACAAGAAGAGAACTGGTTTACTAGGGTAAGGCCACTGAGGCATTTGCCTTGAGGCAGAAAAACAATCAACAGTTAAGATTGATAAACTAGGATAGGAGAGGCAGAGGCAGTTGGATCGCTGTGAGTTCGAGGCCAGCCTGGTCTACAAAGTGAACCCAGGACAGCCAAGGCTACACAGAGAAACCCTGTCTCGAAAAACAAACAAACAAACAAACAAACAACAACAAAACAAAACAAAAACAAAATAAACAAATAAATAAATAAATAAATGAACTAGAATAAGTAACCTAGTCCCTGCCTTTGCTTTAAGCCCCGGCTTGACTAGGAGAATTCATTACTGATTTTGTTGTTCATCAAAGAATTTCTTTGTTTTTGCATTGATTTCCAAAACTATTATCATTTACAGTAGTATATATCTTAATTAAGTTGTAGGGTTTTTTTTTCTTCTTTCAACTGTTCTCTTTGCATGTATGACACACACCTCACCACTTCCAACCCTTCAACTTAAACCTGGCTCACACCTTCCTTACCCTCCTCCCAGGGCCCCATCCCAGACCTGTCACCCTCCTCCCTGCCCTCCACCTCAGACCTGTCACCCTCCTCCCTGCCCTCTACCCCAGACTTGTCACCTTCCTCCATGCCCTCTACCCCAGACTTGTCACCTTCCTCCACGCCCTCTACCCCAGACCTAGAGAAGGCTATCAACAGGGGCTCAGTTTTACAAACAAAAATGTTTTTAGTGAATGTGAGAAGTGCAAGAGTGTCATTTGTTTGTTCCTCACTTTTTCCTTTAATTTTTTTTTTTTTAATTTTAGTTTTTTGAGACAGGGTCTCTCTGTGTTAGCCTTGGCTGTCCTAGACTCACTTTGTAGACCAGGTTGGCCTCAAACTCACATCAATCGGCTTGCCTCTGCTTCCTGAGGGCTGGGATTAAAGGCCTATGCCATTATGCCTGGCTTTTCTTTTTTCTTTTTCTTTTCTTTTTTTTTGGGTTTTTCGAGACAAGGTTTCTCTGTGTAGTCTTGCCTGTCCTGGACTAACTTTGTAGACCAGGCTAGCCTCGAACTTACAGTGATCCGCCTGCCTTTGCCTCCTGAGTGCTGGGATTAAAGGCATGCGCCACCACCACCTGGCCACCTGGCTTTTCTTACATTGATTTATTAGTGTGTGACCATGCACACATGTGTTACAGTATACATATAGAGGTCAGAATATAACTTTTGGTCATTGTTGTCTCCTTCTACCATGTGGGTCCTGGGGGTCAAACACAGGTCACTAGGCTTGGCAGCAAGCACCTTTACCAGCTGATCCATCTTGCCTGCCCTCCAGAGGGTGTACTGAACTGGTCAGGATTTGTATCAGTCTATAGGGCAGTGGTTTGCTTTTCCTCTCTACTTCTTTGATTCTCAACTGTAAACATCATGAGAGGGACTTTATTATTATTATTATTATTATTATTATTATTATTATTATTTTTTTTTTTTTTTTTTTTTAGTTTTTCGAGACAGGGTTTCTCTGTGTATATCCCTGGCTGTCCTGGACTGGCTTTGTAGACCAGGCTGGCCTTGAACTCACAGGGATCCACCTGCCTCTGCCTCCGAAGTGCTGGGATTAAAAGCGTGTGTCACCACGCCTGGCTGAGGGGCTTTATTATTATTATTCCTGTTAATTTTGGTCAGTCAGTTTGGGTGGCCTAGCTACCAGTGTGGCAGCAGTAGGGAGGGAGGCTTCAGGGTGCCAGTTTTGACATCTTAACCCAGCTCTCACAAGCTGCCTCACAGGTGCTTGTGGCTGGGTGCTTGGCTCCTCTGCCAACAGGTAGAGTGACAATGCCTATCTCACTGCATTTGGTGTGGGGTGTGTAGTTAACAAGCACATCCTTCTGCTCGGATATCTGAAGCTTCAATAAAACTCAGCTATGAGGGGCCGGGCATGAGTCCAGGACAGCCAAGGCTACGCAGAGAGACGCAAAAAAAAAAAAAAAAAACCAAAAACAAACAAACAACAACAACAACAACAATAAAACAAAAACAACAACAACAAAAAACAACCAACTCAGCTATGGTTACTATTAATAAGTATCAATGCTGGGCTGGAGAGATGGCTCAGAGGTTAAGAGCACCGGCTGGTCTTCCAAGGGCCCTGAGTTCAATTCCCAGCAACCACATGATGCCTCTCAACCATCTATAATGAGATCTGGTGTCCTCTTCTGGTGTGCATGTGTACATTCAGGCAGAATACTACACAAATAAATAAAATTTAAAAATATGAGTATCAATGCTAATCCTGATTGAGCAGCCTGTACTGCTCCATAGGGTAGTCTGTAATCCTACTTATTCCTGAGACTAAGGCAGGGAGACCACAAGTTCAAAGCCAGTCTGGACTGCAGAGTGAGGGTCCTGGGGCTAGCCTGGGCAACTTAGTGAGATGCTGTCACAAGATGATGATGAAGAAGAAGAAGAAGAAGAAGAAGAAGAAGAAGAAGAAGAAGAAGAAGGCAGTACCATCAAAGAGCACCATGCCACCATACCTAGATATATACAAGCAACACTAGATGGATAAAACAATGACAAGACTTCTCTATGGTATGGCTAAGGGGAAGGTTTTTATTGTAGAGGAGAGAGAAGAGAGAGAGGAGAGAGAGAGAGAGAGAGAGAGAGAGAGAGAGAGAGAGAGAGAGAGAAAAGAGAGAGAGAGAGAGAGAGAGAGAGAGAGAGAGAGAGGAGAGAGAGAGAGAAGTGGGAAGAACAAACAGCCAGAGACATCTGGAAGAGTCTAGAACAGAGATAAAAATAAGTCTGAGAAGACTGAACATGGCCTGTAGAGAGAAGGGGAGGAGGAAAACAAAGAGGAGGAGGAGGGTAGCTAAAGAACCAGCAGGGTTGTCAGGAGAGTGAGCAGCTGGGGGAGGGAAGCCCATGAGCTGGAGGACTCTAGGGGAGGGGAGCAGGTGATGGTATCACGAACCCTGAAATGTGTTCCAGGCATCTGTGACACGGAGGGAGGCTGGAGGCCAGCACGGGCTTTGGCATGCTAATAGGCACCACCCACGGCCACTTGTGCCTTCTGCCAGTCATAAGGGAAATGGCTCCTCTTGGTAGAGAGGAACCAGCTTTACAAGTTCCCGAGGGATGCTGGCTTTTGTCTCGGCACCAGAATTTGGGGAAATGGAGTTTCCTTTGCAGAGAGAAGCAAACAAACAAATGAGGAGATTGGCGTGACAGTCCTCCTGCCTGGCATGCGTGGGTTAGTGTCTGAGATTAAAAAAAAAACGAAGCAACAACAATAACAACAACAACAACAACAACAACAACAGCAACAACAAAAAACCCAGGTGTGGTGGCGCATGCCTTTAATTGGAGCACCCAGGAGGCAGAGGCAGATGGATCTCTGTGAGTTCGAGGCCAGCCTGGTCTACAAAGTGAGTTTAGGACAGCCAAGGCTAACACAGAGAGACCCTGTCTCAAAAAACAAAACAACAACCACAAAAATAAATAGGGTAGCCGTTAAACATAGGTTAAAATGAACTGAAATATGGGTCTGCAGAGATGAGTCGGTACTTAACAGCTCTGGCAGTTCTTGCAGACGATTCAGGTTCAAATCCCAGCTCACTGTCATTCGTATCTCCAGTTCTGATCTCTGAGGGCCCAAGGCATGAACGAGGTGCAGAGGCATACATGCAGGTAAAACACTCAAACACATAAATTAAAAATAAATAAACTGGGCATGGTGGTCAGGCCTTTAATCGCAGTACTCGGGAGGTAGAGA
This sequence comes from Acomys minous, assembly GCF_964271855.1. Classification (NCBI taxonomy): domain Eukaryota; kingdom Metazoa; phylum Chordata; class Mammalia; order Rodentia; family Muridae; genus Acomys; species Acomys minous. The sequence continues at coordinate 118,438,698 of NC_140487.1, forward strand.
CAGGCGCATCTCTGTGACTTTGAGGCCAGCCTGGTCTACAAAGAGAGTTCCAGGATAGCCAGGGCTATTACACAGATAAACCCTGTCTTGAAAAACAAAACAAAACACCAAAAAAAAAAAAAAAAACCCTCAAAATCACCCCCCCCCAGGGTTTCTCTGTGTAGCCTTGGCTGTCCTAGAACTCCCTCTGTAGACCAGGCTGGCCTCGAACTCACAGAGAAAAATAAATAAATTTTTTTTTCCAGGAATTATTTACTTGTGTATACAGTGCTCTGCCTTCATGTAACACCTGCAGGCCAGAAGAGGGCACCAAATCTCATTATAGATGGTTGTGAACCACCATGTGCTGGGAATTGAACTCAAGACCTCTGGAAGAGCAGCCAATGCTCTTAACCTCTGAGCCATCTCTCCAACCCCAAATAAATAAATCTTTTTTTTTTTGAGACAGAGAATAAATAAATCTTTACAAAAGAATTAAAGTAAAACATTTGCGTCTTAGAGATGACTCCATGTGTAAAAGTGCTTGCCGGGCAAGCCTAATGACCTGAATTTGATCCCTAAAACATACTGTAGGAGGATCGTCCTCGGATTGCCCCACATAGGCCATTAGTCATACACATCACAGACACACAGAAATAAAAATTAAAGAAAAAAAATGTAACGTAGGGTCTTCAGCTGCCGTTATCAGGCAATGCAGGGATACGCTGTTCACACCCTCCCTCACAGGGAGATGTGTAGGACAGGGTTGTTTTGTTGGACAACTCATAAGCCTTGACTTATGTAATTCCCCCTCATGAGTCTCGTGTGCAAGTGAGTACAGGTGCCCGTGAGGGCCAGAGGTGTTGGTTCAGCTGGAGTTGGAGTTCTCGATGGTTTGCAAGCTGTCTGACATGTGATGAGTGTAGGACAGTCCGTGCTCGAGCCATCTCTCCAGCTCCAGACTGCTTTTAAACAGCAGGGGTGGGGGATGTGGCACTTTGCTTTTAAAATGCCGCCCAGGGCCATTTAGCAGTGGACCCAGCTCTGTAGTGTATCCAAAAGGGTGTCAGCGTCCGGGAGCTTCAGGATTGTTGCACGGGAAGGTCTTGCTCCTGTTTGTAGGCGTCTGCTGTTTTTTCTTCGCAGGTGGAGACCACACAATCACATATCCCATACTGCAAGCGGTGGCAAAGAAGTAAGTCTCTCAAAGTCACAACCTTCTGGAGCTAGGGTGCAGTTGCTCCTGGGCGACACTGAGTGATCTCTGTGGGCTCAGGTTATGGAAGGGTTAGTGAGAATTCCCCCACTGAGTTGTTTCTATGGCTCAGACCTAAGGCGAGACACCGGGTGTTTCTGTCAGTCATCAGCTTGGCGCCCTTTCCCGTGGCCCACATCCGCTGTGGTGCACACACTCTGCATTTGCAGCCAGCCTCTGAATTGGGACATGAGTCCCGAGTGAGACACACAACCTCAGCTCTTTGCAAGCCAAATACAAATATTGACAAATACAGATTCCTTTCTTGCCTGAACAACAAAAC